>NC_066881.1:13452794-13775919 GCF_022985175.1 Labeo rohita | reverse complement strand
AAGGAAAGGGTGAAATGCTCCTGAAGTGATTGTGTTTATATGTTCATGTACTTGAAATCACAGCAAGCATCACGTGTGCTTCAATATGTATGTAGTAAACTACATTGCACATCTACGCCACTCATTCTTTTACTCAGATACACACAGAACATGCAGGATTCATATTTAAATAGTCTTTTTACAGCCTAATTTTCACAGACACTAGTCCATCACGTTTTAAGTGCACTAATCAACTTCTGATTTATTTATCCAAAATCTGGCAAAATTCCATAACGTTACGCATTATACAGTAAATTCCCTTTCAACGACTGTATTCCGTGATTCCGTCCGCATTGCGGAAATTATAGGACCCTATAATTTAAACATTTAAATGTCCAATCCAAAGAATAAGTACTGTGAAATACATTCTGCATTTTTCACACTTTATTTAAGATAACAACAAATATTGTTAGGTTAGCAAGATAAAAATAACCCACACATGACTGACAAATAATAATTTCTGCTGATTTACCCATCAATACATGCAATACAAGAGCTGGTGCAGTGGTCAGTGCCACACACACATATAATATAAACACACATACACACACACACCACTGTAATTAGTGAACCTCCTGACTTCCTTATCCTGCTGCTGCCCCAGCATCCCACCTATTGAAGTCCTGCTCCAGAAAAGTCCTCTCCTCCCTGGTCACAACACACAGGGAGGGGAAGCACCTGTCTGCTGAATGCTGGGTAACCCAGATAATGGGACTACCAGGAGAGGCAGCGTCTGGTCAAATATTAACCCCCTACTGAGGAACGTCTGTCTAGACACACCTAACACCAGCCAGCTATAACTTTACGTGAAAGAAAAGTATAAGGATTATCCCGGCATGCTAATCTGTGGTAGCAGTCTCTTATTTGTTATTAAAAGAGCACAGAGCCATGTTAACCAAGTTAAATGCTAACATTTTTGCTAATAAAACCCACAGCAGGGAACTAAGCAGATTTTTATACTTTAGCATAAAAGTAGCCTCTGAAAGGCACAAGCACAAGGTCTCATTTATTTAAGCACAAGAGCTTGTAAAAGACGCTCAGGACTCTATGATTTCTATTCAACTCTAAGTCCTCTTACACTACTAACACACACAAACACATTTGTGTTCATTCAGTTGTTATCTAATTGACTGTACTTAGTCCTAACAAAGACACCAGCTGGTGTGGGCTGGTGCACTGGGCAGGTGTCTAACACCCTCTAACACTCAGGTTTACTCATATGCATTAGCGGGACGCCAGGAAAGGTGGGGTGTTAAATGAATCACATACCTTTCGGAGGGTGACTAAAACTTGTAGTTTGAAAAACCTAGTTACAAACTAAACTCACCAAATATTATTTGGCTGAATTATACCTATGATGACAATGTCACAATGGTCAATTAATCGACTAGCTGTGTAACAACTTACTAGTCGATTAGGGAGATCCTGAGATGTAATATTAAATATCCAATATCAGCTGACTACCATTCAAATGTTTGGGTCCGTAAGATTTTTGAATATTTTTTAAGCAAAATCTCTTATGCTCACCAAGACATTTATCTGATCGAAAATACAGTAAAAATGTGAAATATTATAGTCACATGGTCCTTCAGAAATCATTCTAATGTGTGCATTTGCTGCTACATAAAAATTCTTATTATAAAACACTGATGTCCTGCTTAATATTTTTGTGGAAACTGTGATTTTTCAGGATTCTCTGACAAAACAGAAAAGAACAGTGTTTATTTGAAAAATAACTGTTTTATAACATCCTTTGGTACTTTTGATCAATATAATGTGCCTTTTTTTAATTACAACAATATCAACCAGTACCAATAAAAAAAATAAATAAATAAAATAAAAAAATCTCAAATATCAGACGATTATCAAAATGTGAATCCCTTGTGAAATGAAGGGATTGATTTTATTTCTGGAATTTTGTTGATAACGATAATTAGGTGATACTTTAGTGAGTGTGTATTGTGCTGGTATTTTATTCGATAGTGATATTTAAAATGATTTTGGGGGGAAAATAGGGAAAATATACTTTGCCAGTGCTAAAATTACCAGTAGTTGGCGGAGTGAGTCACTGAGTCATTCATTCAACCGATTCCTTCAAACAGCTGATTGTTTCAGTAACGAAACACTGTTGTGTGTTCCTCAGAGATGCAAAAATTATGGAAGTAAAAAAGAAAAAAGTTATTGTGATTTTTTATCTCACAATTCTGAGGTTTTTTTAACAGAATTGCGTGATATAAACTCACAATTCTGACTTTTTTTTTTTTTTTTTTAAATCAAACTTGTGAAATATAAACTCACAATTGCGAGTTATAAAGTCAAATTTTGAGGGGAAAAAAAGACAATGTATGTCAGAATTTCGAGTTTATATATCATAATTCTGACTTAACTTGCAATTGCACAATAAACTCGCAAATCTGAGAAAGTCATAGCTTCAAGATATAAACTCATCAAATTCTAAGAATAAAAGTCAGAATTGTTATATAATTGTTGTTTATATCTCATAGTTCAATTGCGAGATGAAAAAAAAAAAAAAAAAAGGTCAGAATTTTTAATTTAAAAAAAAGTCACAATTACCTTTTTTATTTTTTTATTCAGTGGTGGTAATAAGCATTTTTTATACAAAACAGCTCTGCTGTGGCTTTGTTTGGAACTATTTTCATTCTCAAAATACAACAAAAACAAGAAATGTTGTGTCTAAAATGTAAGTCACTTAATATTAACTTGTTTATTGGACTGTTTTATCACATTTGCATTCATATTGATATTTGAAGAAAAATTTACTCTTTGCATGATATTAACTATATCAGATGATATAAATATAAAAGACATAAAAGTCATACAGGGGCATATTTGCCCACTTATCTTGTTTTTCGTCGGGGAACTCAGAATGTATTTTAATAGACTAAATCACGCAGAGAAAGCATGAACATTAAATGCACATGTGCAGTAGTCTAACCTACATCTCATAATGTATGCGTCCACTCACCCACTCTGGGTGTTTTTTTGTTTGGTTTTTGCTATATTCTCAGTAATGTCAAATCGCATATCGTTGAAACAACAACGACAATATTATCGTAGACGATATATATCGCACACCCCTATTTTGTACATTGATAATTCTACACAGCCATCTGATTACAAATATGCTAGATCACCATACTGTCATACAGCCATTTGCAGTGGCACACAACATAACATTATATGGATATAGCATGTTTGTTGCTGGAGGACACATTTGCATAGTGGATTCTGTGGGAGGCTGAAGTGTGTGAGTTGTGTTTGCTGGTGAGTGGATGAGGGTGGATGAGACTGTGTAAGTGTGTGTTTGTCAGGGTTTTGATGATGTGTAGGATCTGGTACAATTGAAAAATGTTACTGATTCCTCCCACTTGATTAACAGTAGGCCCACTAGTGTTTATGCCTCAACACTCAGCATAATGCGCTGGTGGAGGACAAGATCCATATTCAGTTATACACTGGAAAGTATACGACACAAGCATGTATTAAATACAGAATTGTTTGAATCAACAGATAAAGCTATAGCTACTTTCTGCAATCACTGGTCACAGACACCTCATTTAGACTCATTGAGACCCAAGCCAGAGCGAAAACCGCCAATTATAGCAGACACTTTTATCCATCACAAGGATAAACACATCGATAGGTGAGGCAATGCATCTATACACATGGCGCAAAGGCTCAAAAAGGTTGAGGATCGTCGTTTTAATGTGTGTATTGGTAAGAAAACACCATAAATGTAGACTACAAGGCTACGAAGCATCAGAGAAGGGCATGAACAAGTTTGCAATAGTCAAGTATTCATGTGCTAATGTCTGCAGGAGTCAGGCTGGACTGCATTAGAAGAGGAGAAACAGACTTCGGGAAGAAGAGCAGAGAACACACTCACCCTAGCCTACTGCGTACTGCCCCAGAGAGCCAATCACGAATGCATTGAAAAGTCCCCTCACTGCAATTATTCAGCGAGCAAGCTACGATGATACAGAACAAGGTGGAGGGAAAGAGAGAGGGGGCAGAGAGGAGAGGATTACCGTGGAGGCCACACACACAATCCTAAAACGGTAGCACTCTAAAAGTCCACAGTCATGACTAATTCAAAGCTCTCCCCTGCTATTGCTATCTGAGATCTGTTTTTCAAAAACAGAGTTGCTGAAGGGGTAAATCAGTCTGACTGGCACACATACCATGGCTCTGTTCCAAAACCTAGTGTGCAGCATTGCTGCCTACCGCCTAGGCAGCATCACCGAAATGTAACCTTTTAAGTGACTAAATCTAAGAACCCGGGCTCATTGGAAAAAATTGCAAGCGTCAATATTTCTGCAAAAATATATGTTGCTTCTTGCACATTTTAAGTGAACTGTTCAGTGAGTTGCACTATAAGCGTGTTCAGATTATCTGAAATGGTTGTTGTACATACTGCGGCGGTTCAGAAAAAAAAAACGTCATCAACCACCTACACTAAACCAAATCCTAAATAATAATAGTATAGCAAACTCATGATAAAAATGCATTTGCTGAAGCAACCATGACATTTTAGCTTGCTTCTACAAGTCTGAGCTTTTTTTATTGTGATTTGTGTTCCACCCGACTCGTACCCGAACACTTCGTACCAAAAGTGCAATTCCCTATCAGGTGAGCTACTGAGCAAGTTTACCATGTCAGAAAAGCCATACATATGGAGCTGGTTATACAAGGCAATAGTATATTCAATAATTTAGAAATCATTGAGGTCATAACATAGTATTGTGCAAGGAACCATGTTAAAATATGTCTTTAGCCACTTTTCACACATACGGTTTGCACTGTAAATTACTTTTAAATTACCGTTAAGACATCATGTGTGAACAGGACCGTTTCAAAATACCAGTAAATTGGTTCTGCCAATTTACTGGTATGAGAAGTTGCAACATTACCAGTAAATTACCGGTAATGTGCTCTGTGTGAGTGCAGAACAAGATTACCGGTATAAGTACATACAAGTTTAGAACACTCTGATGTAAGATGCCTACTCTGGGCCAATCATAACATCCTGACACAGATAATGCATTTATTCTGTGCTGTATTTTTCGGTTTGAAGTAGTCTAATACATGTGTAGTCCAATACATGGGGCCAAAAGAAGCTGCATGTATGTGAACATTTGACACAAACATGAAAACATCAACAAAAACACTGACCGTGTATACTCTCCACGTTTACAAACACAACACAGGAAGGCGCAGCCGGTGTTTTGAAACTGTTGTGTGAATAGTGCTTTACCGGTAAAAAAGACAGAATGTCATTGCCTGAATGAACAGCACATTTGAGATGCGATCTGGGAAAACCTGTCAGATGACGTTTTCACGAAATTCGAAAAATAGTTTGAATGTCTTTTTGTTGTCAAAATTAGGTTTTCATTAAAGTGTTATTCTGTAACATCTTGTCTATAGTCTTTGAAAATATTTTGGCAAAATTCACCTGATCAGTGCAGAAAACTAGCGATTCAGCAAGCAGAAATGTTTGTGTCTTTCACTTATGTTAAGAACACGCTGCTTTCTCTTAACACCACAACAACAGTTAACCTATCAAAATAAAGCACGTAACATATTTAATAAAGGTGTATCAATGGACATTCCCTGCCAGTCCTGTTTTTTTAATATTGTGAGATTGCGGAGCGCAAGAGAACAACGAAGTCTGAAGTAGCTGCTTACTTAAACGATCTTACACGTCTTAATTTACTCAATCTTGGTAATGTCAGTGCCTAAACAATGTTCTAATGGACTATTTCACATCCAGACATGAAGGATCAGATGATGCAGTTACTAAAGACGAGGAGTCCGATGACAGTCCGTTGATAGTCCGTTATATGCGCTCACGTTTCTAAATGTAATCTACAAGGTAAACTATTTGTGCTATCCAAACATACGAGGGGTGATCAAAAGTTCAGAGACTATGCCGATGATAAACAAGGTAAAACTGTCCTCTTCAAGGTAACATTAGTCTGTTTGTGTAATGATGGAGTATAGCGCTCCTGACAGCACTCGTTAAACCTGTGAAGTGTAAGTGTAACCCGTCTCACTTTAAACTCGTTTTTTTTTCTCAAAATTCCACTCCTGAAAATCATAGCTATCAGCCAGCTTAAGATAGCCATAACTTTTGTTACGTTCTATGCTATGGACAAAATAAAAAAGGGGTTTTGGAAAGGGGTTGAACCCAGCTTTCATATGGTATCAAAACCAAAAAAGGTAAAATTTCAGCATGTGTTGGGTTTTCCTAGATCGCATCACATTTTTGTATTTAGCGGTAAAGTTGTTCCATTAATTTTACAACAATTTACTGGTATCACTGTGTGAAAGAGGCTATTGTTAATTGATCATAATTTGTAAGGTATAAAAGTTGTTGGTGTTTTACTGGCCCTTGAGCTGGAAACGACAGTGAATTGTATGTAGAGGTACAGTATATTTTAGGAGTTTTGCGTGCTTTAAGCCTAGGTTGAAATTTAACCATTCTTACATGGGCAGCAACTCTACAAGCCCCACAAACAGTGCTCCTGAAGTAAAGCACACTGAACACTTCTCATAATTGACTCCAAAAGAGTTTGAAGTTAGTATGTTGCTAAGCTAACACCACCTGATTAAGATGGATTGCGGATAGTTCTTTAACAAGACACAGGGTTCATTTGTAAAAGTGGCACATGTAAAAGTACCATATGTAAAAGTGGAACAATTGGTTAAAACTGTTTCTGATTGAAAAGAATTTTCTTAGCACACTAAAACTATTCTGGTAGCTTTATAACATTAAAGTTGAGCAACTTATGTCACATAGACTATTTTAATAATGTCCTTACTACCTTTCTGGGCCTTGAACATGGTTGTTGCGTTGTTGTCTGTACAGGGTCAGAAAGCTCTTGGATTTCATCAAAAATATTTTAATTTGTGTTCCGAAGATGAACGAAGGTCTTACGGGTTTGGAACGACACAAGGGTGAGTAATTAACATTAATTTGACAGAATTGTCATTTTTGGGTGAACTAACCCTTTTAACTATTTTGTTTATACTTTTTAGTGCTGAATGAAATTAACATTCACTGTAGTTGGAGTCACAATGGATTCTAGGATTACTTGCCATTTCAGCTGTCAAACGATTAATCGCGATTAATCGCATACAAAATAAAAGTTTGAGTTTGCAATATAAGTGTGTACTGTGTGTAATTATTATATATAAATAAAAATACACACAAATTAATGTATATATTGAAGAGAAATATGTTATTTATGTGCAAATTATTTTTATTTATATAATATAATTTATATAAAAATATAAATAAAAACATAAACTTGTAAATAATTCTTAAATATATAAATTAATGTGTTTGTATTTTCCTACATAATAATTACACACACATATATCCGGCAAACTCAAATTTTTATTTTGTATACGATTAATCACGATTAATCACGATTAATCGTTTGACAGCTCTACTTGCCATATATTCTAGCCAAATCTATTGTTTCAGAATTTCCTATCTAGGTAAGCAGCACACTAGGTTTTCAGACAGATCTTGTTTGCGTGCATGTGTTTGAGAGTGGCTTCAGTATGTCCACATTCAAGTGTGTGTGGGTGTGCTTGTGTGGGTGCCAAGCTCCGTTACTTTGTCCAATCAACAGTTATTCACAATACCTAAAACTGGTAAAGGCATACTGAACATGAGAAACCCAGACTGAACAGAGAGTCAGTATGATTGTACTTAGCGGTGTTTATCACTGCCTAAACGAGAGACACCTCATACACGTGCACACACACACACACACACAAGCAGGGAGGAGGTGCGTGACCTGTGTGACATGGGTAGCAATCTGTGCTTGTTAATAGGAAGTGACATCTGCACGACCCATGGCATGTTTAGTTCACTGCAGTCCTTCCTATCCGGCCAGCCAAACACAGGGCAGCCGGTGTTGGCTTTAAGGCAAGGTGTTTGTGTATGTGTGTGCAAGTGTGTGTGCGTGTGTCCCGAAACCAACCGCACTGAAAGCTGCACTCAGACAAGAAAATAACTGAAAATTGCTTGGAGAGAACTGAAAAAGACTAGAATGCAGGGAAGACGTTTGGCATTTGAAGACGCTCGCAAAGAGTCGGCACTCGGCACACAGCTCAGCTTTACACACTAACGCTGAAAAAAAAAAACAAGATGATGACCGAGTGTGTTTGCTGCAAGTGTGGGAGTGTCCATTGAACCTTTTCGTGCTTGTATTCTGCTGTATGTTTTGTTATGCTATGCAGGCGGCTCTTACCACCTGAGCTGGTTTAGTGCTCAAAGGAAATGTCAAAAGGGCTAGCAGACTGAGACGGCGACTAACCTTCATGTGCATTTTGAAACTTAGTGACCCAGACTTGTCATTGAGTCAATCAAACTATACTAAAGCAACAACTAAAATGAACTCGAACTCGAATGTCACCAAACAAGACACAAAAATGGTTTAATTGGCAGTGCAGATATGAGGATAACAAAAAAAAGTTAGAGGAAGAAAAGAAATTTGAAAAGGAACTTAGTAGTCAACATTTGAAGTAGATCAAAACCTTTTATCAAAGTTGTCCTAAAACCAAAACAATACCCGTCCTTGTCTTAGGACAACTTTGATGAACTTTTTTGATCCACTTCAAATGTTGAATATTGTAGTTAATAGTTGTTAATAATGACAACTTAAAGCTTGAATGCTTCATTCATCATTCACTGTAAATGTGTTGAAAAGACTGTACAGTTCAGTATTTAAAATTTTGTTTCCACAGAATAAAAGTCATACGACTTTAGTACAACGTAAGGGTGAGTAACTTTCATTTTAGAGTGAAGTAATCCCTTAAAACAAGCAGAAGTCACTGCCAACCTTGAGCGCTGACAGTACACTGTATGAACACAAACAGCAAGCGCTAATCCTACTACGGCTAGCGCCTACTTACCAACGTCTGGCTTTCAGCAAATCAATTAGGTTTACTGAGCAACCTCAAGTCACGTAACTAATATACATAAGCAAAGCCTTTTTAGATCACTTCTACAACCCGAACACATTAAAGGCTAAATGAGAAGGTGTATAATGCATATTCACCATTTCATGGACTTCAGCTGAATATTGTGTAATACCACACTTCATGAATGTTGTACCGTGTCCTAACCAGGTGTGATGGGTCAGGTTTCCAAAGACAAGTAGTTACTGATCCCTGATGTCTGAGTTATGTCTATTAAATAACTGGAACTTATTACTTCTGGATGAACAGATTTTTGGTCACTACTGTAAAACTGATTATACAGTGCTGTGCCCTTATTTTTCATGCTGGTCTATTATTGTGGTATCACATTCAAAAGTGTGGAGTCTGTAAGTTTTTTTTTTTTTTTTCTCCTGTAAGATTAAATCTGGGAATGCAAAAAAAAAAAAAAAAAAAAAAAAAAAAAAAAAGTGCTGCAAATACACAAAACACAACCAAAAACATCAATGCACTGCAAATACTCACAGCACAAACAAATAAAGAAACACCCTGCACATACTCAAAACAAACAAATACAGAAACACACTGCAAATAGTGGAAACACAAATGAATATAGAAACATACTGAAAATACAACACAGCCAAATACAGAAACACAACAAATACAGAAACACACTGCAAATACTGTAAACACAAATGAATACAGAAACACGCTGTAAATACTCACAACACAGCCAAATACAGAAACACACTGCAAATACTTGAAAAACAACCAAATAGAAACACGCTTCAAATACTCAACAGAACGAAATACAGAGACACACTGCAAATACTTGAAAAATAACCATATAAAAACATGCTCCAAATACTCAACACAACCAAAAACAGAAACAGGCTGCAAATACTCACAACACAACCAAATATAGAAACAGGCTGCAAATACTCGAAACACAATGAAATACAGAAACAGGCTGCAAATACTCACAACACAACCAAATACAGAAACAGGCTGCAAATACTCGAAACACAATGAAATACAGAAACAGGCTGCAAATACTCGAAACACAACCAAATACAGAAACACGCTGCAAATACTCACAACACAACCAAATACAGAAACAGGCTGCAAATACTCGAAACACAATGAAATACAGAAACACGCTGCAAATACTCACAACAACCAAATATAGAAACAGGCTGCAAATACTCACAACAACCAAATACAGAAACAGGCTGCAAATACTCAAAACACAACAAAATATAGAAACAGGCTGCAAATACTCAACACAACCAAATATAGAAACAGGCTGCAAATACTCAACACAACCAAATATAGAAACAGGCTGCAAATACTCGAAACACAATGAAATACAGAAACAGGCTGCAAATACTCGAAACACAACCAAATACAGAAACACGCTGCAAATACTCACAACACAACCAAATACAGAAACAGGCTGCAAATACTCGAAACACAATGAAATACAGAAACACGCTGCAAATACTCACAACAACCAAATACAGAAACAGGCTGCAAATACTCACAACAACCAAATACAGAAACAGGCTGCAAATACTCAAAACACAATGAAATATAGAAACAGGCTGCAAATACTCAACACAACCAAATATAGAAACAGGCTGCAAATACTCAACACAACCAAATATAGAAACAGGCTGCAAATACTCAAAACACAACAAAATATAGAAACAGGCTGCAAATACTCGAAACACAATGAAATACAGAAACACGCTGCAAATACTCACAACACAACCAAATACAGAAACAGGCTGCAAATACTCACAACACAACCAAATACAGAAACAGGCTGCAAATACTCACAACAACCAAATACAGAAACAGGCTGCAAATACTTGAAAAACAACCAAATAGAAACAGGTTGCAAATACTCAACACAACCAAATATAGAAACAGGCTGCAAATACTCAAAACACAACAAAATATAGAAACAGGCTGCAAATACTCAACACAACCAAATACAGAAACACACTGCAAATACTGTAAACACAAATGAATACAGAAACACGCTGTAAATACTCACAACACAGCCAAATACAGAAACACACTGCAAATACTTGAAAAACAACCAAATAGAAACACGCTTCAAATACTCAACAGAACGAAATACAGAGACACACTGCAAATACTTGAAAAATAACCATATAAAAACACGCTCCAAATACTCAACACAACCAAAAACAGAAACAGGCTGCAAATACTCACAACACAACCAAATATAGAAACAGGCTGCAAATACTCGAAACACAATGAAATACAGAAACAGGCTGCAAATACTCGAAACACAATGAAATACAGAAACAGGCTGCAAATACTCGAAACACAACCAAATACAGAAACACGCTGCAAATACTCACAACACAACCAAATACAGAAACAGGCTGCAAATACTCGAAACACAATGAAATACAGAAACACGCTGCAAATACTCACAACACAACCAAATACAGAAACAGGCTGCAAATACTCACAACAACCAAATACAGAAACAGGCTGCAAATACTCGAAACACAACCAAATACAGAAACACGCTGCAAACACTCACAACACAACCAAATACAAAAACGCGCTGCAAATACTCACAACAACCAAATACAGAAACACGCTGCAAATACTTGAAAAACAACCAAATAGAAACAGGTTGCAAATACTCAACACAACCAAATATAGAAACAGGCTGCAAATACTCAAAACACAACAAAATATAGAAACAGGCTGCAAATACTCAACACAACCAAATACAGAAACACACTGCAAATACTTGAAAAACAACCAAATAGAAACAGGTTGCAAATACTTGAAAAACAACCAAATAGAAACAGGTTGCAAATACTCAACACAACCAAATACAGAAACACGCTGCAAATACTTGAAAAACAACCAAATAGAAACAGGTTGCAAATACTCAACACAACCAAATATAGAAACAGGCTGCAAATACTCAAAACACAACAAAATATAGAAACAGGCTGCAAATACTCAAAACACAACAAAATACAGAAACATGATGCAAATACTCAGAACAACCAAATACAGAACCACACTGCAAATACTCAACACAACCAAATATAGAAACACGCTGCACATCCTCGAAACAAACAAATACAGAAACAGGTTGTAAATACTAGAAACACAGCCAAATACAGAAATACACTGCAAATACTCACAACACAACCAAATACAGAAACGAGCTGCAGATATGTGCAGACAAAAATAGAAATATTTAAGGAAACATAAATTAATAAGTTACGAGTATTTGCAGCGTGTTTCTGTGTTTGTATTTTGAGTATTTGCAGCACGTGTTGTCAAACTGATGAAGACGTTTTCTTACTTTGATGGTGCTTTTTCTATTTGCTTGTGCATATTTTTTAAGTTGCAGTGTGTTTAGCTCTCTCGGGCCACTATAGCATTTACATAATCCAGTAAAAACAGTAATATTGCAATATTATTACAATGTAAAATAATATTAGAATATTATTAAAATGTTTTACTGTAATAAATTATTTTTTTTAAACAGAAAACAGAAACTGAATCAGGAAATCTTTTGTAACAATACAAATTTATTTGCTGTCACTTTTGATCAATTCAATGCATCCTTGTGAAATAAAATAAAAAAAATAAAAATAAAAAAAAACTCACTCGCCCTCAAATATTGAACAATAGTGTACATTTTAAATAACCCTAAAAAGCACGTAAAAATAAAAACACTGCATTTAGCGACGTTACCTGTTGGTAAGATGCTGCCTTACTATATAAAGTGGGAAGCTTTTGACCAGAATATACCGCATAAGGAAGAGACTTTATGTCAAAAATGGAAAATTAAGGTCCAGACAGTCCTTTGACTTTGGTTGGTTCATGCTGCAGTAACAGGAAGTGGGCTCTGATCCCCTCTAGCCCTCATCTGTACTTTCTAGAGTCTAACACAGAGAGGCTGGTCTCATCAGCAGTTGAAAAGCCCACCACCGGTGATATTTTAGCACTCGGGAGAGATAATAAAAGGCAAAATCAAATCATTTGATTAAAGTTGAACTAGGAGTGCGGGACCCCTGCCTCTGTTAACGACTGAAGCCCTTCTATCAGGAAATCAGACGGTCAATCAGAATAATTTGGCTGCTGTGATGATGACATCCCCAGCCTGAACATACCCCCAACTGCGTGTGTGTGTGTGATCATCAGTGAATGGAGCGGTGAGAATGCTTTCCGCAAAACTGGTATGCAAACACACACACACTCTTGGTCCTGAATGTTGAGGAGGAGGGAGTGTGTTTGTGTGAATTGTGATTTGGAGTCTGAGTAGTTGAGGGCAACAAATGCGTGTGATCCACAAATATATTCTGAATTCCAGGGTGTAAATAGTGCAATCGCCTGTGAGAGGGAACACACACACACACACTTAACCCCACACAGAGACAAAGCCACGGTTGAGCAGGCCAATGTGCCCGAGGATACTGTAGTTACTATAACACTGCTCAAATAAATTTGGCTTGTGTGTAGTGCTGACAGGTGCATACAAAAACATACACTCAGATTAGGAGGTTTGGAAGGGAATACTAAGGGAATGCTCTGCTTACTTACCACTGCACAGTATTTACCTAGTGTGCAAATAGTACATGGAACAGTATGCTTCCCACAGCAGTTTTCTACATGCTTAATTCAGCAGTGGTGTAATGATAAAAATCCATTTTCCTTTTTTGATCCAATCTGTGTGAAAATGTCCTAACCTTTGACAGCCCAATAAAATAATGAGAGAAGAAAACGATGTTAAAAATCAAGGTTGATATTACATTTGAATAATAGTCTCAAATGAAATTTTAAAGAAAATAAATAATTAAAAAAAAAAAAAAAAAGATTTCAGAAGGATCGTGTGACTAGAGTAATGATGCTAAAAATTCAGCTTTGAAATCACAGAAAAAAAAATTACATTTTAAAATATATTCAAATAGAAAAGAGTTATTTTAAATACTATAAATATATTTTAAAACTTTACTGTTTTGCTGTACTTTGAATAAAATAAATGCAGGCTTTGGGCTTTGTGAGCAGACAAGACTTCTCTAAAAAAACAAAAAAATCCTACTGGCCAAAAACTTTCGACTGGCAGTACTGTAACTGACACATTTCTGAATTAAACATATCCATGGCAATAGGACAAGAAAATTGTTAAGGATAAGACAATATTACTAAAAAAAAAAGAAATAAGAAAATTGTTTTTTATTTAGATTTTAATGTACTTCAGAAATACCAATTTCAAGCACATTGATGACTGACTCATATTTACAACAAATTGTTGAGTTTTAAGATTGTAAGAATCTTGTCAATTTTAAACACCATGGAAACAATGATAGATAATATAGATATATATCTATAACATCATGTTTTTGCCAGTTATTTTAATTTAAAATGCTGTATTTCTATCATCTTAAGTTTGTTGTACAAAACAGCTGATAGACAACAAGTGTATAGTTAATTATTTATGTATTTATTTATTTTTATTTTTATTTTTGCCTTTATTTTAATAGGATGGGAACTTTTACCATCAATTTTAATTTTTAGAAACAATTTTAATGTTTCCTTTATGTAACAAAAATGTAGTAGTTTCGATATCATGTACTAATGACGAAAAAGTGATAGATATAAATAATTTTCATAATTTTTAGTTCAGATGTATTTGTTTGGGTTTATCTTTATTATACTGCATTTAGAATATATATATACACATACAAAACCACAAAACCAGTCATAAGTAGCACAGGTATATTTGTAGCAATGGCAAAAAAAAATACATTGTATGGGTCAAAATTATAAATTCTTCTTGTATGTCAAAAATCATTAGGATATTAAGTAAAGATCATGTTCCATGAAGATATTTTGTACATTTCCTTCCGTAAATATATTAAAATTAAAATTTTTATTAGTTATATGCATTGCTTAGAACTTCATTTGGACAACTGTAAAGGCGATTTTCTCAATATTTAGATTTTTTTTAACCCTCAGATTCCAGATTTTCAAATAGTTGTATCTCAGCCAAAAAATTTTCAATCCTAACAAAACATACATCAATGGAAAGCTTATTTATTTAAGGTTCAGATGACAAAAAATTGACCCTTATGACTGGTTTTGTGGTCCAGGGTCACATATAAAATGTATTTAAATTTTTTATTTTTTATTTTTTTTTATAATTATATATAATTTACATATACATTTATATATATATATATATATATATATATATATATATATAATTTAAATATTTTATTTATTTTATAATTACTTATTTTTAATTTAATCTAATTTTATTACAGTTATAGAATAGAACAGTATAGTACATGAAATTCAATTAGCTTCCTGTGTCGAATGACCTGACACCGGCGTCAAAGTCTTCTTACCCTGACCTTGCATCCTTTAACCTGAGGCGAAAGTGTGTGTGCAAGGCTCTGGATAATGAAGGATGGGGAAAGCTCTGAGCACACTAACAATCCTTCAGTCTAGTTCTTTGTTCCCAAGTGCACACACACACCATGCTATTTCTGCCTAGGAATTACAGGAAAAGCATTACAGGCAACTAAAAAAAGGGCCAAAAATGCGCACGACATAAGGTGAGAGTGGGTGAGGGAGAGAGGTGTACTCCATATGACCACTTTAATGCACTAAGATGTTGTTGAGCAGGAATATTATTGATGTTTCTGTGGCAACACGAGCTGAAGCTGAGGATTATACTGCCAACACTCTTGAGAGAGAAAGAGAGAGAGAAAAAACAAGAGGATGAGTGAAAATGAAACAACTAAAAGGGCACCAAGGGTGAGGAGGGGGGGGATGGAGGGACCACGAAAAAGAGGGGCACGACAACAAAAAACGTGAGGAAACGGAGAGAGTGTCCCCTCGGCGGGGAGATGCCATGTGTGTGTACTGTATCCCTGGCTTTTAAATCTCTCTTCGCCTCTATCAATCAAATTTGCCAGCAAAATGATCATCTGTTCAGGATTATCTTGGCTCAAGCCATCTCTCGAATTACAATAGCACTACTTTTATTCATCTATCCTGAGGGTCATCCCTTAAAACGTGTTTGTTAATATACACTGCTGGTGTCCAATTGCATTTGCATAATTGTATGGTATTATTGTGCATGTTTCCAATCCGAGAGAAAAAAAAACATCAAAGATATAGATATGTCTATATATACGCATAATACGATTATCTTCTAAATGTGATGAAAAAATGCCAATATCATTTCCAAAATCCATTTTCAGAATGGTCAGATAATGGTATTGTAAATATCCATCCCTCTTTATGTAGGATTTGCAAAAAGCTTTTGCTTTGGCAGACGCTTTCGAAGCGCTATTTTATTTGTATTTTTTTGTTCTCCTCATTTGGTCACTGTAGAAAAAGCACGGAAAAAAACACTCATTTGTTTGATAAATGACATTGGCATTTCAATTATAAAACCTAATTACACACTCTCAAAAGATTGTTCAAAAACTCCCTCCCGCCCCGTAAACACCTGCTTCTCACATTACCTAAATTTAATCTCCTCGCTAAAATTGTCCCCACACTTTAACTTCCAAATAAATTTGCTATTACAAAACGTACTAATATGCAGGAACAGACATCAATAAGACAGAAAAGCTCTGGGTAGTTTTTTGCTAAATAAATAGCACCATTCATTATCCAGATTAATACTTACGCCGACTAGCTTCCAATTAAAATAATTTACTCACATTGCCGATGAAATTTACAGGGGGAGGAAAAACAAAATAGCAGCAGGAGGTTTACATGCGTGTGTGTGTGTGTGTGTTTGTGTGTGAGAGAGTGAGAAAGAAGCTACAGGGTTTGTTCCTAAATGGAGTCTTAAAGGCTGTCATGAGTCAAAGTGCTCTATTTAAGGCTGTATGGCCATATACACACACACACATATAAACACAAGCACACACACATAACATAATCCAACCCAACAAGTGTGTCGAAAACGAGCTGATGATTGTACTGTTAACAGGCCCGATGCGTATCATTCGGTCCAGTTAATTCTAGTGGGGAAAAGACTAATGTAATCCATTCACTTCAATCGCTCCATTCCTTCCTCTTCCCCTCCATTTGGTATCAAAAATATCAACATGCTTCACTTCAAAAATCAAACAAACCTCAGTCCGACTACGTGCGGCAAAAAAAGTCAATTTTAGGGTTGGCTAAATAATTAGGCAACTGTAAAATAAAGCACGATTAAGCAGGCTTCTATTTAAATTCATATTTTTTTAAATACCATTCCTCTGAATCCATGAAATGTGCTCATTCTGGTCCGAGAGGTTTTAATAACCGTCTTGACCTAAAGCCGACCAGACGATGACGTTAGGCTACAGGAAAAACCTTTGAACAAGAAAACTGAAGGAAGAAAAAAAAGCCACACTCCTTCTCATGCTGGGATATTTTTGGGGTCCATTTTCTTATTTTCCATATCAGTAAAATGTTGCAGCTGCTACCACCTACAGGTGAGAGGACGTACAGCAAGACAGAAACTTTTACATCCTTAATGTTTGAAGAGTTTTTGTAGTTTTCACATCACTAATTTAATAAATAAAGTGTCTTCCAACTTGGGACTCTATGTAGGACACTTTAATTTGAAAAATAATAATAATAATCAATATAGGACATTAAGTGGACAAAGATTAAGCCATGCTTATTTTAAGACTTTTTTTGGGTATGAAAAACCCTTCATAATTTATTTAATTTATTATTGGTAACACTTTACGATAAGGTGTCATTTGTTAACTTTAGTTAGTGTATTCCATAGCATGAACAATGCATTTATTACACTATTTATTCGTCTTTTCTTAATGTTAGTTAATAAAAATAGTCATTTATTGTTTTTTCATGTTAGTTCACAGTGAATTAACTAATGTTAACAAACATAACTTGTGATTTTAATAACGCATTAGTAAATGCTGAACATTAAATAAGATTAACAAATGCTGTAGAAGTATTGTCCATTAGTTCATGTTAACTAATGTAGTTAACTAATGTTAACTAATGAACCTTCTTGTAAAGTGTTGCCTTATTTATTTATTTAGGTAGGTAGGTAGGTAGGTAGGTAGAGATTTGATTGTTTTGTTATTGTCCAAGACCCAGGCTTTCAATTTTCTGTTTAAAATATGAAAATCTATCATAAAAATATTACATTTTAAATTATGATACTCTAAGCAAAGTTAACTAATGTTAACAAATTTTACCCTATTATTTTATTTTTTAATTTTATTTCGTTTTTATTTATTTATTTCATTGGTAGAGATTTAATTGTTTTACCCTTGTCGAAGACCCAGGCTTATTAATTTTCTGTTTAAAATATGAAAATAAATACACACCTCAAATTTAAAAATGAATGTATCTTCCAACTTGGAAAAGAAACAATTAGGACATAAAGCGGACAAAGATTAAGCCAAGCTTATTTTTAGACACATATTTACAGTAAAATTAGTGCAATAAATGTATGGGTTAGAAACTGTGGCCTTTCATAATTTATTTTTTGCCATTTTCAATTTTCTATTTTAATAACGCATTATTTATTTGTTTGTTTGTAGAGATTTAATTGCTTTACTCTTGTCCAAGTCCCAAGCTTTTAATTTTCTGTTTAAAATATGAAAATCTATCACAAAATATTGCATTTTAATTATGATAATCTAAACAAAGACTGAAATAATCATAAAAACATTTCAATACATTTTTAGCAATTTATATAAAAAAAAAAAAAAAAATCAATGGCTCTCTCTGATCAATGGCTACCTCAGTTTTTTTGTTTGTTTGTTTTTAATTTAGTGTACTTGGTTGGGTATAGTGCATGTTTGTGATCAAATATCATAAAACATAGATGAAAAACAATAACAGTAAATTTCAAGCTTAATTTTCAATTATTTATATTTACTTATATTTGTTAAAATACATTTTTCATTTGAAATCAATAAATCTAAATAATTGCATACGTTTAAACACAAAAAAGCCACAAAATCAGCCATATCAGTTTGTTTTCCATAATGTTTAAAAAGTCATTTACATCACATAATTTTTTTTTTTTTTTGTTTGTTTTTAAACACAAAAACTCGTGGTTCAGAGAAAAAAAAAACATTATTAAAACGTACAAAACAGAAAAATCTGCATAGAGTTTCACTATACAATCTCAGTACTAAAGGAATGAGGTAAATTGTGTGAAATCAGTGAGTCTCAGACTCTGTTACGGTTGTTTTGGAGCGGATGGGGAACAGGCTGTTTGTGCAAACTCAGTCCTCACACAGGAAACCCACCTCAGAGTCACAACATCAAAAATCCTGTCAGACTTCAAAATAAACGGCAAAACAAAGAGTCGAATTGCGTGACTGTAAAAACAACTGTCTCACAATAACCTCGTCTTCTAAACACGGCTTTGTCATTTTCACAAACGTTTCATGAAAACCCAAATCCATCCGCTTTGTCTCACAACTCCAGAAGATAAATTTAAACTTGTTCCCAAGTTCAATATCTTGTTGTGTCTTGGACATCAAGGATGCTCGGTATACATAGCCAACTTGTATATATTATCAAATTGGTCTGCGTGGTGGACGTTTATACAGTGTCACCGGATTCAAAGTGCTCAGAAACTCGGCTGAATATCTCTTGTATAGATATTTAGAAGTGTATGCATGTGTATTAAGCACTCTATTGCTTTGCATTGTGTAAACATCTGCAGAAGCATTCAGGCACTCACACACAAAGTATCTGTTGATTGATTTGTTTGTGTACTAGACTGAATGAGCTCTCAGTACGGAGGCCTGAAGAGGACAATCAGCAAGCTTGCTGTATGTGGAGTGCTTTTGAAGGGCGGGAATATTCACCATCAAACAGCTGTAGAAAAGTCTGTTTGTGGGTTTTATGCGTTATTAGATTCGCTATGGAAATAAATAAAAGCAGGAGTAAGATAATACTTATGACATTTTGTCATGGTGAAATATATACCAGGTTACAGAGTAAACCGCAATTGACTTGTTCTCACTTTTGGTAGCTGGTGATCTATGGAAAAAAGCAGCTGGTGAAGTGGAAACAACCATGTTTTTGTTATTTTGGGGCTTTTTTAGAATAACAAAATGAATAGACAGGAAATAATTGGGTTGCAGGCTGGACTCCAACTTCATGTGTGCACCAATGACATTATCACACAAAAATCACAGTGCAACTGCTTAGACTTTTCCAAAAGGCTCTAAATGACTTATGTGAGTGACAGGTAGACATGTACTAAATTGCCATAGTGGGTTCTGAGTGGCTGAGTGAACATTGCTAGGTCAAAAACCTGGGATTTGCACCATCCACCCTCACCAATCATATATTACAAGTTGAAAGTGAATGAAATTAAAGCAAAACAGGTGGACTTACCAAAACTCATACCTATATCTCAGCAATTCACATGGACATTACTCCCTATGACGCCAGTCAGCATAACATGATCAACACCTTTAACACACGTCAAAAACTGTGACAGACCCCTATCAGCTCCAATCCAAATTACAGCTTGTTATTTGCAAAACTCATTAATATGTAAATGCACCAAAACTGTCACTATAAAATAAAATAAAATAAAATAAATAATGTGTTATGACCATAGAGAATGACAGAGTGCTCCAGAAAATGATATTTCATCACTAAAATAAACTAAACTTAACTGAAATAATGTATGATGGGCTATGACCAAACAGAATGATAGAGTGCTCCAGAAAATGGCATTTCATATCACTAAAATAAAATAAAATAAAAAATGTATGATGGGCTATGACCAAACAGAATGATAGAGTGCTTCAGAAAAGAATAATTTTAGAATTATTTTACTAAAATAATAAATAAAATAAAAATAATAAGATAAAATGTTTTATGGGTTATGGCCATACAGAATGACAGAGTGCTCTAGAAAATGGTATTCCGTAGCACTAAAATAAAATAAAATAAAAAAACTAAAAAAAATAAAATAAAATAAAATAAAATAAAATAAAATAAAATAAAATAAAATAAAATAAAATAAAATAAAATAAAATAAAATAAAATAAAATAAAATAAAATAAAATAAAACAAAATAAAACAAAATAAAATGTATGATGGGCTATGACCAAACAGAATGATAGAGTGCTTCAGAAAAGAATAATTTCAGAATTATTTTACTAAAATAATAAATAAAATAAAAATAATAAAAATAATAAAATAAAATGTATTATGGGTTATGGCCATACAGAATGACAGAGTGCTCTAGAAAATGGTATTTCATAGCACTAAACTAAACTAAACTAAAATAAAATAAAATAAACTAAACTAAACTAAACTAAACTAAACTAAACTGAACTGAAATGAAATGAAATGAAATGAAATGAAATGAAATGAAATGAAATAAAATAAAATGTATATATAAATGATAAAGTGCTCCAGACAATGGTATTTCATATCACTAAAATAAAATAAATAAAAGAAAAAAAGAAATAAAATAAAATAAAAAATAACCATTGAATCCCCAAAGAGAAATGTATAATTTTCTGTACTGTAACCCTGTATGGTGTATGAGTTTCTCTCACAAAAAAAAGCTGATGAATTTACTAAAAATGTATTTACCAAAAAAGTGGGCCAGCCACTTCAAAAAGTATGAATTATCCTATCATAAAAATCTTGTAAGTTTGGCTAATAATATTGCCTCTGAACCAAATCATGTGTTGTATAACGAACTTGTACTGTTGCCATGTAATCTTTTTTGTTTGTTTGTTTGTTTGTTTTTGTTTTTTGTTTTTAGTAAAAGTCCTGTCTGTCTTTTGTCCATGTGATAAAGTTTTTTGCGAGTGAACCTGCTGTAACGCAAGACAAATTTCAGACCTTGTCTGACAATAAAGTCACATCATATCATATCATTTCTTGAGCACCAAATCAGAATATTAAAATGATTTCTGAATATTCATGTAACACTGAAGACTGGAGTAATGATGCTGAAAATTCAACTTTGCCATCACAGGGAGAAATTATATACAAAAATAAAGTGTTATTTTAAATTGCATTTATTTTACATTTTTGATCAAATACATGCAGCCTTGGTACGCATAAGACACTTTCAAAAACGACCCGATAAGTAGTGTATATTTAGCCCTAAGCACATGCAGTACATAACTTGATAGACATTCTACACGTATTTGTGTCCTGTGAAAGGGAAGAGAGCAAACCAAATGCTTTTGAAGGCTCACAGCCCAAGGTCATCGCCAGAAAGTGCAGTAAAGGAATAAAATGCTACCCGAAATACGAAACAGAGTGAAAACGATGAGAGAGGGAGAAGAGGTAGAGTGGTAGGGGTCACTAGATTGTAGGTAGATGGAGGCTGAGAGTGGAGAGCGAACACTAGAGTGCCATTACAACTCCGGCAGCAGTGATGACCTCGGAGAGAACAACTGGAGTATCTGTATTGACCAGCAGCTATATGTTTCACCCATCTAAACACTTGCCAACGAAAATGTCTGCTTGTATGATTACGATTAGATCAGATCTCAGTGTACTGTCAGCCTGTTTAGTGTGATACGAAAGGTGTGAAGAAAGACAAAGCGAGGTTAGATGCGAAAATCCTTCAGGTTAAATATCAATTTCACATGCAAATTCAAAATAATTTTAGCGGAGAATGCAGAAAAGATAAATAATTGTTATTAAAAACAAGGATAAATGAAGTGAAAATGCTTATATTTTGCAATTAATTATTATTCTACATTCTACTATATATAATATAAATGAACTATATATAAATTAAATAATTAAAATATATTAGAACTATGATAAAATTGTAATTTTAATCTTTCATAAAATATTTTATTATTTAATAATATATGTAATAAACAATAATATTGACTCCCTGATTTGCCTGATTTGCAGTGTGGCTAGGGCTGTCACTAACAATTATTCTGGTAATCCAGTAATCTGTTGATTATTCTGACAATTAATCAAGTAATCAGATAATTATATTTTTGTGGTGATAAAAATAGACCTCAGTGAACAATAGCCTTTAAAATCACTTAAAATACATATATTCTATCAATGAGGTAATAATTATTAGCTCAAATAAAGTATCAAAAGCAAGTAATCACATGGTTTTATTGAACAAAACTGTTAAAATACATAATGTATTATAAACAATAGAGCTAACGTACATTAGGCATTATAACAAATGACTGCAGAGGGCAACGTGATCTAATCCTTGTTTAATATTGACGAAACAACTTTTAATTCAAATGTCCACTTAAAATTTCATATTTGGCCATGTCTTTATGACAGAAATGCTGTAGCCACTGTCATTTCTTAAATATGTGGACATCAACACGTGTAAACTCAGAGTGAGAGTTTGAGCTTTTATTTTGTAATCGCGATGAACAGTTGCATACTGACAAATATAATGATGTGTTCTCTTGTTTTTGCGTAGGTTTAGAAATGATTTACCTCGAAAATCTGATGAAATGGTGAACGTTGCGTTCCCGTTATATAAACCCAAACTCACAACAATATGCAGAGATGGAGTTTGAGATGTCATATTAATGATTAAAGATTGCATATTATTAATGATTGCATATATTAAATCTGCATTGCATATATTTATTTAATTGAATCGTACCGTTCATGATTTTACAATAGAGGGTTTGCACTTACATCACGGGTTGGTCAGTTACCCGGATGCACGGCCATACTGGAGTTTCTCGGATGTAAACAATAACACTGATTGCACTAAGGTACTACTAAAAATGCTGTTCTGCTCATTTATGCTGTCTAAACCAAGGAATAAACGAGTGTAAACTGCTAAATCATATAGAGAAGAACTTAGTAATCAAGAAAGGGCGCAATATTTTGACAAACTAAAATCAATAGGTGGTAAACGTACGAGCAGTATTCATTAAGATATTAGCCTAATATTTCACCTACCTGACTGGAAATGATAAGAACACACACGAATGTTGTCAAGATTCTTGCCCTGGAAATCTTGGTTCAGTTTGGCCAACCACAAACGCCTTTTGTTCCTTTTTACACTCTATAATTTTTTGGCAGTCTATTCAAAGTTTTTCCTGGTCTGACCGATTAGTTCAGCCCAAAACATGATAACTGACCATTTTTCATAAGAGTTCCATTCAGTTCGGTGGCATTGTTTACGTTCAGTGCTGCCAACATTTTGCTTTATGATTTTAAATGGGTTTAATATATTCATACAGCCTTGAAAAACGGTCTAGTGTTTCACGAAATCTCGTACGTGAAATGCTTCGCTTACGGTATTTTGCCAGTTACTCCACACAGCCAAAATCCAATTGAGGCCCTAAATGTGACCAATGTGGATTGTGCTTAGTATAAGTTACAGTCACTTAAAATGAAGTCCCAATGCCCCTTTTGTGTTTAATTATAAAGGTTAGTGTGTGAGACATCATAATTGACAAACCGTCTCTGTAGAAGAGTAAAGCTAAGGCAATGATTGGCCATATGGGCATCTGATCAATATCTGTGAGTATCTGAAATGCACTTGTCACTGAGACAGACCGCAGCCAAATTAATAGAGTGCACGCTTGTCTTTGATGAGTGTGTACTAGAGCAAAGGTGACGCACTCAGGGCGAGCGACCGTGCGCTCGGGTCACTCTTTTAATGTGCGGCGGCATGCATGTATCTGTAAGAGAAGAGTGAGGTGTAAATGCATCATGTGTACACTTGTGTTTGTGTGTTTCTCTCTAATGGTCCTCGGGGGCAGGGAGCTCCTCCATCAGCAGGGCATTAGCACTCTGTTGCCCCGCCTGGGTATCGATGGGTCGCTGTGGTGATGCCACCCCCTAAGGGCCGCCACGCCCTCTGGACCGTCTGGCTGAGTGACCTCTGACCCCGGGGCTGTTTGGCAGGGCTGCGTTGACTGCGACACAGTACTGGCCATTGATCTTCCACTGACACCAGGACAGCACTTAACACTCCGACTGTGGGAGTAATGGAGCCTGCCCGCTGTTATTACTGACCCTGTGTGTGTGCGCATGTGTGTGATAGAGGCCAGTACTGTGCATCTCTCAACCTCTCACTGTCCTTTTCTCTCGCTGTCCATCTCTATCAATATTAATAATGAACTTCTGTATATCCAGACAAGCAGCAGCGTGTCTACTCAAGAGATTAATCTTTCCTCCCATCCACCCATCCTGCAGCTTCACCCTTTTCTTCTACCGGTCTGATTCGTGGAGCCCAAATAGAAAAAAAGCACCATGGTATTACCATGGCTTTGGGAATCTTTAGGGCAGAGTCACATTTAAGCCCAAAATATTATTTGATGTTTTATTTGAATTATTTTGATGAAATTAAATGAACCCTAATTTTAGAATTTTTGCATTATAACAAGCACAAAAAAGAAAAAAGAAAATATTTTCTTATTAAAATATTATTTTCATTGTACATAATTATTCATCAAGTAGTATTTGATGTGCAGCCTTATTATGCTTATATATACACAGGTCTGTTGCCTAAATACATCATTAAATATTACTGTAACAATATACAGAGAATAACCACTGAAAATAGTAGCAAAAGACAGATTATACTAATGCAATTTATTATGCTTAACTATTATAAAAATATCAAAATGCAAATTCTATAAATAAAAATGTAAAACTTCTAAAATAAATTTGGTGGCCCCATTTGATTTTGGTGTAAAATATGTATAAATTATTTACAAAAAAAATAAAAATAAAATAAAATAAAATAAAATAACTACATAATAATAATAATAATAATAACAGTAATAGTAATAAAACAAGTAATAAAATTGCTTCTTTTTCTCCCTTTTGATTGTGGTGTGAAATATGACTATAATAATAATAATAATAATAATACAAACCAAGTAATACAATTGCTTATTTTTTTATACCTGACTATTTACAAAAATTAATGATTGAAAATAAATGGGGGGGGGGGGGGGGGGTATTATGCAATTCTTTACAAAATTAGTATGAAAAATAAATAAATGTATTAATAAATAATTTAATTGAATAAATAAATAAATAAAGCATAATTTATTCTCATTTGATTTTGGTGCAAAATATGACATGGGCATAATTTCATTATACATAATTATAAACAAAAATTGAGAGATTATTTACAAAAAATAATTATTATTAATGCTAAATAAATTTGGTGGGCCCATTTGATTTTGGTGTGAAATATGTATAAATAATAATAATAACAACAAGCAATAAAATTGCTTTTTTTTTGCTCCTTTTTGATTGTGGTGTGAAATGTGACATGGGCAAATTTTCATGGAATTAAACAAATCGATGCCTGATTATTTACAAAAATGAATGACTGAAAATAAATTTGTGGGGGGTGCACAATATGCACAACTTTACAAAATTAGTATGAAAAATAATGTATAAATAAATAATTAAATTGAATGAATAAATAAAAAATGCATTATTTTTTTTTCTCATTTGATTTTGGTGAGAAATATGACATGGGCATAACTCATTTTATTATTTCATAATTATGAACAAAAATTTAGACAGACAGACAGATAGTTTTCAATATTCTTTAACATATCATAGAGTACCACATGAATATCATATGCATGCATATATGAATATAAAGGTGATTAAAAATCATTTCTATTCACAGTACTTTTTGCAAGAGTTTTAGGCCATGACTGACACAAAGACGATCAACAATAGACAGCAGAAAAGAATGCGTCTTATATCAAGCCCACAATGGCAGAGGCGAGAACAATACAACTGTCCTTCCGTTCCACACCCTCTCAGTTTCTCTCTAACGGCCACAAGCTTGTGTCTGATCGCTTCATATCTGCAGCCCATCTCTTCATTATTTACAGTAATAGCCTGTCAAAGCCATGCATTCAGTCTCTCCAAATAACGTGCACCCACAGTTGGGCAATGTGCATGGTGCATGCACTGGCCAGTTAGAGCTCTCTCCCGGTGGCAGCCCGGGGCTAGCTGCTAAATGGAATGCTTCACCTCAATTGAATGGGAATCATTTCTCCTTTATTTCTCCATGTGCGTGACCTTGTCTTTCTTCCCCTGTGTGAGGTGAAGGACGCAGGGGGCTCGCCGCTGGCTGGTGGGGGCTTAGTAGAGGCTGGAGAGGGACATTAGAGAAGCGGTCTTTACCAGACGCGGGCCCGGAGCCCAGGTCACGGCAGGGGAAAGAGGCTCTTGAGTGATCTGATTGCCTGGTGCAGGATGCGGCGGTCCTTAGAAAGGTTGCTAATAGCATAGCCCCCTTTTAGTGAGCAGGACAATACTGGCTAATTCAATCTGATGCAGAGCTCTTGTATACACACAAGAGTACACACAAATGTAGACGGCCGTTTAACTGAAGAGAAAAAGCGGCCGAAAACATGCATGCGCTTACGCCGACGCACACACATTTGCACGCATTCCTGCCGAGTTCAGCCACATTGGGTCTCTACGAACGTTTGCGCACATAGCTACGTGCACTGCGCACTGGAAAAGCCGATGGCACTTGTTTTGGATTGATTGCTAAAACGCTGGGTTTTGTGGCACAGGAGAGAATGGACTTAAATGATTCGCATTGATTAGTGATGCCCCACTTTGGAGCACGCTATGGGTTTCAGCTCACACTCGCAGCGAGGGCAGCGGCACGAGCGTTAAAACGAGAGCGGCAGAACAAGTGCACGAGTTCAGATAGACTGAATTACCTCTTCACGCAATGTAATGTGACACTCCTCAATTAATATCTTCATCACAAGAGGAATTAAGCATCAATTTAGCGAGTTGCAATTTTAGCAACACGGCGAGTTAGAATCGTTTGATTGGTCTTTGAAAGTTCTAGAAAGTAAGGGGTGGAATTTCTAACAAATCAGGTGTTTTTACACCTTTTAAAAACAGAACGCACAACAGGGGAATGTTTGTCCGATCAGATAAGGCCAAACTAATCATTTAGCAAAGTATGAGAGTGCCCCCAACTGGACGCTCGTCAGACGCAATTAAAAAAAAGCTAAAACAATTAGAGCGGAGACCGCCGTATAACCACCACGAGAGGTTTAAAATCGGCCGATCTCAAAAAAAACACCTAAATAAACATGCCTTCTCTCCACAAGTATCCCCGTGAAGAGTTTCGGCAATGTGTTTTTCTCACTGTGTCAAAACACAGAGGTCATATGAGAGGCATTCACTGCCATTTCAGAGGCCCCAGGTAAGAGAGATGCAATTAGGAAGCTAGCACGATCAATTAACCAGCTCTCCAAATCTACAGTAATTAGCTTCTCCATTGTGGAACAGTTGTAAAAAGCCACTTGGCAAAGCAGCGAAAAAGCATCGACTGGATTGTTTGGAGGGAATGTGGGTGTGTGCGCGTGTACGAGTATCATTGTGTGCATCTTTGTGTGCCACAAACTGTTATACAGAGTGTGATGTGATTGTGTGCTGGAGAAGGGGTGGGTGTTGGCAGGCTCTTTAACTGGTGTACTTACTAAACAATAGTGTGTTCTCTCTCTCGGTCAGATACGCGAAGATCACGCGCACTGCTTCTACGTACAGTTGTGTTACATTTGAAAGGCTTTTTTTTTTCCCTAAAAAGCTCAGTGGGGTGGCTTGGCATCATCTGGCCACTGGACCAGCACTACATCAATCCCCCATAATCCTTTTGGGCCGGATGGGCAGGGAGAGGTGGGTGAAAGAAGCAGCAACGTCACCCCCACCGCACTCCAATAATTCTACATTCTGATTGGTCGGCCCACCCTCAATGCGTTTTGTCAAGCATGAACCCCTGGGCTGGGACTAATAAGTGACTTCTCCTTTCTGCAGAAGATTACGTCCCCTCACGGCTCCACCAAGACAATGAAACAGGAACCAACCTGCTGGAACAGAGGTGGGCTGCTTTGAGCTGGGTGAGAAGGTAGAAACGAGGCGCAGTGGTCGAACCAGCATCCATTCACTAGATTCATTCACAACAAGGCTAGAAAGTTTATGACCTTCATGTTGTTCCAAACCTGTATGACTTTTTGTCTTCTGATGAAAGCTAAAGATGATATTTTTGACTTGGACCACAAAACCAGTCGTAAATAGCATGGGTATATTTGTAGCAATAGCCAAAAATACATTGTATCATGCCAAAAATCATTAGGATATTAAGTAAAGATCATGTTCCATGAAGATATTTTGTAAATTTCCTACCGTAAAGACATCAAAACTTAATTTTTGATTAGTTATATGCATTACTAAGAACCGCTAAGAACAAATTTAAAGGCGATTTTCTCAATATTTAGATTTTTTGCACCCTCACATTCCATTTTCAGATAGTTGTATCTCAACCAAATATTGTCCTTTCCTTACAAACCAATGAAAAGCTTATTAATCAGCTTTCAGATGATGTGTAAATATCAATTAAAAAAATGGATACTTATGACTGGTTTTGTGGTCCAGGGTCACATTTTGAAGAATGGAGTCAAAAACTGGATGGGAACAACATTGGCTGGACAAAAAAAATACTAAGGCGTTTCTTAAAATGTTAAACTCATGCAAGCTGAGCAATATGAGGGTGAGTAAATGATAGCAGTTTTCATTTTGGGGGGAACTCTCTCTTTAAAATATGTTTGTATTTTTTATATTAGGGCATAACATACCTAGAGCATTTGGAAAGAAAGATAAGACTGGACAAAAAGCAAAAGTATGGGGCCTCTGTCCTGTCCTGAAAAGCTAGTGATGTGAAGCGGCTTGCGGTACATATGAAAAAGTGCAGACAATAGGCAAGCCAAGCAATCAGCCCGCTTCTACACAACTCCTCTGCGGCGCGACCCAAAAAGCAAGGGGGTGTGGGCTTCTTAATCTTGCTTCTCTTGCCAGCGCAGGGATCTGGAGGTGTCATATTCCTCCAAAACATTCCTGCTCCTTTCGCTCCAAATGGCCGACGTTTTGTCGCCAGTGCAGGGCCCCTGTAATGAACCTGGGGGGGGATCTTCAGAACTCAATGACTGGACGTAATTACTTCTCTCCTTTTCTTCGCTCCCTTTCTCCGCACTGGCTCTCCCTCCGAGCCGTACCGGCCCCTAGCTTTCGGGCTGGCTGGTCAAATACAAAAGGCAGGCTGCACCGAGTCCAGCTGAGGGGGGGGGAGCTGGAAAGGGGGAGCCCCCCGATCAGCTGTCACTGAGACACTGAGCGACTCAGCGACTCTTCACTAATACCTGCGACCTTACAAAACTGACCTTGACAGCCAAAAAAGTTGTTTGATTTGACAAATAACATGTATTCTGCCAAGGTAACCTAACAATTCATTCTGAGCATCATAAACTTAGGACAAAGGAATTATATTTAGGTATAAATTTTAAGGCCAATGAATCATCTCTGTTATCATCTGATCTTTATCTATATTTATTGTTCAATATATTTAACTGTTTAATTAACTGTTCATGCTCATTTCTCCTATTTTTACATTGATTACTTTTGATTTAATTACACTGTTAAATATTTATAGTCTCAAAACTAATTAATTAATTAATTTCACATCCTGTACAATATAATGTTGTGATGCCTACATTCACTTGCAGAATTCAAAAGTATTGATTTTAACTTTTTTAATTGTTTTAGACAAAATAGTACATAATTTGATGGCCATTTATCAGTTTTTGGCCATATAATTAAAATAATTATTGACTTCTCAAATTGAACAAAAATGTAAGAAATTGTGCATAAAAGGAGATAAAATGGCAATATTTTAAAAATATATTTCATTAATTCAAAATAAACCCCTGCTCTGACATAATTAAATAAGAGACAAAAACATTTGTTATTATCCATTTTTTATATCATATAAGAATAAAGGGCTGTCAAACGATTAATCGCAGTTAACCGCATCCAAAATAAACGTTTTTGTTTACATAATATATGTCTGTACACTGTGTATATTTATGTATATATTAATACACACACAAGCATGTATACATTTAAGAAAAATCTGATATGTTTTATATATATATATATATATATATATATAAAATACATACACACACACACATGTAAACACGTAAATATTTTGAAAAAATATATGCTGTATGCGTGTATCTTGACATATACATAATAAATATACACAGTACACATACATTTTATCTAAACAAAAACTTATTTTGGATGCGATTTATCGCGATTAATCGTTCGACAGCGCTAAACTAAATATAAATATTAACATGAATTAACGTTTCTAAAACCATAAAAGCCTATTCAGAAAACACACATTAGGCATGTTAGTTCTGCTAATTAGCTGACATACATGTAAACCAAGAGACAGCACTTACAAAAATAAGTGTGTGAGAGTCATTACATTGAGTGCTTTGCAGACAAACATACATTCAGACAGCACACGCACGCGCGCGCGTCCCTCCCGGGAGTCAGGTTTTTTGGAGTGCTGCCCGAGCTCTGAGTAAGAGGTGGCTATTCACATGCCTTGTTCTCCACCAAGACGCTAATCAGATAAATGATCTATTTGTTTTAAAACATCATCAAGTACATTAGGGCTGCTGGAGACCTGGCATGGTTGCTAGGCAAACCAGGGGGGCTGGGGGGTTCGATACAGGCTCAAGGGTGAATACGAGCATCGAGGGGGTCCACAAACGCACCAATGGGATGACAGGAAAGTGCACTCTGATAGACACAGAGAAATGAGAGACAAATTAACTACATTACATTAATCACTTACAAGTCCAGGGGGAGAAGAGAAACACACAGATACACATTCACTCACAGAGAAATAGAAGCCTATGTATGGAAACCTGTTTACCATTAAACCAACAAAAAAAAAAATTACACTTTTTTCTCAGAATTGAGATATAAACTCGCAAACTCACAATTCTTACTTTTTCTCAAAATTACGATATAAACTCAAAATTCTTACTTTTTTTTCAGAATTGCATGCTATAAACTCGCAATCGCGAGTTATAAAGTCAGAACTGCGAGATATAAAGTCACAATTCTGACTTTTTCTCTCAGAAATGAGATATAAAACTCGCAATTGCGAGTTATAAAGAAAGAATTAAGATATAAGCTTGCAATTTAGAGAAATTAAGTCATAATTGTAAGATATAAACTCACAATTTTTACTTTTTTCTCAGAATTGGGTGCTATTAATTTGCAATTGCAAGTTATAAAGTCAGAATTGTGAGATACAAACTCAAAATTCTTACTTTTTTTTTTCCTCAGAATTGCACGAAATAAACTCACAATCTTGAAGAAAAACTTGCAATTCTGACTTTTCTTGCAAATGCAAGTTTATATCTTGGAATCCTGACTTTATATCTCAGAATTGCAAGCTCATTTCTCAAAATTCTGACTTTACAGCTCACAGTTGCTCACAATTGCTCATATTACGCAATTCTGAGGAAAGACGTCAGAATTGTGAGTTTGTATCACGCTATTCTGAGAAAAAAAGTCAGAATTGTAAAATTCTGTGTTATTTTTTATTTAGTGGCAGAAATGGGGTTCCATATCTTACATACCTATTGTTTTCTGTATAAAAAATAAAAGTGCTTAAAGGTAACACGGTGCTACCTTGGTTCTTTGGACATGGTACCGTGGGACATGCATCACAATACAACCATGGTTTCTGCACATGTACCATGGAATTACCATGGTATTCTCTTAAGTAGCTTGGAGTATCATGTAAATACATTCCGATAAAATTATTGAGTTTGATGTCAATAAATGAAGAAGGCTGAGCTCATGAATATTAATTAGCCCATTCTGATTTGGCATCAAGATTTTTAGACACTGCTTTTTTATTAGTAAATAATAAACCGAGAGATTGTGTCTGTGTTAGAAGTTTTTCAGAAGTCAAAATGAAAATATCAACTAGCTTATTTAACATTAAGATACTAATGGCATATGTATAAGCTTCCTTGCTTAAACTTAAACTTTGCACTTCCTAGAATATTCAAAATACATGTTAGACACTTCCTCACAACACTGTTGCTCTAGAAAGGTTTCAAACACCTTTTACCTGTGGTAAAATCACTTTTCATAGATTCATTTTAAGACAAAAATCATCCTAAATCAAGTCAATCAAGTCTTACCAAAGCATTACCTTTGATGCTAGTTAGTTTACAGGCAAGTGAATTGTCAAAAGTGTAATGCATGAGGGGCAAAAGGTGCTTAAAACTTGAAAAATGATGGTGAAATCTAATAATCAAGCCTGGAGTTTGAATTTCTAGGGTGTTATTACTTTCTCCAGTCACCCCCTCTTTCTTCTAATTCCAGACTAGAAGGGACCTTTGTAACAAAAGAAAAAGTGTTACCTGGCTGCTAAGGTATGTTGATAATTACTGTGGCATTACACCCCGCGCAATATCCCTGCAAAGTCTAGTATTGTAATTTCTTTCCTTCAGGGTTCGCTTTATCACGTCTCTTAGCTCTAATACAGCTCGCCCCATTGCTGACCCCTGTAGCCGTGATTAAGAACATTTGCTTTTATACTCATGCTTGTATAGAGGAGCAAATCCTTTTATAATGCCATCTTGCACATATCCAGAAAAAGAACATTATGCTTTATAATAACGCTTCACATAATGACTTTAATCTGGGTCAGTCATTTATCATTCAGCACAGGGTCCCGGTCAGTTCTGGGTCACTCAGACACAGACAATATTTCCTGTAGGTGGCTTTATCATGAAAGCAGTTCTTGGCCTTTTCACCAGTGGCACTGATTGAAGACACTTTCACTGTGTATGATGAGGTTTGGAAACTTTGACACGGTGCTCTTACACACAACGTTCAAAATCAACTTTGCATAAACTGAGAATATTTACCAGTCACATTTCAGTGTCACGTAACAATGTAACAAAAAACTGATATGTAGTATAGTAGTTCCTAATAATAAAGTTTCCAGCCAATCGGCAAGAAACTCTTTTATTTACTCGCCAAAGACAATTCTGACTGGCATTTGGCGCTTGGTGAGTGTTAATTTTGGCCCCTGCCTGCGCACGTTCAACAGGCCGGTCTGCGGTAATGAGGGCTTGAGTCTGGTCAGCGAGCCGTCCTGTAAACAGTCTGAGAGCAGCGTTAATTAACTCTCACCAACACAGGAGAGCAGAATAAGGCAGAGATGGAGAGCCAGACCTCTGACCTCTGCAGGTCTAACCAGGCCTCATTGGACAGCCTCAATCTGAGCAATTAGTACACCGGGTCCCCCAATCTACATAATTGCCCAAGCAGGGGGTAGAACAGACGGGCATGTGAGTGGAGGCCATTGGACACACACAAACAAACACATGATTTAAATAAAAAGAAAGACGCACACACTAATGACACTTATTAAGCTATGAAAAAGTCACCATCACACATGGATTCGTGATAACTGCATGGATTCTGAGGAAACCCTGCTGAGACTGAGCACTGCCTGTTAGTAAGCCTGAATGTTGTGATTTCAATAGGGATCAGTTCCTCCACCTCATCATGTGACCCCTCCGAAGGATGTTTTAACTCAGGGCGCAGGATGAACACCCTGACTAGACTGGCTAAGAGTATCCTACCGATACACAATGAGGTTAGTATTTTGTGGTAGTATTTGGTAAAAAATATATAAATGGAATATGTTACCCCAAGTTTTGCTTGTTGAACACTTTTAAAGATACAGAATAAGACGTGACGTATTGGCTAAAGATAAATGTTTATGCCTAAGATATTTTTGATGAAATCCAAGAGCTTTCTGCCCCTGCATAGACCCAGAAAGGTAGTAAGGACATTGTTAAAATATACCATTTGACATTAGTGGTTCAACCGTAATTTTACAAAGTTACGAGAAAACTTTTTGTGTGCAAAGGAAACAGAAACAACAACTTTCTTCAACAATTTCTTCTCTTCCATGTCAGTTTTCGACACTTTTCACAAGAGTACAACAACACATACATAAGGCACTGCTGATGCAGGAAACTGACACGGAAGAGGAGAAACTGTTGAATAAAGTTGTTGTTTTTGTTTTCTTTGTGCATAAAAAGTACTCTCTTCAGGGTCAGAAGTTCTCGGATTTCATCAAATATATTTTAATTTGTGTTGAAGATAACAATGAATGAAGGTCTTACTGGTTTGGAACGACATGAGGGCGAGTAATTAATAAAAGAATTTTTATTTTGGGGTGAATTATCCTTTTAACTAGCTGACCTCAATAATCAACCAGTCAGTTGCATGATGCTAGTCAACCGTTGTAATCCAACCTTGCAAATGAGTTAATGCAGGCCGCTTTCCCACATTAAACTTAATAGTTCATTAAAAATTAAATGCGTAAATTGATTTACTTTTCCAGTAAATGTATCACATATGCAGTCCACACAAGTAACAGTATTTTGGGGTTTTTTGTTGTTATATTCAGGAGCGCAGATAATTTTTTAGGAGATTTGGTTTGGTCCTCACACTGCACATAGTCTGACCCATTAAATATAACTCTAAAAAAATAAATTAATAATAGTGATAACATCACTGGACTTTGTTTATTTATTATTATTTTATTAAAGTGTGGTAATACTATTAGATTTTAAAATAAAAAGGGAGTATTAAATAAAAATAAAATGTTTATAGTAATTTTATAGTAAACTTAAAAGTAAAATGATAATACTTACTTTTTTATATGAACTTTCATCATTTTCAAACCTAAAATTAGCAAGCCATTATTTTGGCTGGTTGCCGTGTTTAGAGGTTCCAACTGAAGAGCGTTCAGTGAAGAATGTCAGTGGACGAAATGTCACATTTTTACATTGTGCTTTGAAAACGGCAGCAAATAGCCTAGAATTATGCTTTTATTATGAACTTATTTTGAATTATGAACTTATTTTAACAGCACATATATTATTCTGGTCACGCATACAGACCTGCGGACCACTTATGTGTATCCCTGGTTATATTCACATATCGGCGCCAAAATACCAGTAAACGAAGAAGAACCACTTCATTTTCACTTTCTGTCCAATTTGACATTTTTTCACTTCTTTGACTCATTTGGTGATACAGGGGCAAAATGCACAGCTGAAGCAATGATCAGTGATGCTTAGCCATCTATAACATTTTCATAAAAGAACAATTGAAAAGCACATGAGTTTACTGTAAACTCTGCGGAGAAATCTTAACTTTCTTACTTGCTTATATTGTTATTCTCTTGCTTGTTCACACATGATCTCTAAATGGTAATTTACCAGTAATTTTCTGGAAAAGACACTTTGTCTAAAAGCACCTATCGTCTCATTAGCACCTGCTGGTAGATGTTGCAACTACATCATCTGTCTGCAAAGAGCTCCTCTCTGAAACAGAGTATCACTATTCCAGACTGTGTATACTACAAGTACATTTTCTCTTATTAGTTTTGAAACCAACTCTGACCCAAGCACATGACAGTGGAAGAGCTGATGTTTGAATCCAAACCAGTGGTCAACAAGCCTCTCTAAAGCTCTTCATGTCCACCCAGCATGTTCAGATAAGACCTTTTGTGTCCCTCTTGATCCCTGCTGGAAACAACAGCACTTAAACCCACAGCACCATCAACCCTTCCAACCCTGACAAGTTGGATCACCGTAATCCATACATTTGGATAGCTAATCCACATTCAGTGCCTCAGAGGACATAGAGACCTTTCGGCTTGTCAAATCCTGAGACGAGGATTTTAAACTGGGTATGTGAGGTGGGTAATACATGGGGCACCCCCCTTTGCAGACAATGAGCCTGCCCAGCTGAGCTGACAAGGACATAGGGGGAGATGTTTGGGCTTACCAATGCGTAAGATCAATTAACGGTGGTTGAGAGGAAGGTCTGAAAAGAGAAGCGATGACCCTGCCGTAGAAGAGAGCCATGCTGCCCCTTTTCACTAATCCAGTAAAAGAGCCAAATATTTCAAGACATATCAGTCCACAAGTCCCTGGAAATCAGCACGGGACAAGATTCTTTCATTTAATAAAACAGATCATCTGAATAAAAAAAAAGGTTCAGATACAGATTCAACTAAAGCATCTGAGCCACTGGTTAATCTGCTGAAACCCCCCATTTATCACTCAACAGAATAATGAAAATCAAACAGGTTTGGATTGAGATGAGGGTGAATACATTTTTGGACAAACTATCACTTCAAAACTGCTCCTCAAAGGCAAAATGCAGTAACAATAAATGCTAAATTTAAGGAAAATGGCCTCAATTTGTGGTTTCATATACATTTTACAACTAATTTTCACTGAATATGAGGATAGTTAAGCCAAACAGTCTGTCACAGTATAGATCATAGCCTAAAAGAATGGATTTCCACTATAATTCAGTTTGGACAAAATACTTGTTATTGTGTTTTGTCTTTACACACCAAACCTATTATAGAGTCAGCTACACAATGTACTGCTGTATAGGACCAATAGAATATGTAAAGTTGTAAATGCTGTACTACTATATAAAGTTTGGGGTCTGTAAAAGTTTCTTATGTTTACAAAAATTAAATTTATATAATCAAAAATACAATAACAGCTGTACTATTGTGGAAAAAAAAATTACCATAATTTAATAAATTTTAAAATGTAATTTGCTCCTGTGATGATAAAGTTACATTTTAGCATCCATTACTTCAGTCTTCAGTGTCACATGATCCTTTAGAAGACATTCTAATATTTTTATGATTTGGTACTACTTGTTTTTTCAGTTGTGCTGCTTAAAAAAAGAAAGTTCAGAAAAACAGCATTTATTTGTAACATCAGAAATGTATTTACTGTCATTTTTAATCAATTTAATGCATCCTTGCAAAATGAAAGTATTAAAACTAAAAGTATTCTTTTTTAAAACAAAAAACTTACTGACCCCAAACTTTTGAACAGTAGTGTACAACATGAAAATGTGCATTTCACTGACTATTTAATACACAGAGATGGCATAAATATATTTAGAGTACACAAGAATTGCAAATCGCAGGAAACAGTCAGTTTCATTGTATCTGCATCTTCTTTATTCTGCAACTTTGTTTAGTCATCTATATTCACTTATAAGGTTTCAGTTTTCATATTTATTTGTTTAGCCAAATACAACATACTGACTCCTGAAAAGTGAACTTTATTGCTGTTTGGACCTGTGCTGGGAAAGAAGAAGTACTTTAACACCCCTGGCACAGATAGTAGGAGTCAATAAGTTGCTTGTAATTAGGTGCTTCTAAGGCTCAAGTGTGCCTGCCTCTGGTGCATCATGGAGCTGCAGCTTTATCTGACCCCCTACGGCCTGCCATAGAATACGCTCTGTTTAAGATTACAGTTAAATATTATTTATTCATAATCAGAAAGTAGGCAGACTGCATTAAAAGAGCACAATTACCTCTATGTGATCCGTTTCAGAGAAAAAACCTGTTGTATGAACACATAAACATGCACAGAAGAGATACTCACAGACATTTCCTGTGTTGTCAAAGCTGCTGAGCACCTCATCCACTCTAATAGGACCAAGATTGTCTCTGAAATGCATTAATAAAAAAGACATAGATATAAATATAATGAGATAATGACAAAACTTTAGTGATAGCTAAATGAAATATGACGAAATTAATGTACGTACTTATAAGATGCAGTTAAGCAGCAGTTAAACCGAAAAATGAAATAGTTTATTTGCCCAATCTGCTATAAATAAAAGCACTTATTTTGTATCTAAGCTGCTCTTTCTTCCATTCAATTATGAAAGGGAAGGATTAGAATGGTAAAATATTTTCAGAGCATAATTTTCAACTTAAATTTCATTTAGGCTTGGAATATAAGTCTTATGACAACTTTTAAGGTTTTTCTATCCTGCTTTTTTATCATTCTTAATATTTTTTGGAGTTTGACAACTCTTGGTCAATGTTGCCAACTAATTTTCACGTAAAGTTGCTAAAGGCAGGACAATTCGTTGCTAAAAGTTGCTAAATGATGTGATGTCATTGCGTGACGACATCATGTAATCACAAAACAAAACTGCATAGAATACACAATCAGATCATTAAAATCTCAGAAAACAAATATGACTATGAATATGATTTGAAATGTTAATTTAGATTTGTTAGCAAAATAAAAAAATATATATATTAATATTAAAATATACATAATATCATATATTTATTTTCAAATATAACACTGAATTATTGAACATTTACACATTACGTTTTATGTATTTTCTTACTTACTGGTAAAACTACACATTCTGAACAATTACATTTTTAAACAGTGTATTGGTAGTTAGTTAGTATGCTACACTTTAAGAAAAGTCTGTAAAATAGGGCACAATGAGTTCATTTTAAATTTTTTAAATTTTTCAGTTCTCTGTGTGTGTGTGTTTTACCTAAATTTAAATTACGTATTGTATTTTGTGTTTTCAGGTTACAGCTTAACCTGGTAATGTCCTGTACCAGTACATTTTCCATTTTTCCACATATGTCTTAGCTGATCAACAAGTGCAGGTACAAACTAATAAGAAGGTGTTATTATAAATTAACAGTTATTATTGAACAAATACAACTAGCAACTTAATTCACGTGATGTGTACACACCTTTGATTTCCTCTTTTTGTATAATTTAGAGGGACAATGTGTGCCTTTTTATCATTTGAGTCACAGTTGCTAAAAGTTGGTAAATAAATCTGAAAAACAGCTTTATTTTTTTCTAGGTGTTTTTTGAAGAAAAAGTTGCTAGGGTAGTCTGAAAAGTTGCTAAATCTAGCAACAAAACTGCTAAGTTGGCAACACTGCTTAATCCTCATTCTTTTTCAATTTATGGAACAAAAACAGTGCAATATTTCAAAACTTTACTTTTTGTGTTTGAACAACAACAACAACAACAACAAAAAGATAACATGGGTTGGGACAACATGAGTGTGAGTAAAACGTCACAGATTTTGCCTTTGTGAGAAACTGTACAGTCGTATGAGTCCTAAAGCTAAAACTGCTTCATCAGCAGCTGAACGCTTTCTCCAGCTTACCTGAGAAAGGCACTGTACTGGGGAAAGATTGCACTTCTGTACTCCACCCACTGCCCGTCTGATGGCTCATCCGTCTCTGAAGGAGTGACCCTGCTCCTGGAGAACAGGTTGAAGGAGGAGAATCTTCGCACTGACACCTGCTGAACATCTGAGCTGTCGAGCTGCTTCTGTTTCAGAACCTGCATTGCGAGAGATGCATAAAATGCCACTACTGAGACACATCCGTATGTCTAACGTGATAAACGCATTATGTAACACAATACATTTACGCATATTTAACCAAACGCACGTAATCAGCTTCATATTACTGGAGGTTCACTAAACACCCCTCACCTGTCGCAGAAGAGCCCAGCGTGCACGGGCCACATCGGTTCCACAGTGAGAGTCGTGATTTTGGAGATTGTTCGCGTGCAATTCTGTCGCAGCTAACGGGGGATCTTTAAATTTATTCATGACAGAGCAACCTGCTCGATTTGATCCTGTTTCATACAGAAAATAACTTCTCACAGTGTAACTACAACGACAGTGGAATGCAGAGTCTAAGCGAATGCTTATTTGGCATTTGTTCTCTGAATGTGGTTAAAGTCGATGGTACAAATTACTACCGTTTTTACCAATTCGCCGGTATGCGCTGGTCTCTGTTGCTTAGTAATAAAATCCCATGCTACTTCCGTACACCGCCTCCTCTTCTTGCAGGACGAAAGGAAATCCAATGTACTACCGGAGTTATCGAACACTGATCTCTAGCTGTTATCATCGAAGATTAATGATTCGATTACTCTCGCCTGGAGTAGATGTCATATTTTAGCGCCGTTATTGACGGGGAGTCCGAATCATTTCCGAGAATCGGTTCTTTTGAACAGTTCGTTTTAAAGAACCGAAACCAAAAAGCTTTTCGTGGCATAAATACAGCCATTAACGCGCATATTCTATAAAAGCGGTGTTTATTTTAATTTCACGTATTCTAGCTGAGTTTGTTCTAGCCATTAAACTCATAAAAAATAGCTATTAAGAACCTAAACATTAACTGCATTCACTTCAAACTATACAAAATTTACTTTTATCAGCTAATTTACTTAAATAATCTTAAATTAAACATGTCGAAAACAGTCGGGTTTTTTTAAAGTCAGAGTTGATTCTAGAACAGCTCGGACCGATTCAGTCTGACTGCTAAATGAATCCTTCAGACAGGTGTTGTGAACCGATTCAACCGGTTCGTTTAAAAGATTCGAGTCAAAGGAACAGACTCGCTAGTGTAGATGTCAATGCACCACTGATCTACATATAACAGCACATGGGCAAAGGAAGGGAACAGAGAAGTTTAAGTGTTTTGAATGTGATACTTACCCAGAATCATACACATACAGCACTTTATATTTTGACATTTAAAGACGCAAAAATACGTAGTTCATTCATAATCAGACACTAATTAGACAGTGACATCCTGCTGCATTAAATGAATCTTATTACTTCCTCATGTCTGCTGCTTCTGCGATCAGTTTCACGCAATATACATCGGAGGAATATACACCCACTTATCTCACGTCTTTACACTGAGGTAATATCGATTTAATACTTAATGTGCACTCGTTTCATATAGCGTTGTATATTAAATAAGCTTCACTGAAAGTTATGGCTATTGACTATATACCTGATGACATTGCATGTTATAAAAATACAGAAACAGCCAACATACCCTCAGTATTAATGTGTAGTTAATTAATAACATTAATCAATATCAAGAATTTAAGTTTAAAATATATGACTGTATGCAAAGGGTTTAATTAATATGATTACTTTTTATGTGTATACACACTCGCACACACAATGACATACATAATAATAATAAAAACTTTGATGGAACTCAATTATTAGGGATCATTTCAGACTACAGCAGAGCTGTCTAAAGCCCAGCTACAGAAACTTAGAGATCAAGAGCAGCGTTTTAAAAGAAGATTGCGTTCAGTTCACAGAAAGTTTGCAGATGTACCAGAAAATTCTGAGGTAAGCAATTGAAGTGGTGCAACGTGTGTATAACACATAATTCATGTAAATTATAAATCAGTCTCCATTCCCTTAACATCTTCTCAAGTTCCAGGGACAGCATCATGTGTACTTTGAAGATGGCAAAGGGATCTACAGATCGACCCTTGGACATGGTAATAGATTTAAAAAAGAAACCGTTTCAGTAAACACGTTTTATTTAGTTCCATCTAGAAACAAGGCAATGTTTGCGTACAGATGAGCAGGAGATGTTGGAGGTGTTTAATGCAGACTGGGGAGGAGATGGATATGGAACCATCCAGAGGGTCAGACTCTCTCCCTCAGAGACCATGCTGGCCGTCACTGTAAAGAAAGACCACCATGAGGAGACCAAATGTGTGTTGGTTCATCTAGGTGGTGTCATCCTTCCTCAAAAGTCCTCGTTGGTTTTAGACAATGTGCTCAGCTTTGGTAAGATCTACTATAATTGAAACTTTTCTTGACAAAGAAACATTCTTTTCCTTCTCAGTTGTTCTCTCTCTGCGCAGAATGGGCCACAGATGACGTCCTCTTCTACAGCACACAGGAGATTCTTCAGTGCCTACGTGTTTTCCGTCTACACCTCAGGGATTGTGGTGTTCAGACCACCCTTGTTTATGAAGAAAAGGATTCAGAGTAAGTGTCTAATTATTGGTGAAAAGTGCCGTTGGCCAGCATTTATGTGGCTTCTACCCATTCCTCAGGTTTTTTGTGGAGGTCAGTCGTTCTAGAGACCAGAGGTTGGTGACTATTAACTGCAGCAGTAAGATCAGCTCTGAGGTGTGGTTTGTTGATAGCAAGACTCCGCTTTCATTCCCCACCCTCATCCAGACCCGTCAACCTGGACTGCTTTATTACGTGGAGCACTCGGACAACTACCTGTTCATCCTTGCTAACACTGGAGCAAACCAGGAGTATCAGGTAAGAGTATCAGACTTGAGCAGTATTGTTCAGAACTAAGATTTCACTATTTATCATGTGTCATTTTTTTTCTTTCTTTAATCTGAAGCTGCTTAGGGCACCTTTAGCCTCTCCATCCATGCTACACTGGGTGCCATTGTTCAGTGCTGTTCCAGGAACAGTCATTAAAGATATGGAGCTGCTTCAGGATCACTGTGTGTTTACAGTGAAAGATTCACTGTGCCAACTTCACATCCAGACTCTTACCACACAAGAGCCCTATCAGCTAAACACTCACCAGGTGTGAAGAAGAATCACAAATTCACATACACAACAGCCTAGAGTGTTTATAATGATGCTGAGTTAAAGAGACATGTTTTATTTAGATTTTAGGTGTGTATTACTACTACATATACACTGCCTTGCGAAAAGTATTCATAATTTTTTTTCATGTTTTATGTTGCTTCCTTATGTTAGACTGCTTTAAATTACTTTTTTCCACATCAGTCTGCACTCCATACACCGACAAAGCAAAAAACAAATTTATTAAAAATAAAAAACGTAAATGATTCCAAGTTTTCAAACCCTTATCTGGGACAGTTGCTTGTAGATGTTACCACACTTCGAGTAAAGTTAACCTGTGGCAAATTCAATTAAATGGGTGTGATTTGGACACATATCTTAATAAAAAATGCATATCAGAGCAAAAACCAAGCCTGTAGAACTTAGAAACAGGATTACATCAAACCACACATCTGGAGAACAGTTCAGAAAAAAATCTGCTGCATTGAAGGTTCACAGCAGCATGTAGTCTCCCTTATCCTTAATGGAAGACGTTTGAAGCAACCAAGACTCTTTCTAGAGCTGGCTTCCTGAGCAATTAATGGAGAAGGGCCTTGGTTAGACTGGTGACCAAGAACCTGATGGTCACTCTAGTTGAGCTCCATGATCATACATGGAGATAGGAGAAACCTACAGAAGAATAAACATCACTGCAACACCCCACCGATCTGGGCTTTATGACGGTGTGGCCAAACTCAATCCTCTCCTCAGTGAAGACACATGAAAACCTACTTGGAATTTGTAAAAAAGCTCCTATAGGACCCTCAGACTGAAAACAGAATTCTCTGGTCTGATGAACCTCAATTCCAAGCATCATGTTTAAAGGAAACCAGGCACTGCTCATCACCTACAGAGTACCATCCCAAAAGTAAAGTGTGCTGGTAGCAGCCTCATGCTGTGGGGCTGTTTTTTCAGCAACAGGGACTGACAGACTTGTCAGAGTAAAAGAAAAGCTCAGTGCACCAAAATATTGAGATAGCCTAAATGAAAACCCAGTCCAGAGCATTCAGAACCTTAGACTGGGCAGAAGGTTCACCTTCCAACAGGACAATGACCCTAAGCACACAGCAAGAGTGGCTTATAGACAACTCTGTGAATGTCCATGAGAGGACCAGCCAGAGCATTGGCTTTAACGCAACCAAATATTTCTGGAGAAACTGAAAAATTGTGTCTGCCCCCATCCAACCTGACAGAGCTTGAGAGGTGAAGAGGTGAGGAGAAGAATGGCAGATAATTGCCAAATGCTGATGTGTAAAGCTTGTTGCATCATAACCAAAAAGACTTGAGGCTGTAAAAGTGCTTCAGCTAAGTTTCGAGTTAAGGGTATGAATACTTATGCAATGTACTTATTTCAGGTTTTTATATTTTTTTTAATAAAGTTATGACAATTCTGTTTTTGCTTTGACATTATGGTATATGGAGTTTAGATTAATGTAGGAAAAGTAATTTTAAAGCAGTTTAACATATGACAGCAACATAAACTGTGAGGGGAAAAAAATGAAGGGGTATGAATACTTTCGCAAGAGACTTTATGACATTTTAATTGATACATTTGCTCTCATGGGGTCCTAGAGACCACACTAATGTATCTATGTGTACACTACCATTTAAAATGTTGGGGCTAGTAAGATTTTTGGCATTAATACTTTCAACAAGGATGTATTAAATTGAAAATAACACAGTTTCAGCAATATTTCTGTTTTGCTCTTAGCTTCCTCACTGGGCCTGTGATTTATCACCGCAGCGAGTTAGGACTATGGACAGAGGGTCATTTGGTTTCCTCGTGTCCTCCCCAGTGCACCCACCTGTACGCTACCTCTATTCCTCCAGAGAACAAACGCTCTCCATAACAGAGGACAACACCAAGTACATCTCCCTCACTGAGTTTAACACAACACGCCTGCAGGCAGCCAGTGAGGTATGAGTCGTTAGAGAAGTTATAAAGGAACAGTGGTACAAAAAGTAGCCCATGTGCTTTCTAAAAGTGATAATATCCCAATGTCTGTGTTTTTAGGATGGTACAATGGTGCCTTTGAGTCTCCTCCATGTGCCTGCATTATCTGAGCTGCATAAGGCTCCTCTGCTCCTGCATGTATATGGAGCTTATGGTGTTGATCTCAATATGGCCTTCAGTCCAGAGAACAGACTGCTGCTGGAGGACGGCTGGGCTCTGGCCTACTGCCACGTCAGGTACTGAACTACAACTTTAATCGTCTTTTTCATAGTGACATTACAGTTCAAATGTTTGGGGTTAGTAAGACATCTGTATTGTGTGTATTGTGTGTTTGTAATGGTGCAGGGGTGGTGGTGAGCGTGGGCTAGCGTGGCATCGAGCAGGTTCTGTGCTGCAGAAGCGAAGGGGAGTGGAAGATCTTGCTGCTTGCATTCAGACTCTTCATCAGTTGGGAGTGTCTCATCCTGCCCTTACAGCCCTCTTTGCTCGCAGTGCTGGGGCTGTCCTAGCGGGGGCGCTGTGCAACCATAACCCACAGCTTCTCAGAGCTGTAATTCTACAGGTGGATCTTTAATACATAATTGATTACACATTCCCTCAGCCTTGTTTTTATAGTTCCGTGAAGTTGTAATTCTCTGCAGGCACCTTTTCTGGATGTTCTTGGCACAATGCAAGACCCTTCCCTGCCACTTACTGTAGAAGAGAGAGGGGAATGGGGAGACCCTCTTATAAAAGAACACAGGGACAACATTGCCTCTTACTGTCCCTGTCATAACATTAAACCTCAGGTAAATCACTCAGATGTCACTTAAACTACCGTTAAAAAGTTTGGGGTCAGTGGGATTTTTAAAAAAGGCATGAAAGGTTAGTTTACCTAAAAATGAAAATTCTGTCATTAATTACTCACCTTCATGTCGTTCCAAACCCGTAAGACCTTTATCCATCTTCAGAACACAGCTGAAGATATTTTTGATGAAATCCGACAGCTTTATGACCCTGCATAGACAGCAACGCAACTACCACGTTCAAGGCCCAGAAATGTGGAACATAGTTCTTGTGACATCAGTGGTTCAACCTTAATTTTATGGAGCTACGGGAATACTTTTTGTGTGCAAAGAAAACAAAAATAACTTTTTTTTCAACTATTTCTTGCGCATGACAGTACAATAGGTCAGAAAGCTCTCAGATTTCATCAAAAATATCTTACTTTGTGTTCTAAAGATGAATGAACATCTTACAGGTTTGGAACAACATGAGGGTGAGTAATTAATGAAAGATTTTTTTATTTTTGGGTGTACTATCACTTTAACTTGATCAAAAGTGACAGTAAAGACATTTATAATGTTACAAAAGATTACGGTTCTAAATAAATGCTGTTATGTTCTATTCAAAAAAGAATCCTGAAAACAAAAATGTATCACTTTTTCCACAAAAACATTAAGCAGCACAAATTTTTTAGAGATTGATAATAATAAGAAATGTTTCTTGAGCACCAAATGAGTATATTAACATGTTTTCAGAAGGATCATGTGACTCGAGACTTGAGTATGGCTGCTGAAAATTCAGCTTTGCCATCACAAGAATACATTTAAAAAATGTAAAATATATTGAAATAGAAAACAACAGTGTTTGTTGTTGTATTACAAAATCTAATAATATTTCACAAAAATATTTTTTTTAATTTTTGTGCGGTATGTATCTTATTATTCAGGGGCTATTTAATAATTGTTTCTTTCTTTTTTTTTCTCTCTCTCTCTTTTTTTTTTTTTTTTTTTTTTTTTTTTTTACAGCTTTACCCATCCATGCTGATCACTGCATACTCAGAGGACCGTAGAGTTCCTTTATCTGGGGTTATGAAGTATATGGAAAGACTAAAGGCAGCCATCCAAACGAGTTCCACTCGGGTCGGTGTTAACGGTGAGTGTATAAATGCTCTCTTCAGCCTTTTTAAACATCTTTGCTCTTCTCATATTCTCCTAACACATAAAACAAAGCCTTTTTAGCCCACGGGTAAGAGGTGTTTTTGGGCACGAAGTTGACTGTTACAAATCACTGTAAATCACAGCCTTGAGTGGGGCATCACTACAGCACTATGATAAAAGCCAAAAATGTTCAGTAAGTAAATGTATATACAGAGGATAGATAACTGTTAGTCGACGAGAAGAGGCTTGGTCGACCAAAATTTTATTAGTTGCTTAGTCGCAGAAAAAAAAGTCACACAGTCCGTGACAGACAGATTGTTAACAGCTATTCTATGTGGAAATACAGTACCATTGATACCAGTATCATTCATTGACCTCAAATATGGCTAATCATCTGAAATATGTATGTAGTAGCAACTTTGCATGGCCGCTCAAACTAATGTTAACATAGAAAAATGTGCAGTAAGTCTGTTCGGAGCGAGAAAGCTGAACAGTAGTGCACTTACTGCATGACAGATGGAGGCGCCAGTGCGGTCACTTGCTCTTAAAATACTTAGTCATTTTTGGTCATACAGATCAGATTAATACCTCTTTTGAATCTGTAACAACTACATTTATTTGTGTGCACTCACAATAACAACAAAACATTGTGCTTTTGTAAAATAATGAAAGCAAACAGGATGCGTTTTCTGCTGTCTCTGTCTCTGTGAACTTGACTGCGAAACTGTGTACTTGCCTTACAGATATGAAAAATAAATCTATAGAGAGTGAAATGTCTACTTTCAAATAAACCAATTCAAAAAGAAAACAAATATTCTCCGATTATGTAATGAAACATGCATACAGGTGAATCCACAACTGCGGAGATGACAAGTCAATGTTGCCGACTTCTTAAGTCGAAAACAAAAAAGCACTAGTTTATCAAGAAATTATCATTAAGTTAATGCAGTCTCCTCACTGTGTTTTCTTGACACATTTTATTTTAAGGACTATTTTAATGTCCTTACTACCTTTCTTGGCCTTGAACGTGTCAGTGCTGTCTTTGAAGGGTCAAAATATCAAAATATCTTAATTTGTGTTCCGAAGATGAATGAAGCTCTTACAGGTTTGGAACGACATGAGGGTGAGTAATTAATGACAGAATTTTCATTTTTGAGTGAACTATCTCTTTAATTGACTATTAATGTATTTGAGCATATATCTGGAATCTCATTAGCCCACAAAGTGATGATATTATTAAAACATTACAGGTGCAGTATTAAAAACTACTTCTAAACCAAGTGAAGTATAATGGAAATGAACTTGGAGGTCAGTGGCTGTAATCCCAGCTCTCAAATAAACCCCTGGGCTTAAGAGAAGCACTTACACTTTCTCCTCAGGAGAGAAGAGCACTGATCTGGAAACAGGTGATGTGGAGCGATTCCTCTCCATATCAACCTGAGGTCACCTTGTGTGCGAGCTGCTCCGTGAGACACGCTGTCAGCACATCTTAGTCCAGACCCCCTCCGTTAGACTCCCTCTCCATCTGTGTGCCATTAATTATCTTTATTATACACACCCACGAGCACACAAACACCTTCGCTAACACGCTACACACATACGCAAAGAAAAAACGAAAGTTCCGCTAATCTCTCCCATTCCTCTCTGGGAGATAAAACGCTGATCACACATGCTGCCAGCTCAGACGATTAACATGTTTATGAGATAGTCTATCAGGCACGGAGATAAGGAACAATACACTGGGCTGTGCCAAGGTCAGGAGAAGGCTTGTGAAACACACGGCCCAGAGAAGAAGCGGGATGGAGAGAGACACCGGCGGCCGTACTGCAGATAAGAGGCAGATGACAGAGTTTTAAGGATTAGGCATATGATTTTTACACTCAGCTTCACTTCAGAGAGATCCCATCACCGTGGGGAAATAAGGCAGCCAGGCAAAGGAGTGGGCCAAGTCCACCTACATGGCAGCCTCTCATCATCCACTCTGTTTCAAGAGCGTTGACTTTAAAGTGCTGGATGTGATGCCCAGGTGTTGTGACGGAGAGCCAGTGTACCGGATTATGCTTAGATATTGTCAGTTTAGTCTTACGTATTTGGTGCGTTTGGCCTCATGACAAACATAAACTAGCATATTTCAGTTTCTTTATTTATCTACTATATTCTTATTCCCCCAAGATCCATTTTTGGCTTCCTTACATTCATTTAAAGGTGTTTGACACCAGTGTTGTTGTTAACCAAAACTATAAAAGCATTAGTTCACTTCCAGAATAAAAAAATTAGTGATCATTTATTCACCCCAAAGTCATCCAAGATGTTCATGTCTTTATTTTTTTCAGTCTAAAAGAAATTAAGGTTTTTTAGGAAAACGTTCCAGGATTTTTCTCCATATAGTGGACTTCAGTGGAGATCAGTGGGTCCAAACTGCAGTTTCAATGCAGCTTCAAAAGGTCTCTACACGATCCTGGCCAAGGAATAAGGGTCATCCAGCGAAACGATTGGTCTTTTTCTAAAATCCTGGAATGTTTTCCAGGGGTCATCGGATGCTAAGTTCACTTTTACATGTTGTTTGAACATTAATGTGTGTTGGCAGTGTATGTACAAATCTACCCTATAATGAAACAAATCCATACAAAATAATATCCCCTTTTTCAAATCGAGCCATTCTCAGATGCCTGTCGGTGTGGCGCCACACTGACAGAGGCCGCTCCCACGATAGTTGATTGACATGAGCGTCTTACCTCAGACCTGCCTTAAATTAGTTGTAACAGTCCAGTAACCTCCATTGTTTCGATGCCGGAGCAGGGATGCAAGTTAGACAAGAATATCTCAGATTGAGGTGTTGTGTTGCTGGATGTGATAATGAACATAGTGGTCGTCATTTACTCCCGACATCTGAGCCGCTGAAGATGCAGTGGATTACGTTTGTTTGTGAAGGGAATGCACCTCCCGATCTACATAAACGCGTCTATGTTTGCACAAATCATTCGTGATCCAGCTTCACTTACAGCAGAAGTGAGTATAAGGGTTTTTTTATGAATCTTTGCGATTGCCTTTCCTACTAACGTGCTAGTTAGCAAGTTTAGCGGCTAAGCGTGGCTAAATGCGCCTAAAGTAAACAGACTCGTCACTTCCATTCTGGAAGTGAACTAATGCTTTTATAGAAGAGAGGGGCGGGGCGAGCAGAGCTCATTAACATTAAAAAGCAACCTCGACCAGAACAATGAATTTTGCAGAGCTGATTTTGGCAAGGTAAAAAGGGTTTTGTTTTACACAACCATTGAGAATTTTTTACCCAAGTATATTTTAGACTTTTTATTAAGACCCTAAAAAATCATATCAACTTGTGAAAAATGGGCATCCGATGACCCCTTTAAAAACCTTAACTTTTCGATTGAAGAAAAAAAAGACATGAACATCTTGCATGAAATGGGGGTGAGTAAATTATCAGGAATTTTTTATTTTGGAAAATGAACTAATCCTTTAAAAAACTATTAAAAAACAAAACTATTAAAAAAAAATAATATTTTGTTGACTGAAATAAAATAAAATAAATATTAATAAACATTATATAAAAAAAATATGAAAATTAGTAATTAGTAAATTAGAAATTAATTAGTAACTAAAATGAGTGCTAGAATTAATAAAATTGAAATAAAAATTATAAAATTAAAACTAAAAAGCTAATTTAAAATATTAATGAATACAGCAATAGTAAAACCACGTCAAAAGGTTTTGAACAGTAAAATTTGAATGTTAAAGAAGTCTCTTCTACTCACCAAGCCTGCATTTATTGATCCAAAGTACAGCAAAAACAGTAAAAATTTTGAAATATTTTTACTATTTAAAAGAACTTTTCTATTTGAATATATTTTAAAATGTAATTTATTCCTATCAATTCAATCCTGAATTTTTAGCATTATTACTCGAGTCACATGATCATTCAGAAATCATTCTAATATTTTGATTTGCTGCTCAAAACACATTTATTATTATGATGTTGAAAACAGCCGAGTGGAACTTTATTCATGTTTCTTTGATGAATAGAAAGTTCAGAAGAACAGCATTTATCTGGAATAGAAATCTTTTCCAACATTATAAATGTCTTTATTAATGTCTTTATTATCACTTTTGATCAATTTAAAGCATCCTTGCTAAATAAAAGTATTAATTCCTATCATTTCTTTCCCCCCAAAAAAGATAAATGCTCTTAACTGTTTTAGATATTGATCATAATAATAGTAATAATAATAATAATGTGAAAAGCAAATCAGCATCTTAGAATGATTTCTGAAGGATCATGTGACACTGAAGACTGGAGTAATGATGCTGAAAATGTAGCTTTGATCACAGGAATAAATTACTTTAAAAAATATATTCAATTAGAAAACATTTATATAGCTTCACTGTTTTTGCTGTACTTTGGATCAAATAAATGCAGTTTTGGTGAGCAGAAGAGACTGACTTAAATAAAAAAATTACAAAAATTCTTGTTCAAAAACTTTTGACTGGTAGTGTATAAATTATACTTAAGTAATATTGTTTCACACGTAAGGAAATTACTACTTTCAAAAATGTTAAAATCATATATACACATAGACTCCAGTCATAGTAAACAATAATAATTACATGCAAAACGTAGTTCAACTTATTTCATCATTTACTCATCAATTCATTCCAAACTTGTATGAATTTCTCTCTTCTGTTGAACATAAAACAAGATATTTTGAAGGATGTTCAAAATAATGGTAACCAATACTTCCATAGTATTTTTTCCTCTTAACTATAGAAGTCATAGGCCACCAGCAACTGTTTTGTTACCAGTATTCTTTAAAATATCTTCTTTTGTGTTCAACAAAAGGAAAACTTGCTTGCTGAATAAGTACATTGTGGCTGATTGCATTTCTACAACGTCATCGGTAACTTATGTCACTTTATATTCAGTTGAAAACACGTGTTCACGTTGCCTCTTTAATTGGCATGTTCAACCAGCAGCACGTGTCCCAGCTGTCATTTTGGACCTGCAGCCAGGAGGTGATCACTTTGGCCCTGAGGATTTTCATCTGTCTTTGAATGAGGTACATAAACAATTATATTCATCCTGCACCTTATCAGAAAGAATTGTTAAATGACCTGCCATCTACATTGACACCCTCATGCGTAATACTTTCAACGTGCTGCTATTATAAAGCTTTGAATTAATCATTAAGGTGGTTATTCCATATACTTTATGATCACAAAGTGCATTGTAGCATTATATATATCCTTCTCTCATGATTTGATGTCACACATTAACTTATACTGTACTGTTGTTAGAAAGCTGTTAGTGAGACGAACAGCTTATGTTTACAGCTGTAATGATGTATTTTTTATTTCTCTCACAGAGTGCCCGACAGTTAGCCTTTCTTTACAAAGAACTTGGACTAGATCAGCAAAAAACTCGACGGAGACAAAAAGAAAGGTCAAAAAAACTGACTTGCAAACCACAAAATTAAATTATATGTATGTGTACTGTTTGTGTCAGTAGAAAACAACCTGATTTTTGTCAATAAACCAAACATTTATTTAAACATTTAAGTATGCAACTTGCTGGATCACACTGAACAAATGATACAAACTTTCTCAGCCAATCAGAAGATACTTGATGTTCAGTGTACAGTTATATGGAGTGAGATTCTGGACCAATGAGATTTCAAAGTGGGCAGGACTAGCCAGCATGACACATGAAATAGCTTTTATCATTTGTCACTGTTTGGGTCATTTTCTAGAAAGCTTTCTCAACATTTATACAGAATATTTAGTTCAGGCAAGTAGCAGGCTTTCTCAGACACATAGCACTCAGATTCATGGTTAGCGTGAAAGCGCTGATTGGTGGAATATTCCAGGAGCAGTCCTTGCCCTTTAGATGTTGGAATTTTGGATTTAGGGAATGACGTTTGACTTATTGGCACTGTACTTAAATGCACAGTAAGAGTATCTGGCAACTCACTAACTGAAGACAGGTCTGTTGTAGTATCGTTGCCGAAGTTTAGAACCACCAGGAAGGCTTTGTTGAGCCCGTCGAGCTCACGCAAATAAGCGAATATGTTGACATCGCTCCAGACGAAGCAGAACCAGCCTCGGGCTAGGGCCAACTCAGACTCTCTGAGCAAACTCAGAGCACGATACTGTGAAATGGTGGAGTCTGGTTGAGCCTGCTGAACCTGGAGAGAAAAATACGAGCTGGGATTAGAGGTTTCCCCGCTTTAGCATACTTGTCAGCAGTGTGAATCAACGTACCTCAACATTGACAGTGCTGTAGTCTGGAGCGATGTCTAGCCATGTGCCGTTTATACTGTCACTAAAACCTGCGTTGTGCTGATCACTCCACTGCATTGGTGTTCGCTGCGGGTCCCGACTGTTACTCTAGAATTGAAAATAAAAAATATGTATTTAATTTGAAAAATAATGCATTAAGTTGATCGAAATTGACAGGAAATAAATTTAGAATGTTACAAAATACTTCTATTTTAAATAAACACTGCTTACATTTCAAAATTGTGAGAATAAAAGTCAGAATTGCAAGAGGTAAACTGGCAATTGTGAGTTTTTATTTTGCAATTCTGACTTTATTTCTCACAATTGTGTTTTTTGCGAGTTTACATTATGCAATTCTGAGAAAAAAGTCAGCATAGTGAGTTTATATCTCAATTCTGACATAACTTGCAATTGCAAGTTTACATCACAATTTTGACTCTATAACTTGCAATTGTGTTAAAGTAAAAAAAAAAAACGTAAATTTTTCGCAATTGTGAGTTTATATCATGCAATTCTGAAAAAAAAAGTCAGAATAGTGAGTTTATATCTCACAATTTTGACTAACTCACAATTGAGTTTTTTTACTTAATTCTGAGGGAAAAAAGTCAGAATTGGGGGAAAAAAATGATATAAACTTGCAATTGTGAGATATAAACTGTGTTTATCTCACAATTGTTTATATCACGCAATTCTGAGAAAAAAATCAGAATAGTGAGTTTATTCGCAATTGCAAGTTTATTTCTCACAATTTTGACTTTATAACTCTCAAATGTGAGTTTTTCACCCAATTCTGAGAAAAAAAGTCAGAATTGCGTAAAAACATCAGAATTACATGATATAAACTCGTTTTTACCTCGCAATTCTGACTTTATTTCTTAAAATTGTGAGCTTATATCACGCAATTCTAAGAAAAAAAAAGTGAGAATAGTGAGTTTATACCTCGCAATTCTGACTTTATAATTGGCAATTGCAAGTTTATATCTCATAATTTTGACTTTATAACATGCAGTTGAGTTTGTCACCCAATTCTGAGAAAAAAAGTCAGAATTCCAGGGCTTCCATATATAGCTTTACAAAAGAGCTTGTGTTTTTTGCGAGTTTACATTATGCAATTCTGAGAAAAAAGTCAGCATAGTGAGTTTATATCTAAATTCTGACTCTATAACTTGCAATTGTATTAGTCAAAACTGTGTGAAAAAAAAGTCAGAATAGTGAGATATAAATTGCCAATTGCAAGTTTTTATCCTTATTTTTCACAATTGTGAGTTTATATCACGCAATTCAAAATCAGAATAGTGAGTATATCTCACAATTCTGACTTCAGAACTCACAATTGCAGACTTATATCTCACAATTTTGACTAACTCACATTTGAGTTTGTCATTCAATTCTGAGGGAAAAAAAGTCAGAACTGGGGAAACAAAAAAAAAAAAAGGTCAGAATGGCATGATATAAACTGGCAAATGCAAGTTTTAGCAAGTGTTTATCTTGCAATTGTTTATATCACGCAATTCTGAGAAAAAAATCAGAATAGTGAGTTTATTCGCAATTGCAAGTTTATTTCTCACAATTTTGACTTTATAACTCTCAACTGTGAGTTTTTCACCCAGTTCTGAGAAAAAAAAGTCAGGATTGCGTAAAAAAAGTCAGAACTGCGTGATATAAACTCGAGTTTTTACCTCGCAATTCTGACTTTATTTCTTACAATTGTGAATTTATATCATGCAATTCTTTAAAAAAAAAAGTGAGAATAGTGAGTTTATACCTCGCAATTCTGATTTTATAATTCGCAGTTGCAAGTTTATATCTCACAGTTTTGATTTTATAACTCACAATTGTGAGTCTGTCACCCAATTCTGACAAAAAAGTCAGAATTGCAAGATTTATACCTCACAATTCTGACTTTTTTTTCTCTGAACTGTGAAACAAACTCACAATTCTGACTTTTTTTCTCAGTTTATATCATGATTCTGAGCAAAAAAAGTCAGAATTACAGTTCTGAGAAAAAAGTTCAAATTGTGAGATAAAAAGTCACATTTTTTTTAAAGATATTTTTTATTCAGTGGTGGAAACAGGCTTCCGTATACAGATTTATACAAGAGCTACATTTTAATTTGCTAAATTTAACTATTATTTTTTTTTTAAAAAAGGTATTTTTTTACTTACCGGATCATGCTGTCCGAAAGGATCCTGAATTACAGAGACATTTACGTTCACCATGCCAATCTCTTCTCCATAGTATGTTGTGGGAGTTCCAGGCAGTGTTAACAACAGCATGTTTATAACACGTACATATTCCTTTCCAGCACTTGTGCCTATACGTGGCTTGTCATGGTTTCCCACCTGTACACGTACATGAACATATTTTATGCATGTGACAAACTCAACAAAATGTATTTTAAAGTTTAGATTTAAAGCTAAAGTGTGCAATCATTTACATTTTAAAATCAGTTTGACCATCTAAAAACAAACAAACAAACTTTGTTTGTCCATTTAGCAGTGCTAGTCTTGCTGAACTTCAGCTTTAAACGGATAGTTCACCCAAAAAAAAATTATGTCCACTGATGTCACATGGACTATTTTACTACCTTTCTGGGCTTTGAACATGTCAGTTGTGTTGCTGTCTATGCAGGGTCAGAAAGCTCTCAGATTTCATCAAAAATATTTTCATTTGTGTTCTGAAGATAAACAAAGGTCTTACGGGTTTGGAGCAACTTGAGCATGAGTAAATAATGACAGAATTTTCATTTTCGAGTGAACTATCCCTTTAAATATTTGAAGTGGTCTGATTCTTAACAAACTTACTCACCACCCAGTTTGGCCATTTTCCCTTTGGCATTTTCGACATCCATAAATTAACCAAGCGTTTCGCTTGATTTCCTGACAGATTGTCAGGAAGGTACAGGAGATAGAAGTTAAAGGGGAAGTCACTTTCAATGACATAGTTTGTGCCATAGTACCTCATGGTTTTTTCTATTTCTTCGTAGTCATAACACTCAATCACCATGAACCTGATTGGTAAGAGTAAAAAAAACACAAAAGCGCCATTTACAAGAGAGAAAACAAACGTATATTGAATAAGAAGTGGAAGAACTGAGGATACCTGTAGCGGCCAGGCTCTCTGCTGTAGATGTCCAGCTCTTTCCTCCACTGTGTCAGGATCTCATGTAAGCCCTGTTGTGTGTAGGTGTAGTCATGGTACAGCTCAAACTCTGTGTCCACAGTCGACTAAAGAACAAAAACAGAGAAAATAAAGAGAAGTTGTTACAAACTGAGGGATGAATGACAATGATTTTCAATGATATGTCAAAAATGATAGATTTTGACTTGTGTTGAACCCTAAACATTCCTCTAAGTTAATTCCAGTAAGTCCATGAGGACCAGAAAGCCAAATTACTGGAAAAAGAGGGCCATGACTATTGAGTCATTCAGCGACCTTCCCTAAATCTTCAATGGCTTTGAAATCATCTGGAATTAGGATAATGGGAATGACTTGCCAGTAAATCCTGAGAAATATGCACTAGTAATCCTTAAATGACATTGTGAGATCAGAGAACAGTAAAACAACTCCTGAATGAATTTAAAGAACATTTTTGACTCTGGCAAATAAAGTGCTTCGATAAATAATGTGTAAACTGAATGTGTGCATTTTCATATGGTTATATAAAATAGGTCAACGTTGGGCTTACTGGATCTTGGTTAGGGTCGACCTGGGGTTCATTTCTTAAATGTGTGGCCTCAAGCATGTGTTTCACAGCGTCCATGCGGAAGCCATCCACCCCCTTCTTCAGCCAGAAGTGGATTATGTCCTATTAGACAGAGGTGGAACAAAAATCAAAGAGAGTCTGTGTTTGTAGTGAAACATGATATGGTATGGTGAATCATAGATCTGCATAAAGAGCCTTTTTGTTAAAGTGTCTGAAGGTGAATATTACTCCTCCGCATTATTTAACAATATGAGGCCCTGATATAAATCTGAGCACAATTTACTTTTTCTAAAATGCATATATGCAGTTTTACTTATAACTGTGTAAATGCTGCTAACATTTACTGTGTAAATGAAATATAAAACAGTCTGTTACTTTCTGTAAACGCATAACTTGCTAGTTTTAGAGAGGTTACTCAATTACCAATTGTAGATTAAGACACTTTAACCAGCCAAGACACTTTGGACAGAGTTTTTTGTAGTGTTTAAATAGATGGTAATTTCATGCTTAGGTGGGCTAAAGCCCCCTTTCATAAGACATTCATTCAGACAAGGTCGCCTATTTCCTTAATACTTTTTTGCCTCACAATAAAAAATAAAAGGCAATTGCAAATTTTTATCTCACAATTCTGACTTTTTTTCTCACAATTGTGAGTTTACATCTCACATTTTTTTTCACTCTTTTTTTTATCAAAATTGTGCGATACAAACTTTTTTCTCAGAATTTAGATCTTAAATTTTAAATCTCACAATTGCGTGTTTATGTTTTACAATTCTCACTTTTTTTCCTCAGAACAGCGGGATATAAACTTGCGAGTAGATCAGAACTGCAAGATAAAAACTTGCAATTCTGACTTTTATCTTCTCAGAACAGCATGATATAAACACAATTGCGAGAAATAAGTCAGGATTGCAAGATAAAAATGTGCAATTCTGACTTTTTCTTGCAAATGCGAGTTTGTATCTTGCAATTCTGACTTTTGTTCTCGCAGTTGCGGATTTATGCCACGCAATACTGACTTTATAACTCGCAATTGTGAGTTTATATCAAAATTCTGATGGGAAAAAAGTCTGAGTTGTAGGGAAAAAGTCAGAATTGCATAATATTATAAAAACTCTCAATTGTGAAAAAAAAACTCTGAACTGCGTGATTTAAACCAGCATTTGTGAGATAAAAGTCAGAATTGTGAAAAAAAAACAAAAAAAAAAAAAACAGAATTTTGAGATATAAACCCGCAATTCTGTGAAAAAGTCGGTATTGAGAGATACAAACTTGCAATTGTGAGAAAAAAAAGTCAGAATTGCACATTTTAAACTTTCACATAATTGCAAGTTTACTTCCCACTATTCTGAGAAAATAAAATAATTGTGAATTTATATATTGCAATTCTGACTTCATAACTTTTGCGAGTTTTGTGATATAAACTCACAATTGCGAGAAAAACTCTGGATTGCAAGATTTAAACTCGCAATTCTGAGGAAATAAGGAATTTAGAGCTAAAAAGTAAGAATTGAGATATAAACCTGCAACTGTGAGAAAAAAGGTTGCAATTCTTACTTTATTTTTTGCAATTGGGACTTTATATCCCGCTATTCTGAGAAAAAAGAATTTATATCATGCAATTCTGACATTTTTTTTCTTGCAATTTGGACTTTTTTTCTTGCAATTCCTACTTTTTTCTTAGAATTGTAATATAAACTCAAAATTGCGAGTTATAAAGTCAGTATTACGTGATATAAACTCGTAATTGTGAGAAAAACTCTGGATTTCAAGATTTAAACTCAATTCTGAGGAAATAAAGTCAGAATTGAGATATAAACCCACAACTGTGAGAAAAAAGTTGCAGTTCTGACTTTATTTTTTGCAGTTGCGACTTTATATCCCGCTATTCTGAAAAAAAAGTCTGAATTCTGAGTTTATATCATGCAATTCTCACTTTTTTTCTTGCAATTTGGACCTTTTTTCTTGCAATTCCCTCTTTTTTTCAGAATTGTAAACTTTTCAGAAAACTCTGAATTGCAAAATTTAAACTGGCAATTCTGAGGAAATAAAGTCAGAATTGAGATAAAAACTCGCAACTGTAAGAAAAAAGTCAGAATTGTGTCTGTATCTGCAATTCTGACTTTATTTTTCGCAATTGCGACTTTATGTCCCGCTATTCTGAGAAAAAAAGTCTGAATTGCGAATTTACATCTTTACATCTTTTACAAGTTTATATCATGCAATTCTGACATTTTTTTCTTGCAATTCTGACTTTTTTTCTCAGAATTGTGATATAAACTCACAACTGTGAGTTACAAAGTCAATATTGCGTGATAAAAACTCGCAACTGCGAGAAAAAACTGAACTGCGAGATTTAAACTCACAATTCTAAGGAAATGAGAAAAAATTTTTATATGCAAACTCGCATTTGCAAGAAAATGGTTCTTGCAGTTCTGACTTATTTTTTCACAATTGTGAGTTTATATCCCGCTATTCTGAGAAAAAAAAGTGAGAATTGCAAATTATACCTTAAAATTCTGACTTTATAACTCGCAATTGCAAGTTTATATCTTGCAGATCCGAAAAAAAAAGTCAGAATACAAAGGAATTTAAAAATTTTGATTTCTAGGCCTGGAAAAGTCACGTAAATGAACAAAATCCTGATAGCATCACTTCGAAACCCCCTTTTGAATCCTGTAAGTTCGAGTCCTTTCCAGGACCAGTTTTCTGTGACACATTTTCTCATTGTGTTTACAGCAATGTCACAACACAATCACATCTAATCAAGCGAGCTTGCTTTGTCTTGTCGCACCGGTTAACACACAGTGTACATATCTGCATAACGCTTCTACAAGCTTCATAAGCTCCGTCTTACCGTCATCTCCTCTACGACTCGGGGGTTACGGTAGTTCAGGTCAGGCTGTTCCTTTAAGAACTGATGGAAATAGCACTGTTGTCGCATCTCGTCATACTCCCAGGTGGAATTCCCAAAGACACTCACCTGACAAATCAAACAATGTGACACTATAGTCAACCACATCTTACATGCAGCTGAGTTTCATTCAATCCCAATAGTAACAAATAAATAAAGCAGTGTATAACATACAGTATGGTATGGAATAGAACAGATGAGCATAGCACTTGTTGTTTAGGTTGAGCTATAAAATCGAAATGCAGCAGCTGTCACTATCCACTGATTTGTTTGCAGTGTGAGGATGGACATTCATACCCAGTTGTTAGGAGGTTTGTCTCGTGTGCAGTTAGTCCAGATGTAGTAGTCTTTATAGGGCTCTGTACCATTACGGCTAAGCTGGAACCAGATGTGTTTGTCGCTGGTGTGGTTCGGGATGTAGTCCATGATCAGCTTTAGACCTGGTGTAATCAAACACAGCATTTTATAGTGTATGTAATAATAGTGTTATACCATTGTAAGTTTAAAACCATTTAATAATTAACCATCATGTTACCTATCAGCTCATAACATGCCAAAAGGCAAACTACAGTCATAAACATGGCAAAAAATGATGACGGTACAGTCAATGTGTTACGTGTTGCTGGTTGACGACAGTGTTTAGTCACACATCACTGATCATTTATTAGAAAGCAGCAGGTCTACCTTTGTCATGCATGCTTGCCAGAAGGTCTTCAAATTCCTCCATGGTACCGAAAAGGGGATCGATCTGCCTGAAGTCCTCCACATCATATCCAAAGTCTCTCATGGGAGACTTGTAGAAAGGGCTGATCCAGACTGCTTTAATGTTCAGGTACGCAAAATGGCTCAGCTTTTCTTTGATTCCTGAAGTCAAAGAGTGATATAAAACTCTTATCTGCAAAGTTTGCACCTTTGATCTGTACTACAACATTCAACATACAGGTTTTTTTTTATCTTGATCAAACCACAACCTTTATAATCACTTCAGTCTTTTAATATCTAAACGTGAACACTTTGGAGGGTCAGTAAAGTTATATGTTTCTCATAGAAGATAAGCTGGTGTTTTGTCTTGTCCACAGTGTTTGCTCTGTGTGCACGTTTCAAAGTAAAATACTAATCACCCCCTAATGTACAGTCGTAAAATCCATTTTATGTACTTTATGGCATGTGTAAACGCAATTTTGCCCATTACATAAGAGCAATTAAATGACCTCTTCTTGCTTGAAACAGAATATGCTGCAATACAGAACCATTATGAAGGAAAAACATGGCTTTTGTGTGTCTGTCCAAGCCATCGATACACTCACTTCTCAAATGACGCTACAGCTGGAGGGAACTCTCAGCTACTGAAAAGGGAATTGTTTTCAAGGCAGCTTGATACGCTACTACTAACTTTTTCCTGTCTTTTTTGTTTTGTTTTCTGTTTAAGGCCAATGTTCTTACATAATGTCTCTAAATTATTAAAAAAAGTATCCAGATGAGCACATTATGCTCACTGGGATGTGTGTAGGTACATTAGAATCTCTCAAAATGACAAATATTCCGTAAGATTTATAGTTTACAGAGCAATTCACTTTCATTTTTACATAGATTGTATGCCAACATGAACAAATGAATGGCTAGTCCCAAATGTACATAGTGTTTTGAAATATGCAACAGGAAAAGGATATTTAATTAATTTAAAATTAAATGAAAAGAAAATGTATACATTTAATGTCTAATAATACATTTTTTGTCTAATAAAAGTTGATACCGAACGCATTAAAAATGGTTTTGGGCAACTTCTAATACAAAATAAATAACAAAAATATTGTAATAATCAGCATTATCAATAATAATTAAAACTCAAAAAATATTACATTTGTTTTTGGTCATTGAGGTAATTAAAATAAAGCTTGAATAAAATAAAATATTAACAAAAACTTGAAATGTAATGAAAATTAGTAATGTTAAATAACTGAAGTGAATAATTATGACAAATAACTACTAAATTGACTAAAAATAAAATAGAAAAAATACAATTTAAAATTTATTAGAAATATTAATACACTGATTAAAAATTTCAGAAGCAATAACTGAATGAAAGTTTAACTACAAAAATTACTAAAACAGAAATAAAAATAAATTAAAAAAGAAAAATAGAAATGATTTAAAAATTAATAGAAATATAAAAAAGATAATTACAAAAGCAATAAGTGAATAAATGTTTAAGTATTAAAATTACAAAAACAGAAACCAAAATAAATTCAAATAAAAAAAATACAAATAAATTTAATAGAAATATATTTTTTTAAAAATTATAAAAATTACAAAAGCAATAACTGAAAGTTTAACTACTAACATTACTAAAACAGAAATAAAAATAAATTAAAAATCAAAAAATTCTTTAATATTCTTTTAAAAGATTTGCTGCTCAAAAAAAATAGATTTTTCATTTATTATTATGTTCAAAACAGCTGTTTGAATTTATTTTATGTTCAAAACAGCTGTTGAATTTTTTTCAGGATTCTTTGATGAATAGAAAGTTCAGAAGAACAGCACTTATCTGAAATAGAAAACTTTAGTAACATTATAAATGTCTTTATCATCACTTTTGATACTTTTGATCAATTTAAAGCATCCTTGCTAAATAGACATTGTTTTCTTTCTATTCATCAAAGAATCCAGAAAAAACTGTTTTAAATATTAATAATAACAGTAATAATAATAAACGTTTCTTGAAAAGCAAATCAGCATATTAGAAATGACTTGTGAAAGATCATGTGACACTGAAGACTGGAGTAATGATGCTGAAAATTCAGATTTAATCACAGGAATTAATTAGATTTTAAAATATATTCAAATAGAAAACAGTTATTTTAAATAGTAAAAATATTTCACAATATTTTGCTGTATTTTTTAATTATTTATGTACCCTTTTAACCTCTAGTGTTTTACCTTAAGGATCAAAAATTACCTTTGAGGTCTCCAACGCCGTCACCGTTTGAGTCTTTGAATGACCGTGGATAAACCTGATAGACCGGAGACAGCTGCCACCAGCTCATGCATCGAGGTGACAGCGCCACAACCGTAATGGTCACGGCAATAAGCGCCAGGGTGCATGCGATGATCAGCCAGAAAAGAATCTCTCGAGGTATGCGGTAGCAGGCTTTGCTGGAGTACCTCATCAGGACCTCTTTTGGCATCCCAGCGTACGGCTTGATCTGAGTGTACTCGTTCTCCTCCGGCTCGTTGGCGGACATGCTGATGGCCTGTTGCTCTCGAAAGCTCGAGGCATCAGACGTATCATCACCGTTGTCTTGAAAGGCGGAATTCTGGATGCCTTCTTGCAGCTCCACCGCATCGATGTTGGTGATTTTGGTCAAACTCATCTTTCTTGCTTCATTCGGTCCCAAGGAACGACGCTTGTGAGAGCCGGCCCAGCAGGAGTCCTGTTAAATAGAGGCATTCACAAGTCCATAGTGCACAACGCTCATTCAGTCTCCATCCCTCTCAACACACAATAAAACCCCTCCCAGAGGAATGTGGTGGAGATTAGCAAGACCAATCACACGCTGCCTTAGCTACATATTATTGAAAAGTCAGGTAACTTGTCTTGGCACTGACTGTGCGACAGTGACACTTTACAATGTTTTAGTGTTGCTGACAACTGTCTACACAGGTTTCTCACACCCCTCTGAATAGAACCGCAATGTCCTAAACACTAACATAAAACACTTTAATTAGCAAACCAAAGTCGGGCAGTTAGCCAGCTATAGCTTTTTTTTTACTTAATGACAGATTGGCTGGCAAACCCTTTAGTTTCCCAGCTGACAGATTTCTCCTGTAATCAGATCTCTACAAGAATGAACAACCTGTAATCTAACGAGTATAAACTGCAACTGAAGTGTATAATTTCATTGATGTTTACGCATAATGTTGAGGCCAAATCACAAAATACATTTTAAGTCTAACAGTCATTACCAAAAATGTAAATTGTTTGCCTAGTTTGTATCGTTTTTTGGGCATATTTAAAAAAACAATAATCAGCACTTATCCAAAAAAAAATGAAAATATGTTTTAAAAATTGTAATTAAAAATAGTGTTGATTCCTGGAAATAATAAAATTAATTTAATTTAAAAAATAAAATAAATTTTAAAAACTCATAAATGTACTAAAATTTGTATATAATTATACAAATAAATAAAATCATATATAAAAACTACTATTTAAATTGAAAAGAAAACTGAAAATATAAAAATAAAAGCTACTTCAAAATAAGCATATATGAATAATAGCTAAATAAGACTGGTAATTAAAATAATAATAATAATAATCAAGGACACCTAGCTTTTTCACTACATGGCAAATTACCAAAAAATAAATAAATAAAAATATAAATTTTATATATATATATATATATATATATATATATATATATATAGATAGATAGATAGATAGATAGATAGATAGATAGATACATACATACATACATACATACATACATGTACACTTTGAGGTATTTATATGTGCCATTTAAAATAAGTAACAATATTTGCACACTACCAGTCAAAAGTTTTTGAACAGTAAGATTTTAATGTTTTTCTAAAGAAGTCTCTTTTGCTCACCAAGCCTGCTTTTATTTGATCCAAAGTACAGCAAAAACAGTAAAAATATTAAATATTTTTACAATTTAAAATAACTGTTTTCTATTTAATATATTTTTTTAAATGTTTTTATTCCTGTTATTTCATAGCTGAATTTGTAGTATTTTTTAGTCACATGATCCTTCAGGAATCATTCTAATATTCTGAGTTGCTGCTCAAAAATCATTTATTATTGCTGAAAACAGCCGAGTAGAATTTTTTTTCAGGTTTCTGTGATAAATATAGAAAGTTCAGAAGAACAGCATTTATCTGAAATAGAAATCTTTTGATCAATTTAAAGCATCCTTGCTAAATGAAAGTATTAATTTCTATAATTTCTTTTTATTATAAAATTCTTCCTATTATTATAATAATGTTATTACAATTTACTCCTGTTATTGCTGCTTGTCCAAACATAAATAGTCAACTATCAGAATATGAACTGCAACTTGATTATATAATTTTATTGATGTTTATGCAGACTGCCAAGGCATGATAACACCAAGAATGAACGGCTGTAAATGCAAATGATTTTTAAATTACACAATGCCTTCCTTATTGCAGGTACAGAACTTATATCTTCACCATACATCTGGAACGAAATAAAATCCAAAATACAACAAATAAACCAAAACTTGCTCTGTGATATTTAAAACAGGATTTCTTGATACCCTGTGGGCCATTCTACAGAAATGGTTCAAAGTCTAAGTTGGAAGCATCCTGAAAAAAAGTTTAGTTAATTCTCATATAAAGAATATTTGTCCTCTCCCCAAATTCGTCACTACCAAAACACAGTAATAATAATTTAATAAAAAGGGCTATATCGACCGGTTAAGATTTTGTTTACATAAACTTTGTAAATATATCTTTTGCTGTTTTATTAAAAAAAAAAACTTTCAGAGGTAAATTAATAACAATTACAATTTAAACAATATTTCAAGTGTGATTTATGACATTTGTTATATTCTTAATCCAATCTTTCTTTGTAAAAGACAAAAAAAAACTGATCATACTGATTTCAAACTTAAGGATTCATTAGTTTGAGCATACATTGAACCAAACACTATCATAACATCTTAGTTGATAATTCAATATTTTATTTTTGACAAAACATCTCATGTTGGTTGTAACAGTAATGCTTTGGTAGCGACACATCACATTACAGAATTTTAACTTGCAAACTAAAACACTACTATAACATACTAAAAATTTGCCTAACTGTACCAAAATTTAGTTTTTTCCTCCAAATTTAGGATTTGTTGTTGACAAGTTTCAGTTGTGAATGTTACGGTAATGACAGTTTTATATACTTTTAAGCTCAGCTCAAATATGTTAATCAGCACATGGTTAGCTAGCACAGTTCTGAATAGTTGTACACATATAAAAACTAAATGTTATGGAATAACTCCCAACAAAGTATGCTTAATTGCAGAAAAAAGGTGTTCGGTGGTGACGTTCCATAACCTCTGAACTGTCACCCATCCCCTCAGCGGGACACCTAAGTTTACTTATTTTACTAATCTAAGTTTACTAATCAAATCATGACAAACTACATACTGTCATGGTCAAAAATATCGGCACCCTTGCAATTCTGTCAGAAAATGAGAAAATGCAACACTTGTCTCAGAAAATTGCTCCAATTGCAAATGTTTGCACTGCAACAACACAAAAAAAAAAAAAAAAAAAAAAAAAAAACAGAAGAAAAGTCAAACTTGATAAAATTTCACACAGACCTCAAAAATGGACCGGACAAAATTGGCACCTTGTCAAAATTGTAAGAAAAAATTGCTTTTCAAGCATGTGATGCTCCTGTAATTTGTATTTAGACACACCTGTGGCAAGTAACAGGTGTGGGCAATACAGTAATCACACTTGCAAGTAATGCTGCACAATATACCGATACTTAAAAAGCATTGCGATACCCTGCTTTTTAACAGTACAATTTCACATTTTACTAGTACAGGTACTTTAAGAATGAATTTTAATAAGAGCCAAATTTCTGCGTGTCTGTGTTAGTGAATGGCACAGACGCGCAGTTTTGTTTACTACACACATACGCGTGACGCTCGCTGTATTTTCAGTCTTTACCACATGAACAATCTCTAGAACTGCTCTGAGATTCACTTAATGAGCATTTTATAGTCATATAATGTAGACCCTAAAGGTCATCACAGCAACCCGTCAAAATAAAAGTTTGGCTTAACAGTCAGAAATAAATTAATATATTACTGAATGTAAAGATACTACTACTACTACTAACAATAAAAATATTATTAAAAGAATGTTGAAGGAATATTTACCAAAAAAATATTTACCAGAATTTATTTATCAAAAAATTGTAAATACACAACACTAAACACTACACAACACTATTTTCTGAAAAAATAAATAAATAGCCTATAACATTAATTCTTTATCTAATCTAATTATCCTTTATAAATTTATTAAACATGCTTCTGACTATTAAAATGTAATGAAACGATAAAAAGAAAGTATCCAGAAAATTAATGGAAAAAAGCAGAGATTCACAAACAAAACTGAATTTGAGAAAGAAAATGTATTTCATAGGGCCTTAAAAACATATTTTTGTTCAGCTTTTAATAAATTGCTGTTAAATTCTGCAAGTTTCATGATTTCAATTAATTGGACATGCTTTTTGATAAATATTTTTAAACAGATTTCATAGGGCCCTCTTTATTTCATTTGTCTGTTTTATTGTAGTTGTCCTTTAGTTTGTTACTTGCATCTAAGTTATTATTATTAATAACAGATAAAATAAGAAAACATGACTATGTCATGATATAAATTGTAGTTGTGAAATAAAATAACTATATCATGAAATAAGATTTGGCTTTATCCTTTAAGCTAACTTACCAATAAAGCAAAGATCTCTACATACCTGTAGGCTCGGTAGTTGTTCACCATAATCCTGTGTAGTGGCACTGGCATGTGATTATTCTTTTATTATTATTATTATTTAAAGCATTTTATCCCCCTTTGTTTTAATAGATAAAATAACTATGATCTCCAATATGGATAATCTATTATTCAATTACTTTTCCTGTTGTTCTATGTTTCTTTCAGAGTATCGGTTCAGTAGTAGTATCGTGATATGTTAGTCAGGTTTCATATCGAAGTCAAAACTTTGGTATCGTGACACTACTTGCAACCAGTTAAAATGGCGAAAAACTGACTCATCTTTTGTGTTGTGTCTCACTGAGCATGGAGAAAAGAAAGAAGTGTAAAGAGTTGTCTGTGGATTTGAGAGAAAAAAATTGTGGAAAAACATGGACAATCTCAAGGCTACAAGTCCATCAAGAGCTTTACAGGCCATGGCACTGTAGCTAACCAAAATTAATGAAAAATTACAATTAAGGATTGTTCGAATGGTGGATAAAGAACCCTGATTAACTTCCAAACAAATTCAAGCTGATCTGCAGACACGGGGTTCAACAGTGTCAGCTCGAACCATCCGTCGCCATCTGAATGAAAAGGGACGCTGTGGTAGGACACCCAGGAGGACACCATTGCTGACACAAAGGCATAAAAAAGCAAGACTGGAGTTTGCCAAAACTTAAGTGACAAAACCACAATCCTTCTGGGAGAACGTACTATGGACAGATGAGACAAAAGTAGAGCTTTTTGGTAAAGGACATCATGGCACTGTTTACAGAAAAAGAAATGAGGCCTTCAAAGAAAAGAACACAGTCCCTACAGTCAAACATGGTGAAGGTTCAAAGATGTTTTGGGGTTGCTTCTGGCACTGGATGCCTTGACTGTGTGAAAACGTAAAATAATAAACAATGATATTGTTAAAAAAAGAAAGAAAAAAACAATGCTATTTTTAAAAACAACAATGGGATAAAATGCAAAAATTATTTTAATTTAATTTTCATAAGTTGAAATTTAGGAGTTAGGGTTTGGGACAGCCACCTCCGAATTAAAAGTACCAAATAAATGATGATTTTATATATATATTAAGCTTACTGATATTTTAAACATTATTGTTTCAATAGATAACAGAAGGATCTTAGTAAACATCTAAGATTTGAATAACTTTTTTAAAATGCTATTGCATTTTAAATTCTATAGAATGGTCCATATACTGTATGGCATAGCACTCGTTATTTGCCATACTGCATTTCAACCCTCGGCCTGTGGTGGCATTGCCACATACCGCACACAATCTGCTTACTGATCATCCAATGCCTATCGCACACAAAACTTGATAGCTTTCTCAATCTGATAAGCTCTAATCTAACCTTTTCAACACTTTTTTTTTATAATCGCTTGGCAAAAGTCATGTTTACAAGGTCTAAGGTTGATACAGTGAATGATTAAATAATCACTACATATGCCAACTTTTCATAGCACTAAATTATACATAAGTATATCACCACTGTATATTCAACTTTGTTTACTCAGATCTCAACATTTATTCATATTTGTTGTGTTTAATGGGCAAACTTTCACTGAGAATACCATTATTTGAAATCACTTTAGTCTATTATTGCACTGTCATCCCCTAAATTGCAAGCAAAAACAGTCAACCTGCAGCTGGTTGCTTTACATTCCGGTCAGAGAGTGTCTTCCTGTCCAAATGGGTGTCTCTTGGCAAGAACAAGCTATAATGTGTATACAATACACAAAACTCCTGCGGTCTCAAAATGTGTTTTCTTTCAGCAATTAGGCTTTTTCCAGTGCGATTAAAGATTGAACAGCAAGACTGCTTTTTTCTGTATCTTTATTGTTCTGCTCAATATCACCTTTCAGGTTCTGAGGCCATTGAGTACTGTAGTTCATGGACTGCTGAAAATATATCTGAGCAAAACCAACATTACACTTGCATGATGAATCAGAAAATAATCTGTGAATTCATCACAAAGCTAGTATTTTCATGATCAGCTAACCAAAACAAAAAAACACCACTTTACAATATACTCTGAAGGGAAAAAAGAAAAAAAGAAGAAGAAAGGCAGGTTGCTGCAAGTTCACATCTGCATTGTGAAAGTGAGGGCCGATAGGGAGAGAAGACCGAGAGATATAATACAAAGAGGAAGCTGAGAAAAGCTGCGTGGCTTTGGTGGGTACTTACAATCCCTTTTAGCCAACATCACCCACAGTTCTCAGGTGGCTGGGTTACACAAGTACATGAACAATCTCAGTGTGTCTAAAGGAATTCACACAACGTGGCACGCTCGTCGCTCGCCACCAACACAACTCTATTGCTTCACACGTTAAGCCACAAAGAACGTCAAACTTGGGAAAAATAAAAAATATATATATATGAATTTATATATATTTCTCTCTATATATTCTATATTCTCTGAAACAGCAGGATTAAAAAGCTTTTGACAACCAATCAAGTGATAACCTGCAAAACGAAGCCGAGTCGAGTCCGAGGTTCTACCTAAAGGTCAGTCAGCGCACATGAAGAGGGAGGGAAGGTGCAAAAAGCCAACAAGCTTCAATCCTTTCCACGCAGGTTATGTAGTAACGAAGCAATTCTTTAAAACATGATCCACACGCATTCGTCAGTCAAATATATCCTCGATTAAACCCAGTGATGATCCGTAACCCCGTACCGGGGCAGCAGTGGTCTCACTTATAGCCAGGTTTATCAACTTTATCCTGGGCTCAGGGCATCCGCCATTAGCAAACCTCACTCGAATTCGCAGCCGACTTGAAAAGGCACCACAGCACGTACATGGGTCCATCCCGCAAAACATCCTCGGGTTCAAAATGAACGACCACAGCCACCACAAAAAAAAAGTGAGAAAAACAGTTTTTTTTTTTTTTTTATTGTAAGATGTGTATTTTGTTATTTTTGTGTTTGAGTTTGTTTTTAAAACTGGAACTCTGTTCTTTCCCTCATATATATTAGAAAAAAAAGTGTTTGTAATGCTTTTGGTTGTACTGTGTTTCCACTGTGTTGTGACTCTTGAAAGACTGTCCGTTGAATCTCTTGGTTTCACTGGAACAAAAGAAACATGACTGATGTCTTGTGTAGATAAGGGTGCTCCTTCCTCTGGTGGGACGACTACCACGGGTCTTCCAGGTCAGCACCGCTCTGCAGAGAAAGACCACACAGAGACCATCAGCTGGCAAAGGCATAAATCCTTGAAACAAATTAAATCATTATATACACTACCAGTCAAATGTTTGTAGTTAGATGCATTTCTTTCTTCTTTTACCTATCTATCTATCTTAAAATTTAAAAGTCAAAAGTTTATGAACAGTAAAAGTACAGCAAAAACAGTAACACTTTGAAATTGTTTTACTGTTTAAAATAACTTATATTTGAAATACATTTTAAAATGTAATTTATTCCTGTGATTTCGAACTGAATTACCATCATTATTCCAGTCACATGATCCTTCAGAAATCATTCTAATATTCTGATTGAAACTTTTATTATAATGATGTTGAAAACAGCCAAGTAGATTTTTTTTTAGGTTTCTTTGATGAATAGAAAGTTCAGAAGAACAGCATTACCTGAAACACAAATCTTTTGTACCACTATAAATGTCTTTATCATCTTTTGATCAGTGTAAAGCATTCCTGCTAAATAAAAGTATTAATTTCTAATTTCTTTCTCAAACAAAAAAAAAAATTGAATGGTATAATGTTACAAAAGCTTTTTATTTCAGATAAATGCTTCATGTGACACTGAAGACTGGGGTAATGATGCTGAAAATTTAGATTTGATCACAGTAATAAATTACACTTTAAAATATATTCAAATAGAAATGTAAAAATATTTCATAATTTTACTGTTTTGCTGCACATTGAAATAAATGCAGGAGAAGAGAAAAATAAAATAAACATCTTAAAACTTTTGACTGGTAATCTGTATTTACTTATAAATGTATTTATTTATTAAGATGCACAATTGTTTTCTTTCCTGATAATAAATGTTTCTTGACCTGCAAATCAGCATATTAACATGATTTCTGAAGAATCATTGCATAAAGATGCACATTACACAAGAATCTAATTTAAATGTTAAATTAAAAATTCCCCCAACCTCCTGCATCCAAAGATCTGTAGACTAGCTACCAGTGACAGTTTAAGCTAAAATCTCTTAAGCTAAATTAACTTAAAAAAGGGGTAAAAAGTATAACAAAAAGCACTTGGACAGTGAGAAAACTTAATACAATTGCCCCTGGTCTCCCAAACTCCATTACAGCTAACTCTTACAGTGATTAGTGAACCTTAAAACCAGAATTGTGAAGTTCTTGTTTCTTTGTCTAATATTTTATTTGCAGAAGTAAAACTGTGATTTAATCATTTCTTCACCTTAGATCAAAAAATTAATTATTGTGTAAAGCATAGACACAATTCAGAGAAGGCAATGGAATAATCACATTCTGCATTTTTGATTTGATGTTTTTTCTTCTACCATTACATAATTTCCTACTCTTACTTCCCAGCAGCCAAAGTTACACATCTGCATCACAGAGGAAAAAAAAATGCATGTGCAAAGCATCAACATGAAATATTGTGGAAAAATTGATCCAGACCCTTGTAAAATGGCTGATTAGAGGTTAGCGAGTAATGTTTTTGGTCTCTGATATGATTACTTTTCAAGGACGCATCTAGCCATTTCTTGACACAGAACATCCAAGTGCAGGATTTGAAATGAAATACAAGTTAAACAAGTCATCTGAATTCATTGACAGGAACACTGTTGCTTTGGTAATGTAAAACACAAATAAAGAAGTGAATAATCTACAGTGCTTGAATGTTTAACAGGTATAGTATAATATAACTATACTTTGACAGTTTGGTCACAATGCAAACCGCATAAAGCAAACATGGAAAGCCACAAACCAGCAGTTAATAACAGAAAATTCCCTACTGACGCATCAGTGCATATGGGGTAGATTATGAGAGCTTCTGCTACAAATGTTTAAACAAACTTAAGCCACTCTTTCTGCAGAAAACATTAGTATCAATTATTAATCAACTTACCAAATAAAACAGCTGGGCTGCATTAATCAAAGGGTGAACACATACATCATTAGTTCTGTGAATGTGTAATATCCTCTTATTGTGCCTTTGTATGTTTGTTCTTGATATTGGTTTATACATTTTAATCAAGAATACTGTAGTCAATCAGAGCAGCTATATAACTGTTCCAGTAGTGAAAAACAGGTTATGGTACTTTAAAATGGAACTATTGACAAAAGGAGGAATGGATGGAGTATAAAGCTTACTACACATAATCACTAGCTATCACTGAGAAACAAGGATCTAGTCTACTCCTCACAACAAGCCAACAAAACACCACTCTCTGATGAGGGCTAGGGGTGTCAAAAGTACCAAGCTGATGTTTAAATGTATATAAATAATATAATAAATATAAATACATTTAAATAAAGCAAATCAAATTATTTGAAGTCAGTGCAAAGACATGAATAGACATGAACCGGGTGGCGCGTCTGCCGCAAATGCACGGTAATTGCATCAATCGCGTCTTCCACGCAAATTAAAAAAAATATTCAACTCGATCAGAAAACTCGCATGGCGCGGAAGTGTATCCAAAAATGTTTTTCGTTGTTTTATGAATTTATTTGTGCGAGTAATGCAACAAAACTTCCAAAGAGTATTCTAGAGCAAGTAACACAATACAAATATTCACTTCGCTTTTGGTGTCCACACACTAGGGGTCAACCAATGTTAAGTACACCGTTAACCGATATGTTGAGCTGATATGTATGCCTGGTGTAAAAAGTGAAAATGACGACAAAATAAACAATAACAAAGCTTTTAAATTTTATCAGCAAATCCGTTTTGAAAATGACCAATAACTAAAAAAAGCTTAATATTGGCGCCAATAATCGGTTGACCTTTACCACACACCATAACAGACTGGTATTAGGGTAATGAAACAGATCAAACCACAATACTGACAGGGAAAAAAGTTTTTTATTAGTTAAATTATGTTAACTTGAATAATTACTTGGAAAATCTAGACTTTCTTTGAGCTATACTTGAAAGTGACGATACTACTTAAAAGTTTGGGGTTGGTAAGACATCGTAATGTCTCATACTCACCAAAGCTGCAATTATTTGATGGAATTTTTTTTTTTTTTACAATTTAAATAAACTATTATAAAATATGATGTACTGCTGTGATGCAAACTCAATTTTTTCCAGCCAGAATTATTATGACTCCAGTCATATGATCCTTTAGAAATCAAACTAATATGCTGATTTTCCGCTCAATAAATGTTTTTAATGATTATCATTATTGCAAGTTTAATATTTTTGTGGAAACTATGATATATTTTCTCTGGATTTTTTGGAGAAAGCTCACATTTAAATGTACTTGAAAACTCTGAAAATTGTACTTTGTTGTAACATTGTAAATACACTACCAGTCAAAAGTTTTTGAACAGTACGATATTTAATGTTTTTTTTTTTTTTAAAGAAGTCTCTTCTGCTTACCAAGCCTGCGTTTATTTGATCTAAAGTACAGCAAAAACAATAAAATATAAAATATGTATAAAATATAAAATATATTTAATATTTAAAATAGCTGTTTTCTATTTGAATACATTTTAAAATGTAATTTATTCCTGTGATTTCAAAGCTGAATTTTTAGCATCATTACTCCAGTCTCATGATCCTTCAGAAATCATTCTAATATTTTTCAGGTTTCTTTGATGAATAGAAAGTTCAGAAGAACAGCATTTATCTGAAAGAGAAATATTTTGAAACATTATAAATGTCTTTATCATCACTTTTGATCAATTTAGAGCATCTTTGCTAAATAAAAATATTAATTTCTATAATGCCTTTAGCTAAATTTTGAGAATTTAGCTTTGATCACAGGAACACATTTAATTGTAAAATATATTCCTATAGAAAGCAGTTATAAAGCTTAAATAGTAAAAATATATAGATATTATAAATATAAAGACATTTTAAAGATATTTTCAAATTACAAAAGTACCATACAAGTAATGAAAGCACAAAAATAATTCTTACTGAGCTTTAAAAGCTAGTGCACTTTGTTTCAATTTAATCTGTTAATATATTAACTCAATATATTAAGTATTTTACTTAAATTAGTTTATGCTTTGGTATCAAAGTGGCATCAAGAATCCTAAAATGTCTCTGGCATTGTATCGATTACTGAGATTTTGGTATCGTGACAACCCTAATGACTAAAGAACACCATCTCTCTCTCCGAAGCACAAACACACACACAGACACACCAAGTATCTCTTGAACATCCAGTAGGGAAAAAGGGAACACTTGGATCAAAACTCCAGCTTTGTCCAACTGTTGTCCAGTCCAACACTTGAGAATGTGTCACACTAACTAAACATACAAAACTAACTGACACATTCTTCTGGGGTGTTTGCCTCACACACACACAAACATTTGTTTTCACAGGTACGATGACAGGACAGGTAACCAAATGCAGAATTTACATCATGCAAACCCTAATGCAGTTTCACCAGATTACATGTTGAGTACTGATATCATCATCATCATCATGAGACATGGCTGAAGAGTTCATAAAAAGCTAATGAAATAACATACTTGTGTGCTTACTAATCAAGTCTGATTGGGTCATGCTTACAGGCTGAGAGATCTCAGCTCATCTCGCTGATGGGATGTATTAGGAGTGTTTGTGATGTGGTGATCTCAACCGCTGTGCTTTGGAGCAAAGGATCATTTGAATGAGCTCATTACAGCTGTGATTTGAGCAGGATGTTTTACTCTCAGCAGTAAATAAATGAGCGAAGTAGGCGAGTGAGATGGAGAGAGCTAACACTCGGACTGAGAAAGTTGATGGATGTTAATACCAGGTATGGGTCAAGTGAGTGAGGTCCAGAACAAGGCAACGTCTCATGATGAGATGAGTCCAATAGGTCAAGGGGAAGTTAACATTTCTACATTTTCATGGAAAGACCAGGGGCTAAATCATACCAGAAGGTTCTAAACCTTTAAAAAAACAGACTCTATTCATACTCACACCATCCTCTTCTCTTTGGGGGTTCAATCGGTTGTACACTGCTTCAATAACACTGTGCCTGCGGAAAAAGACAACAACTGGAAAATTTGGAAAAAACAAATTCTGGGTGAACTGGTGTGTAGAGGTTATACATCAAGCTTCAAAGTCAAGATGGATTCTGGGTCAAGCGTAGTTGGGACTAAACCTGTAAACTTTGTGTTAGCATTCCAGATCTTTAAATATTACGTATGTTAACGTGTCTGTGCAGGTGTGAACCTCTGTGTGGTTTTTAACCATGATGTTTACGTACTTGCTGGCAAGGCCGCCCCCTGGTGGGAGATTGGGGATGCTTTCTTGGGACAGGCTGCTCATGACATGTGCCAGCTCAGGCACACCTTCTTCCCCTGCTTTCTCAATGAGCTCTGATTAGGAAACAAAAAGGATAAACCACAAGTTAAAGCCTGTTTGATTTCTCCATTTAATGGAACACTACAGAGTATGCAGGACAACTTGGTGTATACGTTAACTACTGTACATGTGTATGAAGAAATGAGCAATGCATTGCTGGTACTAGTGTACAGCATTGGTGTTAAATGGTAAGATATGAAATGGGAGATAAAGACAAAGAAAAAGACAACAGAGACACAGAGGCAAGAGTGAGACTCTAGAAGGAAAGCCTGTGGCCCAGTTGGGCTGCTCTGGGCCGCTCTGGGCCTGTTGCCAGTTAGATGTTCAGCCAGCACATTCCTCAACAGAGCAGCAGTGCCGACGACTCCCTCAGGCCCTCTCAGCACCCAGCCAAACATTACAACAACGTTAACCCAACCTTTGCCCAAAGCTCAAGGCCAAGAGTTTACATAACCCCCAAAACCCCACAAAACCAACAACCACTTGCCAGAATACGTCCAATGTACAATACAGCAAGGAAAGGCCAATAAAAAAAACTAGAAAGAAACAGTGTCAGGCTATCGGGAGATATTAAACTAGGAAAAGAAAAAGATTAAAAGGGGGTGGAGACAGGATAGCATGTTCAGAAGAAAAGAGGTGTGGGGGAAGGGGACATTTCTCTTGAACAAAATGACTATTTTTTGAAATGGATTCAATAATTCTTTTTAAATTACTTGTTTTTGAAACTGACTACACTGGTTGAACTATATGTTTGTTTCTTCCACAAACGCATGCAGCAAATCAAAAGAAAAGGGGTGTCATCGCTTAGATATGGATTGAGCACTGCTGCAGAAAAGTGGTGCAGGAAACATTGTTATAGGGCATCTTTTGATGATTTTTTTTTTAAAGAAAGGGCCCAAATTATGCAGCTGGGAGCACAATCAACTTCATTTTGTTGATTAAAGGGATAGTTCATCCAAAAATTAAAAATTACCCATGAGTTACCCACCCTCAAGCCATCCTAGATGTATATGACTTACTACTTTGAGACGAATACAATCAGAGTAAAAAATGTCCTGGTTCTTCCAAGCTATATAATGGCTGTTGAGATTATGAAGTCCAAAAAAAGTATGTCCATCCATCATTAAAAAAAAAGTGCTCCACATGGCTCTGGGGGGTCAATAAAGCTCTTCTGAAGTGAAATGACGTGTGTGTGTATGAAAAATCTCTCAATTATCATATTTAAAACTTTGTAATCTCTAGTTTCTGCTAACTGTTGTGTGTACGTTCGATGTAGTGTTGCACGATATACCAGTTTTAAAAAGTTATCGCGATACCCTGCTTTTAAAATTGGTACGATTTTGCATTTTACTAGTACAGACCACTTTAAGAATGTATTTTGATAAGAGACATAATTCCTCAGTAAATACACGGATAGAATCATGGGATCCAGTCATAAAAATGGAATTTTATAATGCAGAATATCACAGAATCCTGCAGGTTTTGCGTGTCTCTGTATGAATGAGTGTAGTTTTGTTTACTACACACACACTGAAGCGTGTTACACTGACTGTGTTTTCAGCCTCTGCCGCCTCAATATAGGAGTACAATAACACACGAAGATAATATTAAGGAATATTTACCAGAATAATTATTTACGAGAATTTATTTACCAGAAAATTGTAAACACACAACAGTGTTTCTAAATAAAATAAAAATAAATAAAATAATATATTAATTCTTTATAAAATCAAATTAATCTTCATAAAATAATTAGATATGCTTTTGATTATTAAAACTAATGAAATTATTTAAAAAGAATCCCCCACAAAAAAAGAATGGAAAACAGATTCATAGAATTTGATAAAAAATAAAAACTGAATTTGAGAAAAAAAATAAAACATTTCACAGGGCCTTAAAAATGTCATTTTTGTTCAACTTTTAATCCATTGCTGTTAAATTATGCAAGTTTCATGATTTCAATTAATTATAGATGCTTTCTGATTAATATATATATTTATTATAAACAAATAGAGTCTAGAAAAATTAAAACGGAAAAAAAAGAATTTGGAAAAATAAAACAGAATTTGGGAAGAAATAAAAAAAATAATAATAATTTGTGTCTTTGTTTTATTGTATTTGTCCTTTAGTTTGTTACTTGTATCTGTGTTCTTGTTATTAATAACAAAAATAAAACTTTTCCTGTTGTTCTGTTTTTGTTATACTATCGGTTCAGTAGTAGTGTCAAGATATTTCAGTCAGGTGTCGTATCGAAGTCAAAATTTTGGTATTGTGGCAACAGTAGTTCGATGACGTAGGAAGTAGGTGTAGCGTAAGCTCCGGTGAGGTGCAAAGAGACAAACGCAAAAGCGCAAAGAAAAAAAGCAAAACAAAACAACAGTCACGAATTAGAAGTACAATACAAGGATTTGTACAGAAAAATGTCTGTGGATTTCAAAATAGGCCAAGACTGGTAAACAAAACTTGGTTCTCGCAAGACTTTGTCATTATTTACCCCCCTGGAGCAATGTGAAGTACTTTTTCTGATGGATGGATGTGCTTTATTGGACTTCAAAATCTCAACACCCATTCCCTGTGATTAGCAAGGTTGGAAGAGCCAGGACATTTTTTAATTTAACTCTGATTGTATTCGTCTGAAAGAAGAAAGTCAAATACACCCAGGATGGCTTGAGGGTGAGTAAGTCATGGGGTAATTTACTATTTAATATAATAGAAACTAAAACAACTTTGAACACCATTTACTTTGTGTCTTCATTCAATTGTTTATTTGTTCTTTTGCATGCAAGAATGTTGAAATAATTTCGTCAGATGAATGAATGCTACCAAACCCGCGGTGCACAAACTAGGCATCATGTGGTGGGCCAGCAAGCTCTTCTATTTCTCACCTTCCACACGTGACTCAAGGAAATTGTCCAACTCAGCATCTCTCTTTACCGCCTCTTCTGACACCTGAGGTGCATTTGGCAAACAGACTAATACAATACTCATATTATCTCGACTTCCCTAAAGGAAAAAGAAAGAAGAAAAAAAGGAAATAATCTCATCCGAAGACAAAACATTCATTCTAGCATGTAAAAACCTGTGACAGAAGTGAGAATAAGGAACTGTACCTTATGTAGACAGGTATCCACAACCTCATTGCACACTCTCTCCAGGTCATCAGTCACCTCCAGCCTCGATCGCACAAAGGCACACAGCTCCTCGTTGCTCATCACATCCCAAATACCGTCACACGCCAGCACCACGAATTCATCCTCTGCATCTGACCGAGCGATTTCGAACACTTCAGGTTCCGGTGACACGAGCTGCTCTGTGGGCCCCTTGCCCTCTACACACTTGTAGTCATAGTCACCCAGCGCTCGGGACACAGCCAGCGATCCGTTAACCCTCTGGATCATCACAGAGCCACCTGCATTCTGTATGCGCTCCCTCTCCCGTGGGTCACAGGGCTTATGGTCCATCGTGGAGAAGCAGACGTGCGCGTTGCGGCACAGAAGGGCCCGCGAGTCCCCGCAGTTAATGAAGTACAGATGTTCTGGAGAGAGCAGCACAGCCACCGCGGTGGAGCCGCTGCGGTCCATGCCGTTTCGCAGGTCTGTGAAGCTGCGCATGTGCTCGTCGATCCTCAGGAATCCGGCGCGGATGCCCCTCTTCACAGCTTCTATGGCTGGCGTCTCAGGTGCCGGAGCTCCAGCCTTCCGCAGTTCATCTGCCGATCCCGCGGCGACGATATGTTCCAACAGGTGTTTGGAGCAGTAGTTTGCGACACGAGAGCCGGCGTGCCCGTCGTAGACGGCGAAGAAGGACCAGTCGTCCAGGCCGTGCGGCAGGCCTACGGCTGCAGTGTGCGCATCCTCCATCTCCACCCTCCATCCCTGCATGCTGCTGAGGCCAAAACGCAGGCCATTCCCTTCTCCGTGCGCATTGTATTTTTCCGTTTTGGGCTTATCTAAAAATGCGCCCATGGCTCAGCCCACAGTCTGCAGAGACAGAGAAACAACCATAGTTAATAGACAAGAAACATTAGACATGGAAAGTGGGTTTGCAACACAACACTGAAAAATCATTAAAAAGCTTCATTAAACCTAAAAATATATGATCTGCAGCTTAAATGCATAAGCTAACATTAAGCATCCCCTCACACTCCATCAACACTGTAAAGGCACACAAAGAGCAGCTTTAGACATGAAGTTTAAAATTCGAGGGGAAAAAACCCAGCACATACAGTCCAAAAACGCCCTCTCTGGAGTGAACACAAATGTGGAAGGTTTAGTCTTAGTGCTCAAAAGACGGATTTCTATTAACAACAAACTTAGAGTGAAATAAACAAGAAGAGATTCTTGGCCCTTAAGCCACAGAGTGGGCGTAGCTTCTGAAAATCAACAAACTGCAGCCTAGATAATCCAATTGCCTGTGTAGGGCTGCTTTACTGCTATAGCAGCATATCCTGCACTGCTATTCAAGTGTTAGCCACTGAAAAATAGATATTACATGGCTCTATGAGAGCAGTGTAGTGCTGCTTCATTGCTGAGGTGAATCAAAATATTTTTGTATATTGTGTTCTGTGCACGCCTCAAATGCTCCGCTCTCTACCCAAATTTAAAATGAATGATGATTTGATGGATAAACTCGTGGCTCGATTGGACTCGTCGTGTCAGAACAAGACATTTCGAGACTCACACCTGTAAGTAACTACGGTTGTCAATCCCAAAAGTGTGAACGTAGCCTATGGTCGGTTTTCCTTGGTCACTATTTACAAAGTCGGTAAGTGTATGATGCCTAGTGTTTTAAAAATCTGTTCAGATTTTAAAAGTCGTGTAGGCTTTAGGAAATGTGACCGATGTGATAAGCATGAGTTCTGGGACACCACGAGGCTGGTATAGAACTAAATATCAAAATCATGTTGAAAAGGTGAACTTCAGTGTTGTCCTCTTAATAAGTATAACAACTTTTTCGAAATAACCAAAAGTACATCAGCGCCGACGGCCTTGTGGGCAGCCTGCTGATGTGAGCCACAGTTGCACTTCCCGTGTCCCGTGTTTGATTCCCACCTCGTGGGCCTTTCCCGTTCCCACCTCCCTCTCCTCCCTCTCTCTCTCCCACTAGCTTCCTGTCAATCTTCACTGTGCTGTCTAGAAAAAAAAAAATGCAGAAAAATAATGAAATGTATCAAGAAAACAAATGTTTCTCATTAAATGATTAAAGAAAGTAAATTTGAACCAGTTGACAGAAAGAAGCTAAACAATTCAGATAATAAAATATCTAGAAATTTACAGTTATATTATTATACTATTTTTTTTTTTTTTGCCCTCATAGTTATAGATGTGAACCTGACTCATGATCACGGTTACATGTGATCTTCATCTCACCCATCTTTTCCTGTCTCTCTACGCGCAGGTATTTACTCTAGGTTTTTACTGGCCAATCACACAGAACATGTATTTGCATCTAAAATGCGAGACGCAACACTCAAGAATGGTTTTAAAAAAAGTGCAGCGCAGAATGCCTACTCCATGTTGCCACCAAATACAAAAGTTGCCAACCTGCTACTGTAAACAAAAGCTCACAACGCTTGCCCCGCCTCCGTGGTCTTCTGATTGGGCCACTGTTTTGAAACAGAGTAGCGCTGCATAAAAAAGGTTCTATTTATATTAACCTGACTCTGCTTATTACAACATACCACTCACATGCAAGGTCCTGCAGAAGATGCGAGCACAACGGTCATACAATTCCCATAGTACTGCAGTGTTAATTTCACTAAAACTAAGCTAAAATTAATATCGGATAATAAAAAGTATGACGAAATTTATGCCGCCTCTTCGTTAACAAGACGAGACGAGACGAGAATGTTATTTGAGGACTACCGGACATTGAAAATACATCCTATAGGCTAACTGTCCTCTTTCAAAATGTGCGCTTCCATCATTAGGTTGCAATTGGATAAGGGGCATTTGCATGTCTAGTTTCAGTATAGCAGCCGCAATGGAAAAATGGAAAGGCTACCAAAATGTGAACTTGCGATCTGAAACAATGGCCTCAGCACCTGAAGGGCTAGGGATAGAGTCACCAGATATCCAGTTTTCCCCGGTAGTCACAATTCACTGTCGATTAACTTAAAGTTAGCGAAGGCGGAATAGCACTGACAGACCAACACCAGAATTGTCCTTTCTTGTACAGGCTCCACTTCTTCTCAGTGCTCAGATGCATACACTGTAGTCCAAATGTCTATTATGTTGAGTATCTCACGTAAACTATGTAAGTTATGGCTTAAGTGAATGTAAACAGGTGGGTAAAAACTGAATGTGTCAATTTTACATGCATGTAAAATATATATATATTCGTTTATATATATATATTCGGCGCGTTTAGTCAATGAAGCCGGTACTTTGATTAGTAGTAAAGCTCCATCACATGCGTTCAGCTGGAGCGGCAAGTAATACACAAAGCCGTACATCACTGACAAGCTACGCCAAAAATCACGCTCAAAATCGAATTCGATTTAGCTTTACTACTAATCAAAGTACTGGCTTCATTGACTAAACGCGCCTCACGACATCGTGCGATTAATCGTTGCAGCCCTATATATATATATTAGGGCTGCAACGATTAATCGCACAATGTCGCACGATATATATATATATATATATAAAATTTATTCAAGTTTTCCCAAATTCAATCCTCGATTCAAATTTATCATAAGTATCTTTAATTTTTGTCTAAAGAATTAATTATTATTTTTGTTTGAAGATTAAAATAGCTATCAAAATAAATGCTGGTAACTTCAGTTTGACTAAAAGTAATGACTAAAAGCTGACAAAAATGTAATGACTTAAATGACTAAAATGTGACTAAGACTATTAAGCATTTTAGTCTCAAGATAAAGACTAAGACTAAATCCCTAGTGCTGTCATTCTTCTGTGACCGCTTATTCATTCACCACATTAGTAGTGTAACTGCAACTGAAGTGATTGCAGAGATTAAACTTCTCACCCAGCAGGAAGACAGGATTTGCTCTCCTCAGATGAACTGCCTGTTAAGACTCAAAGTCAAGCTGTGACATGTAGCTGTCTGGACTATTTCTACTTGCCAGATGAATCACACTAGACAGTGGACACACAAATCTAATCATATTTTTTAAATCAAAACAGAATTCTGTTTGGCTGTTGCTGAGATGAGGCACTCGGTTTCCGTGGTGAGAGTAACCGATACACGGAAGCTCCATTCACAACCTATGCAGCCATGCAAAAAACCACACACACGCTAAGAAACACGCCTGATTCAGTGAGGAAGAGATGCACCCAAGGATCTATTTACAGGATAGAGTGAAAGTGACCCTATTTACTCATGCTGTGGTGACCTCAGCATCACAGGTTTAATCCAACAGCGTTTGCAGAGTTCTGGAACTCGGAGCTCAGTCAGCCAACAGTGAAAGAAGGTCAGCCACGCTGCCAGAGCAGTCACACGACAGCTCTTTTTGTCCACAGGTTACAGCTTTGAGTCTCAGCAAACATTACATGAGTACACGAATGAATGTATAACAATTCGAGGTCCATTTGAAATGAGGACAGATAGCTTACTTGCACTGTGAAAATTTGACTACTGTTCTGCAAAGTAAGCAATTCAAGTACAAACTGAGCAAACTAACATGCAAGTATTGTTATTGCAGCAGAGCAAACAACCTTTTACAGTTTAAAACTTAAACAACATGCTGTTCTATGAATAAACACTCACTAATTTCATTGTTTTAAGCCTCACAAGCTTTTTAAACATTACACGGTAACAGCTCAAGCAAGCGTTCATTCAGTTCATGGAATTCAATCACTGATGCATAAGACTGATTCAGGCCAGTAATCCCCAAATATATGAGTTTTTTTTTTTATCAGTTCATTTAAAGAATCAGTCCTATTTTGTAATCAGACTACACTGGTGGCACTGCACGTTTGTATACAAGTAGTACTTCTCGCATTCAACTGAGTCTTTGGGCTTACAGCTAAAATATTTTATTTAGTTATGTAAAAATGTACATATGTGCACGGAACACCATCTGTATACATAGTAAACTGGCTACCCTGGTGAACTCTCACGGATTACAACTATCAGAGTAGATGTAAGCTGCTTTGGCCCCAGTAAGAACACTGCAAACACACATGAATAGATGCTGTTGTACAGTACAGCTCCATGTTAAAAATTAAAGTGTCAGTTGAAGTTAGGGATGATGTTTTGTTTTAAAGATTGCAATGTTAATGTGTCAATACAAAACATCAGGCAAAAGAGATTAACAATTACTACAACATTCAGATCTGTTAACTTTATTACCTTTTCTTTGGAGTAAGTGAAGTTAAATTTCAAGCTTAAGTTAAGCATTTAAGAAATGTCACAGGGGTTACGCAGAGATTAACAAAATAAGAAAAAAAAAAAAAATGGAACTTTATGTTGGAAAGGTTGCTGATCCCTGAAGCCTAAAGTATACTTCAGGTGTCTGTTTTACGATGATCCGCACAAGGTGAATGTTAAGATACAGAAGAGTTTCCTTGTGGTGGTAATGCATATATGTCGAACACGGTTGAATATACGTTGAAAGCTGTGCGGACATGAGCGTAAGATGGAGCATGGAAAATTAAGCATACCTGGACCTTGACAGACCACAAACTGAAAAAGTGCAGGTGCAAGGGCAAGTTTACAGTAGCAGAGCTCCAGAATGCGACCAAACCGGCATTTTTTCTGCCGGTGCAACTAAATTTTGTGAGCGGTCATACTGGTGTGACCACTGCATTGTTCAACTGATAAGCACTGCCATTTCTGTTGCGCATGAGAAACATCAAATGGCAAACAAAACAAAAGTGTAACAAAATGTATCATCTCGGACCGCAAAGCAATTTGTCTCAGCTCAGTTGATTTCGCGACACTGTTACTGTACAGTACTGCAAGACCCAGTGAGAAGCTTTTGAATTTGCCACAGAATGAATAAGGCTGCTGTGAGACCTAGTGAGAATCATTCAAATCCTGGCCAGAATTCTGTTATAAACAGCACTGACAGAAGACCAGTAGTAACTCCAACTGTAACCATGGTGTTTTGGCAGAAATAAGCTGTGTCCGAAATCGTTCACTCGTTCACTCATTCAATAATCCCTATATAGTGTATGCCAGTTAAGTAGACTATGTGAACGAAATGAAGTGAACGAATTCGGACTTGCAAAAAAACACATGCTTTTATATTACATGAACCTTATTTTAGAAAATAATATTAATAGCAATAACACTTAAAATGACTTTATATTGTAATTATACATACCTCTGCATATATTATTATTTTGTTTTGTAATGCTCATATGTTAATAATCATTTAATACTATTAAAATATTAACAAAAATAAATACACAGTAACACGTTCATGTGTATTTATTGTTTGTAGTATCTTGAAATTCTCCCGTGCAGCGTTTTGCACTCAGAAGATGCAAATGGTCAGAGCGCCCTCAGACAACCGTTAATTTTACATCAGAATGAAAACGCTACCAACTAACATTTTTAAATATCACCAAATTATCATCATTTTTGTAAATTAACAAAGATGCCACCTCAAATTAATTAGTAAAATATTAAACTCTTCGAGCTCGTCGGTTCTCCGCATTGTATTGTGGGAAGCAGTGCTTCACTTGAAATCAGAATGCATTGTGGGTAAAAAGTAGTGAATGACAGAATTCGGACAGCACTACAAAACGGCTGACACCCGATATAGTGCACTATATAGTGGATAGTGAGCAGTTTCAGACACAGCTATAGTCTAGAATGTTATTACATTATTTATTTCAGGATTTGTACAACCTTTTGAAAGAGAAATTGTAACTATTTCCAGCACTTTAAAGCCCCAAAATGATCCAATTTGTATGGTTTTTTTAATAGGATGACCAAAATATACTTTGTGGTAAACAAACGGCAACAGAAGAGCACTCATTGGCTTCTTAGTCATTCATTTCTATCTTTCCATTACATTATGAAATCATTATAAAAAAAATACCAAATGATCAAGAAAACATTTTGTCGGAGTTCTATAGTTTGTGTATGAAGTAAGAAAAGTCACAATGTGCCTTGAAAAACACAAACTTTTCTTAAGTTTGTGACTAAATCACAATCACTTAAGTTGTTGGTCAGTTCCATATAATGCCATAGAAGAATAATGGTACATTTAATAAGAGTAGAATAAATAAATTATCTATATAAAAATTGAATTTTGCACGTTACTGTTGTTAATAAAAGTACATTTTGTATGCTTCCCAACTGAAGCTTAGTGCTTAACTGTCAAATCTGTATAAACAAGAAATGAACATGTAATATTATTAGTAACTGCACTTACTAATGCAAAACAGTAGTTATTTTAGGATTAAATTATATTTTTAATACTCCCACACACCACCCCACGGCTGTACCAATTCTGCTCCTGGTGCACCATCTGTAGAACTTGGTCACACTGGTGCCACCACTCTCAAATGTCAGACTGGAGGGCTGAGTAATAAACTTTTACATGGTTTCTCTGTTGTACTGGGAGAATAGCAAATTTAGAAAAAAAAAATATATTAAAAAGTTTATAAGTTTGATCGGCTATCAGATGTTATTCTGTCAATTTTTAAAATGTAAAATCAGAAAACCAGTGAATTTGCCATCAACCCAGGCACAATTAAAAAAGACCTGCAAAAGTCCTACAGGTGCTAAAACAGACTTAAGTTAACTAACCACAAAAACACTTCTCACAGTTTCTGCCAAATATGTTCCGGGGAAATTTTCATATAACTACTGCTGTTGGTGATTCAAGGAAAATCCACTGAGTGATAGCAAAGTTGGAGAGTGTGTCCATGATTTTACATTTAAGGTGCTCGTGGGAACATTTTAATGACAAATTCTGCTATTCACCTTAATTTCTCAGTCTTGTGAAGTTAAACTATGGATCCGATCAGGAGTTTTATTACATGGTCTAGTTGACCTGACAAAAAGCAAAAGCGTCTGGATGACACATATATGGGATCCTGGTTTGTACCAGAGACCCCGCTATTGCTCAGCAAGCTGCAATCCAGTCATGTGGTATGCAATGATGTCACAGAACAGCATGTCTAAGCGTCTGAGCTGGCCACACCTCACGCCTACTGCACTATAAATAAACCCAGATAGGATTGCATGCAAACCCCCATCCACTTACCCAGATCCTGAGCCTTCAGCTAAGGCTCAACCTCTCAAGTTTTCATCAATGGGAAGCCAGGACCATGTTTACCATAAGAGCTCATATGTGTCTGAAGTATATACAGGTCATTCCATCCCAAAAAAAGGGAACTAAAAAGGGATGTTCTCACCCCCACTGAAATAAAAAAATATGAAGTGTTCTGCATACGCACTATACTTATAATACCTATATATTTATACCCCCTTAAAAAAAATAATCAGGGCTTAGACCTGAATCCTTCCCACTGTAAAATGTTTTTAACCCTTAAAGAATTAGTTCACTTCCAGAATAAAAATTTCCTGATAATTTACTCACCCCCATGCCATTCAAGACATTCATGTCTTTCTTTCTTCAGTCATAAAGAAATTAAGGTTTTTGAGGGAAAACAATCCAGGATTTTTCTCCATATAGTGGACTTCAATGGGAGCCAATGAGTTAAACGTCAAAATTGCATTTTCAATGCAGCATCAAAGGGCTCTACATGATTCCAGCTGAGGAATAAGGGTCTTATCTAGCGAAATGATCAGTCATTTTCTTAAAAGAATAAAAATGTATATATTTTTTTAACCCCAAATAGTCACTTGCACTAGTTAGACCTCACACGTTACATGGAAAGGTCATGTGTAATGTAGGTGAAAGTACTGACCAAGTGTTTACAAAGCGAATGCGCAAAGAAAGTCACACGCCCTTTACAAAAAGGGGTAAAACAACGATGTGGGACAAAGAACTAACCACACGTGACTTTTTTAATGTGATTGCGTGATGCATGAAGTCATAGACGCGCATTGCAGAGCTAGTGCAAGACAAGCATTAAAAAGGTTAAAAAGTACATACATTTGTATTTTTTTAAATAAAAAGATTGTTTTGCTAGCTAAGACCCTTATTCCTTGGCTGGGATCGTGTAGAGCCTTTTGAAGCTGCACTGAAACTGCAATTTGGACCTTCAACCTGCTGATCCCCACTGAAGGGCTCTATATGGAGAAGATCCTGGAATGTTTTCCTCAAAAGCTGTCATTTCTTTTCAACTGGAGAAAAAAAAAGACATGAACATCTTGGATTAAATTATCAGGAATTTTTTATTCTGGAAGTGAACTAAAGTACATACAAGAACATACAAAATGTTGTCTAAAGATCCGTTTTTGTTCCAAGGAGCCATGGATTTTCCTAAACTGAGATATTGAGGTTTTTGGACATTCCTGTATAGCCAAATTTGTTGTGGACCTTGAAACAAAGACAGCAGTTGTGGTTAAACCAAGTGAAATAAAACTACACTTGTAGTTTTGCAATACCAAAACATAAAAGTAATCACTCACAAAACAGGAAAATTAAAAACGGTCAAGTAACTTCTATTGGACCACTTGAGACAGATTAACCCATATAAAAGTACATTATAACTATATAATATACTTTCTTGAGCACTCTTATATAAACGATAGTGTTTCATTGGAAGCAGCTTGCAGCACCTGTGCCTTGACTCCAGATTAGCCATGCTTTGATCATGCGCTCTGTTTAGCATCACAGTAAATGAAAAAAGCCCAGATGATAATAACTCATTGCCTATGAATGTGCATTGAACCAGAGGGAACACTGTGCCAAAGCACTAAAACAAACAAATAAAACGCATCCTGTAGAGACAGGAAGTGGGCAAGACCTTTGAAGAGTGTTTCAATGTTGGGACCCAACAAAAGGAAAAGCAGCCTGGTCCTCATCAACTCTCCATTTCACACCACCTGCGCCCAACGGTGACTTTCATCCAACATCACCCACGTTCCTCATCATCATGAATCATGATATCTTCATTACAAACAGTAAAAAGGCATTGTGGCCAATGAATTTTAAAAGGTCAGCACTGACCAGGCCGTCACCCAGACAAGAGTGCATTTTCATAACAACTACCTCTTATCAAACAGGAATGAATCTAAAGCCTGACAACAGTCCTAGGCTGACTCCAGGAATTCTATTAATATCCCACATTAGCAGCTCGGTTCGCTAACATGGTGAGTCAGTTTGAGACCATAAAAATGATCCTTACCTGACCTAACGTTGGCCTGCATTCAAGAGTTACACATCCAGACGACAGGTTGCTCATACAAGATTTCCACATTCCAATGAAGTGAAGAGAGCAGTTCAACACACTCCTGAGATCTATGGCACTGCAATGATGTAACCATTGGACCACTGTCATATGTTCCGTTTCCATGCCTACAGTGCCTGGAGTGGCAGCTAAGAGTGGTTTCTATGGTAACAGAGAGCTTCAACAGGGCACTTCAGTGCATCTTTCCTGCGACCAGTCCCTTGGAATTGCAAGTACAGCGAGATACCTGACAAACAAAACTAACAGTGAATTTCATTCATTGAACTGAAACCAGGAGCAGCTGGCAAAGTGCAGCTTGGAGACGAAGAACATTGTGAGAGCATTACAATAACATGTGAACATATGCATTGCACGGCCCCATGCACACCATGTGCTTCTTGCATGTGAAATTTTAAAGGCTGGTGTATCAAATGTCACAGCCCCTAAACGGCCTGTGAGTTTTAAACTGCTGAACTGGCCTTGTGTTGTCTTGTTTATGGAGCCCTAAGGACAAACAAACTTATTACATCAATAAAAGAGCAGCTGCATCATTACCGCTGATTCACAGCTGAGCAAAACTTTGGATGTATTTTAAGACTCTGACAAGACCAGTGCCTCTAAACAATGACAAAATCTATTACCTAATAACAACAGAGAAGAACAGACCATTTCATGTACTTGGGTATCCTTAATTCGGTGGACAAAAGTAAAGAATGTTCCCCCAAAGATGTCCAAATGTAAAAAAAAACATTGTCAACTCCACAGAAACTTTAAAGGTCAAAGATTCTGTCAGTTGTCTATAAAAGTAAAGGCACTCCTCTGCTACCCGAAACACTCATTCACATTAAGGATGAGTACTATAAATAACCGTTCTAATTCCATGAGAATCGGGAAGTGCACTTCACATCTATGACAATAACGTCACAGAGGAATGATATAGCTGGAATCACTTTCAGAGCATTTTTTCCAGCTTATGAACAATAACAGCCAATCAGAATCCACTCAACTTCAAAAAGCTTGAGTATTTCAAGTGGCAGACAACACAACTGCATCACATGATCATAATAAAACATTATTGTATGTTGGTGTGTATGCTAATATAGTTATCGCTGCAGTTATCTTTATAGTAATTTTTTTTTTTGTGAACAGGCCTTAAAGGGATAGTTCACCCAAAAATAAAAATTCCCCAATGATTTACTTTTTTCAGACGAATACAGTCAGAGTTATATTAAAAAAAATATCCTGGCTTTTCCCAGCTTTATAATGGCAGTGAACGGTGGAGACTTTAAAGACCAAAAAAAGTGCCCATATTCATCGTAAAAAGTACTCCACATGGTGGGTTAATAAAGGCCTCCTGAAGAGAATCGATGCATTTGTCTAAGATAAATGGCTCTAGGAAAACAGCGAACAGTGAGCAATATGCATATTCAATATGAATATTGGCATGTAGATGTCTTCAAGCTAGGACTTCTATCAAACATATTAAGTTTGATGCAGATTGAACATGGTATGTTTGAGTTAGTGTAAAACATGAGATATCCTGTCTCCAAAAGATTATAACTGAATATTAGCCTTTAGATGTGTTTAGGACAGGACTCAAACGTGTTAAGTTTGGGGCAGATCGGACATTGTACAGCTGAGTTACAACAACAACTTTTCCCATGGCAAAACACTGAACTTTAACGAAAACTCAAGATCTTCACAATTTAATGTCACAAAGGGCTTTACATTACACTGATCAAATTTGGTGTTGATCTGACTAAATCTCTAGAAGGAGTTTGTTTAAATACAACGCATGAAAATGGCAAAAGCGGCACAAAACTTCACAAAACATGAGTTTTCAGACTTCCTACCAGGGTACTTTTTTTGTAGGTATTGGTGTGTTACGTGTGTCTACCAAATTTTGTACATGCATTTCAACATAGCTTGAGGGGCACTTAGTTGAAATTGTACAGGTGGCACTATCGAGCCATTTTGTCACACCCACTTCTGAACCCTATATTAGATGTAAATATTCACCACTTTCATGAGTTTCACGAGATTTCAAGCATGTTTAGGCCCTCAAAAATGTGATTAATTTTGTAGAAGAAGAAACTAAGCAATTCCAATAGGGTCCTCCCACCACCGGTGCTCAGGCCCTAAGTAGGATGGGCTTGAGGGTGAGTAAATCATGGAGTAACTTTCATTTTTGGGTGAACTATACCTTTAACTCACCATTTCAAAGAGAGTTTTCAATGCACCATGAGAATGCACTCACTTGTTCCACTGATTTTGATATTAACAAGCATGTTTTAAAAAAAGAAGAATTTTGACAAATATAGCATTTCTACAAAATACTATTCTAGGCTAACTTGATACTACAAATAAACACATCCAAAAATTTGTTCACAGACCTATAAATGTGATCCCACACTTAATTGAGGAGTCTTAGGTGAGGAATTAAAATTGATTAGGCAGCTCAGTTACCTACTGCCTTTCATTACCCAGCCAGGTCCCATCTCTCAAGCCTACAGGACTGCAACATTTCTACGGAGACCTTTTGCATTGGAATCAAAAAAGTAAATCAATTTGGCTTTTTGGTACAAGGTCATGTTAGATATGGATCCAAGAAGTACAACATGACTTTTAATGTAATCTTACTATCATTAATCAAAGAGTTTGCAAACATCAGCAGGTTCAGAGGGATTCAAGATAGTGGGGTTAACAAGTTAACTCAATTTGTTAATCCACTCATGAGACACATGCAGTACTTGATTAGCTACTGAGCAAAGGCTTTCAAGACAGATGGATCCAGCAAACAATGGTACTCCATCAAAGTCCATCTGATACAAGGTAAACCACAATCAAAGCTTAGCAACATTATATCTGTTGTTTTAAACACCTATAAAAGTTGAGTTCTCAAGTTTTATGAAGGAGTGCTCACATGTCAGTAGATGTGAATGAATTTTATCACATTCTGGGGGTGTGGCTTTAGGGTGGGGGGGAAACATATCCTGGTTACCACAGTCATTCACTGATTTCTATGACAAAATGAAAACAAACATTCCTATTAAAAAAAAAAAAATCTGAATGTTCATTTTGCGCTACATAAACATCTATTCGCTTTCAATATAGAATCACAAGGAAACATCATCAGTGGTAGTTATGTTCATACCCATTACTAGAAAAAAAGCAGACCAACTAAAGCCTCCCAATGACCAGCAAACCGCTCATAAACCATCCCTATTATCAGTGGCCAAGCACTCTATAAACTTTCCGGGTTATTTTAGGTCCTCACATCATCTGTGCCCTTGCCAATGTCTGTGTAAGGTGCTATTAGGGAATGAGGCAAGTGAAGACCTTTGCGTGATACATGGGTGGCAAGCTGCATAGCCTATTAACTAACGTGGAACACAAAGACCTACTCTAAAAGCCTTTTTGATGAAACCATCAGTTCACAGCAGGCAAAAGTCCAAAATCCTAGTGAAAAACAAACTTTACTGCTTGGGCAAACATGAAAGGAATTTTACTTTGACAAACATGGAGTGGCACTCATCAGTGGAAGTTTTATTCTACTACAGTTACGTGCAAAGACGACTGGCTAGAATCGCACTAGAAATTAAATCCCACTTATATTTTTTTTTTTTTCACTCAAACGGATAAAATTAAGCAAGACAATGTATTCAAAATCCTCCCAGAAAATGTCTGCTGGTTTCTATTTTGAGGCTGTGCATTCTTGATGACTGCAGCTCTGGCTAGAAGCTTGACAGTATTGCAATTATTAAGATATTAACCAGGTGTTGCACATCTTTAACATGCTTGAAGCCAAATAAAACACTGGCAATATTTAAATACTAGACTAATTTAATAAATCTAAAGGAGCTAATTTATCTTTATCTCTGAGATCAATCATTTATATCAAACTACACTGTTAGATTTGTTTTCCAGTTGCAGCCTACAACTGTTGGGGAGCCATGAAATGGAAAAATCCAGTAACTAAAAAAAGTAATTAATACAACCTCTTATTATTAAGCTATTGTTGGTGCTGTAGCCTGTTGACCTATTTAGCTTTTCCTATTATTTTGCAGACAGGTTATACTCCCCTTTTTGCCAACGTATACAGTCTTTCTCCCATACCACCAAATAAATTTATATCAGTTTTCAGTTTTTGCCAAAGTTGGCAAAAGTGCTGCATTTTTCAACTCCAACAGACCCTCATCCAGTGATCCTCTGACTGACAGATGGTCTATTAACTTCCACTGAGGAGAAACTTTATCATCATGCAGTCGCTGATCTCTGGAAGTCCATGTACAGTAGCTTCTGACTGTTTTTCACAAGTCAGCACTTGCTTACTAACATTCAGGCCCAAACAAATCAATCTAAGACTTAACAGTTAACAACACTATTCGTATATTTTCTAAATAACAAATGTCTCTATTTTATGTAAATGCATTTCCAAAAGTAAATGCAAACACTTAAATGAACTACTATTTAGGGTTGGACAATGTCTATCAAATTGGCATCGGACAATGTCTACAGTGAAACATCACGATGGACGACGACATCGTCGGGGGGGTTGGGTGTTTGGTGCCCGAAGCGTCAACCTATATTCAGAAAGGCATGGAAAATGCATTCTAACAAATAACGTGAGGTAATAAAGGAGGGTAAGCCACTAAAGATTGTCTGTTACATTACAGTAGCCTACATTAAATTTCACTTACTACATAAATAGAGTAAGAAGAGATGATGAGGATGATGGCGAATGATTTGCAGATCCTGAGCACCACTGACAAGCATCTAATCTTGTAAAATGTGTGGTAATAACTAACTGACGCTCTAGTTAACACAGAGCACGTTTGATCACGAATCTGGAAAGTGAAAGTAAAAAGCAATTGTGCATTTAGAAGCAGTTTCAATGCCCGCATATAAATAGCAGCTCCCAGATGCCCGCAATTGATAGTGCATTTACCCAACGATATAACTGCGAGAGAAAGTACAGAAATTACTCCCAGCTCGTATTTATTGTCTTTAGGGGTTTTCTTTCATTTTCTTTCTGAACACGTTGTTGGGATGCGGCGGGTCACGAGGGAGTTGGAATCACGATGCCGTCTCAACATCATGATGTCTATCAGCCATCGGCGACGGACGATAACATTGTCTATCGGCCCAACCCTACTACTACTGCTTGCTTATATATGTGATCAAGCCTTTGGTGATCTAAATTCATTCTATTTCAGTTGTATCATCACTTGCATAGCCAACTTTATATAGAGAGCTGTGTGAAAATTACGTTTACATTTTGTTACATCTTGTTACAATATAAACAATCAAGAACTTGAGATTTGCCATATAGTATACATTGCCTTATGTGTGTAAAATTTACACTACTAGTCAAAAGTCTTTTCTGCTCACCAAGCCTCCATTTATTTGATGCAAAGCACAGGCAACAGTATGATAAATATTTTTACTATTTAAAATAACTGTTTTCTATTTGCATATATTTTAAAATATAATTTATTCCTGTGATTATAAAACTGAATTTTTAGAAAATTTAAATTATATTATTATATTATTATTATCATTATGTTGAAAACACCCGAGTAGAATTTTTTCAGGTCTCTTTGATGAATGTAATGTTCAGAAAAAGAGCATTTATCTGAAATAGAAATCTTTTGCAACATTATAAATGATTAAGTTAAGGCACTCTTGCTAAATAAAAGTATTACTTTCTATAATTTCTTCGCAAAAAAAAAAAAAAAAAAAAAAAACAATTTACTGACCCCAAGCTTTTAAAACGTTTTTTTTATTCCAGATAAATGCTGATCTTTGGATCTTTCTATTCATCAAAGAATGTACTCAACCGTTTTAAAAATTGATAATAATGATAATAATAATAATAATAAAAATGCTGTTGTGGAACAACAAATCTGCATTTTAGAATGATTTCTTAAGGATCATATGACAGTGAAGACTGGAGTAATGATGAAAACTTAGCTTTGAACATAGGAAAAAATTAAACTTGAATATATATTTAAATAGAAAACAGTTATTTTAAATAGTAAAAATATTTCACAATATTACTGCTTTTGCTGTATTTTGGACCAAATAAATGCATGCTTAATGAACAGAAGAGAATTCTTTAAAAAACATTAAAAATCTTTACTACTCTGACTAGTAGTGTAAGTATGTGAGTAAAGTTGGATACTGAGAGCTGTGCGATAATAAAGTTTAAATTAACCCTTCGCCATAAGTAAAATCCACCGCTACAAACACACAGCACAAGAACAAGCACAGAACAAGCAGCTGGCTGTGTAATGTGAAAGTCTTATTCATTTTTATTTATCTGTTAATTCTTTGTACAGTAAATTACAACTACATAATGCTTAAAATGCACAACTTTGTCCAAATAATTTAGACATTTTAAAGTACCACAATTTCTAAATCCTGCTTTAACTAAAAAGGCTGACCTGGCAAATGTTGTTGATCTATATTTATTATAACAATCACCTCTAGATGCCTACACAGTCATCATAGTAACAGAAAGGGTTCTTTTTTTTTTTTTTTTTTATTTGTGCCATGAAGTTACCATCAGCTAATTTTAATCGCATTTATAACCACCAGGGTCAGAAATGAACCAGGGTTTGAAGCAAAAATCATAACAGCAACAAAAATGTCATTAAGAATCCAAGGCTTCAGTGGCTATTAATAATAATAACAACAACATGCACATTTTGCATGTGATATCTAATAATATATCCCATATATTAGGAGAAAATGTTCATTCAATTTATAATAACTAAATATTTGACCTGACATTATGTATATGTTTAGGATAAACGCTTCATTAAATTAAAAAGTTAATTTCTGACATTGATGACCAGCTAACATGGGCTTGTTTTATGCACTGACTGGGGGTAAACTGATTTATAGATCTGTATTTACATTTTATAAAAATAAAAACAACCAATATTACTCCCGAGTAATTAAATGTCAGGACTGTTGTTGTCTTTGGAAAGAGTGTTTACTGCAGGAATTAATGTGATTGGTATCAAAACCAATTAAGCTACCAACGTAGTCAGCATTAAAGGCACATCATAACGTTCAAATTCAACACCTATTATAGTCAAAATGCTACACAGACTGGCAGCTCGTTAGGTTTGGAGATACATCTATTAACAGGTCTGTTTCCTAGGGCAGGCAGTAGTACAGGCAAGCGGTACTGGCCCTGAGTGCAGCAGTTACAAAACACGTCCAGCCCGGTACACAACGCTAGCCTGCTAGTTAGTCTGACAAATGTGGTGTAACTTACATTTTTTAAGTCGAAATTTCCCTTCCAGTAGACGCCACGTTCCAGGCGGCCGTCAAATGTGCCTTTCTGACGAGAACCCACTCGCTAAACATCTAAATATTTGGACCGTTGGTGATATTAGCTCGTTTCGACTAGCGCAGCTAAAGGTAAGACCAGCTAGCTGGCTAGCTAATGCGGTTAAATTCACACGGTCAGGTCTGCCCTCAACGGCTCTCGTCTGGGATTACGAGCTGTAACAAACATCTTTGACATGCTGTTTCACTTCGGCTCAACGAAAAAATAAGTGCGACCTGACTGTTGGTCATCTGAGTTGAATTCCGAGCCGTGTTAGCGTTTCTAGCTACATGTTAGAGACAGGTGACGTGCACTACTCAGTGCCATTGACGGCCGCGCGCTTGGCTTCTGTGTGATGGGAGGGGCCATCGCCTCTATGATTGACATCATTGGCCGAGAACTGCGTGTGCTGAATAGCGGCTGAGAATAAAACTCATTTTTTATCCATCTATCCATCTATCTCGGTTATTAATATTTAAAATAAATCTAGTAAAGTCTCAAAAATAAAGTTACCCTACAATTTTGTGAAAAAGAATAAGCATACTCTTAAAAACAGTATTTATTTCGAAAATAATACACTTTAGAAGAATATACTTAAGTGTGAACAGAATATGACGTTCTCAGACACTTAATTGTATGTTATTTTAGTGAAATGAAAATGTATTATAGTTATACATATAAAGAGTGTTTTAATGAGTGTTTTAAGTGCATATTTATATGTTAATGCTATATGTCATTCTTTTATTGTCTTTGAAATATGGTTCAAGTTTAGAGCCAAATGTACTGACAAGCGTTTATGGTAAAATAAAATTATTAAGTTAAAGTTAAATTTTTACTGAAGCTTGCATGAGTTGCAATTTAACAAAAAGGTTAAATATTAGGGCTTTTAATCTAATTAATTACATGATGTTTTGATTATTTAATCTAATTAACTGCAAAATAAATTTGACTGAAAATACCCACAAGAGATTATTTAAAGCTATTTTTGTGTTAAATGAGAAAGTATCAAGTAGACATTACAAACTGTAGCTTTAGAAAGAAATATTTTATTTGATTCAACATAGAATTTATTACACATAAACATTTAGGCTGCAACAGCCTAACGTAAACTATGAAACATAAAAGAAGATCATTTGAGAAACATTTCAGAAGTTTATGTTCATATGATGAAAGTCAGTGATAACCAAAACAGCTTTGTCACCAACAGTCTTCAAAATACCTTCTTTTATGTTCCACAAAAGAAAGGTTTGAAACAGCATGAGAGTGAGTAAAAACAGAATTTTTGGTGAACTATCCCTTTATTTACTTATTTATTTATTTATTTTAATGAAGTTATACTCTAAATAAGACACTAAATCTGCCAACAGGTGGCGGGAAATGTCTTTATGAGTCATTGAATTAATTCGATTCATTCAAAAGAACTGATTCATTCACAAATTAAGTAAATGGCTTACTTTATGAATGGGCCTTTGAATCATTGATTCACACAATTCTTTCAAAATGGGGATTCATTCAGAAACTAAGCACTGTTGTGTTGCTCGGAAACGCGCAACAACTCTGCTATGGCTTCAAAGGTAATATGTTCTCTGCGAAATTGAGCAAAAACACATAATATTGTGTTGAAAAAATATAACACATTTAAGCTTTTGATAGATCGGGGAAAAATCAGCACTCGTGTCATATTGCTCTTGCTGCCAGTGTGATATCATGTGATATGTGATGTATATAAATATACAAAACATATACAGGGGCATTTTTTGCACCAATATCTTGAATTTTAGGGCATAACTGCATTTAGGGAGCTGTTGCCCTGCATCATATTTGTCAACAGTCAACTATATGAAATATAAGATGACGTACAGGTCTGGGGGCGGAGCCAGTGTGTTAACTGCGTTAAAATATTTAAATTTGCGTTATTTTTCATAACTATTTAATTAGGTTAACACCTTAAACTGACAGCCCTATTAAATATATAATCAGGTATTTCACATGTGTTTTGGTATGTTAGAAGGAGACATATTATGCCCCTTTTTTACAATATATAAGTCTCAGGTGTCCCCAGAATGTGTCTGTGAAGTTTCAGCTCAAAATACCCCACAAATCATTTATATCATTTTAAAAATGCTCAATTTGAGTGAAAGCAGAAACATGCCGATTTTGTGCATGCCTCTTTAAATGCAAAGGAACTGCTGCTCCCTGCCCCCCTGAGCTTGTACTCTGCCAAAATACATCTGTTTGGTTTTGATTATCATGTCTATTGTGCTGAAATCATGCGTTTTAAACCATACTAGTTTAAACTTCTGAGCACACACATCCGAAGAATGCACACAGAAAGTGGCTGTCACACGGCAGTCTTAAACAAATTAGTTCTCTTTCATGTCTTATTGCGCTTAAACTGCCAAACACACACAAGTTTATGTTAAAAACACAAATGAGTTACAAAAACAGTGGGTTATGTCTGTGAAGGTAAACAGCTGGGAAAGTAATTGCATGTTTATATTAGATCTGTGTAGCAGCAGCGTAATTTACAGTAAATAAATCAATAAATCCACTGCTCTCTTGTCTCCTCTGAGGCTGGGACTCTAAATTGTGTTCTGTGCTCGTCTGTGCAGCCAAAGACAAAACAGTTAGCATGATTTGCTCGAACTTTTGCCATGGCATTAGAACTGGTACAGTTGTGAAAACAAAATGACAGTGCAGTGGGGGGAAATGTGCAGATTAAGGGGTGGTAATATTCTTTAATATATAATATATTTGTAAAAAAAAATCTACGTCTAAGTCTACGTCATGGGGGGAGCGAAATCTGACGCACTTTTTTTACATGCTTACGTTAAAAGGCTTACCAAAACAAAGTTACTGGGTTGTCTTTTTCACGTTTTCTGGGTTGGTAGATGCACTGGGGACCTGATTATAGCATTTAAACACAGATTTAAACACAGTCAGATTTTCATGATTTCAAGATTCACCATTAAAGGAGAAGTCCACTTCCAGAACAACAGTTTACAAATAATTTACTCACCCCCTTGTCATCCAAGATGTTCATGTCTTTCTGTCTTCAGTTGTAAAGAAATTGTTTTTTGAGGAAAGCATTTCAAGATTTTTTTGCATATAATGGACATTGGTTCCCCGATTTTGAACTTCCAAAATGCAGTTTAAATACAGCTTCAAAGGGCTCTAAACGATCCCAGCCGACGAGGAAGGGTCTCATCTAGCGAAACGATCGGTCACTGTTTTCAAAAAATAAAACTTTGTATACTTTTTAAGCACAAAAGCTTGTGTAGCACAGGCTCTGGGATGCGCGTCCACGGGTCGTTCTTGAATGATTCGTTCATTCTGAATGAATCTTTAATGTGACTCAGGAAGAAAGAGTCGTGTCGGGGAGTGATTCGTTTAGTCGCACATGCGCAACATACTGTTAGGTTCTGTACTGGAATTAGTTCACCTGTTTCGAGTCTTCGGGTTTTTCGAGTCGTTCGTTCATCTTATGGGGCTGTCACGTGATGCTGATTTTGCTAAAATGAACGAAATGACTCAAAAAAAGATTTGTTCATTTTGCTGAACGAGACTCAAAGGTCAGAGTCGGTAAAATGATACAAACTTCCCATCACTACTACGAATCACGTCTTCGAATCAACACAGGTTCATCGTCTGTGTACTCCGGGTCAAAAAGGTAGAGTATGTCAAAAAGCTCCATGTTATTTTCTCCAACAACTTCTGAATCGTCCGACATCGTTGTACCTTTTTGTTTGTAAACAGTGTTTGACTTACTTGCACTTTCTTAGTTTTTGCACGTTCACTTTGTAAACACTGGGTCTGTAGTTCCGCCTACGTTCCGCGTGACCTTTCGACGTGATTCAACAGTATGTGAACGCGCATCCCAGAGCCTGTGCTACACGAGCTTTTGTGCTTAAAAAGTATTTTTATTTTCCGAAAAAATGACCGATCATTTCGCTAGATAAGACCCTTCTTCCTGGGCTGGGATCGTTTAGAGCCATTTGAAGCTGCATTTAAACTGCATTTTGGACGTTCAAAATTGGGGCACCAATGAAGTCCATTATATGGAAAAAACTCCTGAAATGCTTTCCTCAAAAAACTATTTCTTTACGACTGAAGACAGAAAGACATAAACATTTTGGATGACAAGGGGGTGAGTAAATTATTTGTAAACTGTTGTTCTGGAAGTGGAGTTCTCCTTTAAAGCATAACAAAATATTATTAAAGCATAATAATTTAAAATGTACTTTAAAATATTATTATTAAAAAGTGCACTTCAAAGTCAAAAAGCTGTAATAAAAGTTTACTGTCTTTAAAGACACATATTACAATACCTGCAAGTTTGGTTTTTAAGTACTTTTAAGATTAAAGTAACATTCAATATAATTAAGCACACTTCTTCACAAGGGTATTGGATGTATTTGAATCACTGATTTGTAGTTTTTGGAAAAATGTGTTTAAGCACTGTAAAGGGCATTTATAGACCGCTAATTCTGTTATTGGTTATGCTTTATTCTATAGATGAAAATGTAATGTAAAACTCATAGTTTACTTATAGCTGCAAAATCGATCTTTTACATAACTATTGACCTGTGGATTGCGTCACATTTCTACATCCTGCAGCTCTTCCCCAGCCGCTCCTGCAGATAATCTTTGCACCTCTTCTGTGAGCTTGTCAATTACCTCACAGGTATCTTCATCAATTATTGATTAGCGTTGGTAACGGAATCTGATTCCCACGGGTAATCTTACCTGGAAGATAGCTGGATACCTCTATGACAACTTTAGAATGGGTTAATCAGCATTTACATTTATAAAACGGTTTGTGCATTTTCACTACAGTAGCTAAACCTGTTTTTGGCACACTTGGCTTGAAGTTGAGTGAAAGATGTGTTGTGTGCTGGATAATACCTCTTCAGTGCACATACTTATTGCTCTTAGATGACATCACTGATTAGATCATAGCAGCACCATAGCAGACTGATTATTGGAGAGCCAGCTGATGAACTCCACATAAATGATCTCATCATGAGTTTATATATAGGATAGGCAGTGTGGTCAGATAGGCCTAACCCACTGACTTAACTAAAGTAAACAGTAGGCCAAGTACCAAACCTGCACCTAGTAAGTGCTGATGAAGCATCGCTATGGAGACTGCAGAGTGGTTTTTATCACCATGGAGACTAGGACTGTCTGAACATTACAATCTTGTTATTCAGAAATAGGATAAATGGTAGCTGTAGCCTAGTGGTTATTAAGGAAAACAGAAGATACAGCTTTAGTCTTTAATTTTAACCAAGTACACCTAGATGCCCAACCGCAGATGTGACTTTTAGGGAAGAAAAGTAACATCATAGATATTAATTTATGTTTTTATTAAGTTACTGTTACTGCTTTAGTTTATTCATTTGAAGAAATAGTGCAAAAGATTACAATTCTTGTATTACAGAAAAAATAAATTCATATTTTTTTTTGGAAAACACAATGGTGAGTAAATTATTATATACTGTAAATAAATAAAATGTGTGTTGGCACCGATAGCCTTGTGGGCAGCGGCGACATGTAGCGTCATTGCGCTCGGGACGTCCTGAGTTCGAGTCCTGGCTTGTGGACCTTTCCAATCCCACCCCCCTTTCTCTCTCCCACTTTGTTTCCTGTCATTGCTATACTGTCCTATCAAAAATAAATGTGAAAATGCCAAAAATAGATCTGTAAAGAAAATGACTTACATTTGGAAAATTAAGTACATTAAAACTAAATATATTATTTATTATACATTCTGGTTAACACCTCAAGACATTATCTTAATTATTTTGAAAAAAGTAAGACCACTCAAGCACAAATAAAGAATGATTCTATTTTATTTCACCTAATAGGTGACCACACTTGTATTGACTGTTTCATTTTCTCATACTAGTTGGTGCAAGTGCAGAATGTATTTTTTTTATTATTATTATATTGTTTTATTTATTTTATTTTTGTGTGTGTGTGTGTGTGGGGTGCTGGGGGGTCATTTGTGTATCTTTTTAGGGATAACTAATTGTGTTTTACTACTTAGAGATAACTGATTGTATCTTTGATTTTGATAGTTTCCTTTTTTCCTATTTTCCTCCCTTTTCTTTATATAAAGTCACATCTTAAAATGTTATTTAAACTGTATTTTTGACATTTTGAAAACGTTTGTAATATTTAAAAATTTACTAAATAAATAAATAATGCTAAAGGAATCAACCGGTCTTTAGGATATTTAAAATAACATTTTTCATTCTCTAAAGAATCATTGTGTGAATGAGCTATTTAAGATTTCTCTGAAAAACGCATTTAAATGTCATGACCTGAAGATCAAGAGGGGTAGATTGTAGGAAATTATCACAGAGTACCAGTAAAAGGTCGAGAAGCAAAAGCGGCAGGTGACTTGAGCACCTATACAAATTATGTCAGAGGTAAGTGCTCTTTTTGACAATTATTGTATAGAACTTGGATATATGGTAAATACTAAAATGTATGTGCAGTTTAACCTCTACAAGCTTAATTATATTTAACTCAAGACAACAGAATGGCAGAAGTGAGGTTTTTAACAAGAGGTAATTGTCCAGCAGGATGACAAAATACAAATATAAATGCTACAAATAACATAAAAAAATAAAAGAGGGACAGAGAGAGAAAATAAAACTCCACAGAATTTATTAATTATATTTAATGAATTTTGATGAATATATTATTATTGTCATTACCATTGCTGTTGTTGTTTTATATTTTAACAATTTGTATTTTTTTTACATTTATAAATGTCTCACCAATGGATCCAGTGAATGGGTGCCATCAGAATGAGAGTCCAAACATCTGATAAAAACATCACAATAATCCACATGCAAGTAATGTACACCACTCCAGTCCATCAATTAATGTCTTGTGAAGCTATTACTTGTCGATTTTTGTGATGTTTTTATCAGCTGTTTGGACTCTGATTCCGACGGCACCCATGCACTGCAGCGGATCCATTGGTGAGCAAGTAATGTAATGCTAAATTTCTCCAAACTTCCAAAATTTAAGCAAATTTTCATTATTGAAACTATTCCTTTAATGTTATTAATGAACGTTATTATGAAATGTTGCATTTTATAATAGGGGGTTGTGATTGAGAGGCTGCACAGATTGACTCGAAGGGAAATTTCTTAATTGTTTAACAATTAACTATACATTGTAGGCTTGCTGACTGCAAAAACACAAAATATGTATATCAAGAGTGTCACAAAAAGTTTTTAACACACTCATCACCTGGCCATTTGTGCCCAGCTATAAAGTTTTTTTTTAATTAACAAGTCTCACCATCTGCATCAGAAGAAAATGATTTTTTTACGAATCAAAATTCAGAAATTAACGCCTCCCTCAGTGCATCAGGCCAACACATCCTTCTTGCTTTTTCTGTATCCTGAAGGAATGAACTCATGTCTGTCTGGACATCCATTCTAATTCTAATACATTTACAAACCACAACAATAATTAAGGAACATATTTTTCTCTGTGCACTCATATGCAAATGCAAAACATGCCACACTGTCGCCCTCTGTAATTCTCTGTAATACTCTCATTAAACAGCTGTCTCTCAGAGGTCTGTTATTCTCTCACTGTCATTTAGGAATGTTAAGACCATTTCTGATCTGTGACAAACAGCACAGGATAAGAGCCAGGTGGGGAAGAGATAGTGGGAACCACCCCAGCTGCACAGAGACTGCCTGCCTGATCAAGACCAAACCACATATGGCCCTTCAAAACTCCACATATTACAATGCATGGCTTATAATCACATAAAAACAAGCACATTTTTGTATATTTATTTCATCATTACATTGCTATTGAAATTTATAATAGGTGACAGAACCGCAAAATGGGATTTATTTACAAATAAAACAACAATAATAACCTAGGACATTCTAAATGAATTTGCTGTACTTATTGTTCATGTTTTTGTACTTTATAATTGAAAGATACCGATAAACTAAACAGACAAAAACAACTGTAAAGATCTACACTGTTGTTGTTGGGGTTTTTCACATACAGTTGAAGTAAAAAGTTTATATACACCTTGCAGAATCTGCAAAATGTTAATTATTTTACCAAAACAAAAGGGATCATACAAAATGCATGTTAGTTATTATTTAGTACTGACCCAAATAAGATATTTCACATAACATAAGTTTGCATATAGTCCACAGGAGAAAATAATAGTTGAATTTATAAAAATGACCCTGTTCAAAAGTTTACGTACACTTGATTCTTAATACTGTGTTGTTAATTGAACGATCCATAGCCGTATGTTTTTTTTGCTTAGTGATAGTTGTTCATGAGTCTTAACTGTTGTTCAGAAAAATCCTTCAGGTCCCACAAATTCTTTGGTTTTTCAGCATTTTTGTTTATTTGAACCCTTTCCAACAATGACTGTATGATTCTGATGTCCATCTTTTCACATTGAGTCATAGGCAACTACTAGCTACAAAAGGTTCAAATGCTCACTGATGCTCCAGAGGAAAAAAGCGATGCATTAAGATCCAGGGGTGTAAACTTTTGAACAGAATGAAGATGTGTACATTTTTTTGCCTAAATATCATATTTTTTTTCCATTTAGTACTCCCCTTCAGAAGCAGCAGATACTTACATGTTTCCCAGAAGACAAAATAAGTTCAATTTAACCCGGTCTTAAAATTTTCAAAAGTTTTCACCCCCTGGCACTAAATGCATCATATTTTCTTCTGAAACATCAGTAAGCATTTGAACCTTCTGTAATAGTTGCATATGAGCTCCTCAGTTGTCCTCAGTGTGAAAAGATGGATGTCAGAATCATACAGTCATTGTTGGAAAGGGTTCAAATACACAAAAATACTGAAAAACCAAAGAATTTGTGGGACCTGAAGGATTTTTCTGAACAACAGCGGGCAGTTTAACAGTTCAGGATGAATGAGGGACTCATGAACAACTATCACTAAACAAAAAAAACACAGCTGTGGATCATTCAGGTAACAACACAGTATTAAAAATCAAGCGTATGTTCGAGAGGGGTCATTTTTATAAATTCAGCTATTACCTTCTCTTGTGGACTATATTAAATGTATTTATGTGAAATGTCTTACTTAGGTCAGTACTAAATAAAAAATAGCATGCATTTTGTATGATCCCTCTTATTTTGGTAAAATAATGAACATATTGCAGATTCTACAAAGTGTATGTAAACTTCTGACTTCAACTGTAGTTGATGGGAACTTCCTGAAAATATAGCCACTTGACAAAAACTGTTCACAGTGTCTTACTGAAAGTGACTCATCTTACCCAATTCTCTCCAGACATCATCAGGTATGTTGCTGTGGCTGCTGTTGTTTATTTCAGATCAGAAGCTTATAGCACCATCTAGTGGTTCTTAATAATCTAACCGGTATGAGACTCCTATACCTGCATAACACATTGTCTCAAATATCATTTTTTTGTTATGAAAACTGCCAGACAACTTAGATAAAATACTTTCTAACATAAAATTAGCCTGACATGAAATGTGACTACTTTAAAAACATCATATGTCTCACATCTCAACATCAAATTCCACAATTCAATTAATATAACGTTTAATTGATATTTAATAAACCGTAATTAGCTAAGTAGTTTATTAAAAAAAAAAAAACACTTTACACAAGCAACATCATTTTGATAAAATAAACTCATTCTGTTTTCTCTTCTCTTCTATACAACCCTATTTTGTATCTAAAGTGCCACTCAATTGTTCCTGAGGCATCTTTTTGTTTATAGATTTTCTAAGAGAAAGGTTAAACAAGCATTCTTCAGAAATAGCATTCCATGTGCGCAGTGAGTCATTGTTGTTCTTGGTTGATAACAAAAGTTTAGCAGTACAATATGCACTAGAGTGAGCTATGGTATGCTGCTACTTTCAAATCTCCAAACGAATGTATGTGCGCAACTCCATCAAAGTGACCCCCAGAAGAACATCATGAACCCTTCATCCTTGTATCACATTCCTCCGAGTGTTTCTCAGGAGCAGTTCATCCAGAAGAAATCATTTAATGATTGAATGCTGGCTCTTTCAGGAGCATCCACTAGGCTACTTCTGCCTCTGCTTGCCATTTAATGCTCATTGATTTCCAGAGGAGAACAAGCCAGATTTGTTTGCCGAATAAACACAGTTTTATTTGGAACTGCAGTGGGGAGTGTTGAGACTAGACTTTTTTTTAGTTTATACTGAATTTTTATTGTCATTGAACTGTGGTTTGTGTTCAGGAAGACTAGACCATGATTATTAAGATACAAATGAACTTATTTTTTAGTTGTCAGTTAAGTAGTTTAGCTTTATTTTGAGAGGGGGAAAAAAGGTCATGCTAATCCCCAGTCTTTTTGCATAGAATAAAATTTGTATAGTAAACATTTAGCTAATGAGGCAAACTAGGTTAACGAGGCTTAGCTTTAAATTAGTGATGCAAATCGCAGAATGACCTGCAAAATGTGTGTGTGAGCCTATATCGGTGTAGCACGGGACATAGCCTAGTTAAGATGTTCCCTCTTGTCCGTGCGGAGCTGTCACTGATATTTAGCGTTCATTATTGATAATGTCATTTAAATATGTAGCAGGACAAAAGAGCCTACCATGAATTATAAGAAGAGTGTCATTTTATCTCATTTATTGTTTCATTATGAAATTCTAACGTTAAAGTAGATCGGGATAATGCAAATTCTAAGTATTATGATAACTTCTTTAGAGTGCAGTCTAAAATTTGTCATACAGAGCAGTGATGGATGGTTGCTGTAATGGATAATGTAAATGTGGATAAATACAGTTGAGGTCAAAAGTTTATATACACCTTGCAGAATCTGCAAAATGTTAATTATTTGACCAAAATAAGAAGGATCATATAAAATGTGTGTTATTTTTTATTTAGTACTGACCTGAATAAGATACTTCACATAAAAGAAGATAACATATAGTCCACAAGAGAAAATAATAGTTGATAGTCCCTTGTTTGTCCCTGAACAGTTAAACTGCCCACTGTTCTTCAGGAAAATCCCTCAGGTCCCACAAATTCTGTTTTTTCAGCATTTTTGTTTATTTGAATCCTTTCCAACAATGACTGTATCATTCTGATGTCCATCTTTTCACACTGAGGACAACTGAGGGACTCATATGCAACTATTACAGAAGGTTCAAACGCTCACCGATGCTCCAGAAGGAAACATGATGCATTTAGTGCCAGGGGGTGAAAACTTTTGGAATTTGAAGACCAGGTTAAATTGTACATATTTTGTCTTCTGGGAAACATGTAAGTATCTTCTCTTGCTTCTGAAGTGGAGTACTAAATGGAAAAAAATATGATATTTAGGCAAAAAATGTACACATTTGTTAAAAAGTTTACACCCCTGGATCTTAATGCATCACTTTTTCCCTCTGGAGCAGCAGTGAGCATTTGAACCTTCTGTAGCTAGTAGTTGCCAATGAGTCCCTCAGTTGTCCTCAGTGTGAAAAGATGGACCTCAAAATCATACAGCCATTGTTGGAACCACTGTGGATCATTCAGGTAACAACACAGTATTAAGAATCAAGTGTATCTAAACTTTTGAATGGTGAATTTTTACAAATTCAACTATTATTAAATTCAATAGTTGAATTTATTTTTATAAATCCCCTCAGTCTCAACTTGTCAGCAAAACAACTGACAAGTTCAAGGACCAGAAAGGGGGAAAAAAAGGATTAAAAAAAGCCTGTGTGACATCACTGCTTCAAACATAATGTTATGAAGCCACAGGAATACTTTGTGTGTGCAAAGAAAACAAAAACAATGACTTTATTCAACAATTTCTTCTCTTCCATGTCAGTCTCACTGCGTGTTTAGGAGAGTACAACAAGGAAGGTCTTATCGGTTTGGAATGACATGAGGGTGACTAATTAATGACAGAATTTTTATTTTTGGGTGAACTATCCCTTTAAGTTTGCATATGTCATATAAAAAAATAAAAATAATAATATAATAATAAAAAAATAATAAAAAACATTGTTAGAATTACAGTGTTAACAATTGAGGAACACATCAGATAGCAGTGTGTGTGTGTGTTAGTGAGTGTGTGTGTTTGGGTTAGTGTGTGCACACTGTCTCAGTCTGTGACCATGGATGTGTGATCTAACAGTAGCTGACAGGGAGGTTGGAGGGCACTCTCTAGGGTCCTTAGTCTGGGAGCACTCTAGACCGCATACAGCAGAACTGTTCCCTGTCCCACTGAGCTAACAATTAGCACACACACCATAATGCAGGGCCCAAGCGGGCAAGTGTTTCATACAACCTTCATTCCTAAGTACATTTAATTGTGTATGCTGCTTTTGTCCTTGATCCATTTTGATTAGTGTTTAATAGAATTTAGTCATATATGTGGTGTATTTCAAACTATTCCTCTACCCATGTGTACACACACCTAAATGACTGAACCAGAGGCACACTGGTGAACCGGTGGCTCGATCTGTTAGCCCTTTTACATTTAACATGAGGCCGGTCTGCTTCTTCTTGACTTATTCATCTAGTTAGGAGCTCACTAGCACTAACGTGAGTGGACAGCTGTGCGTCTGGTGAAGACCTCTCCATCTCCCCTCAGTCTCGGAGGAATCCACCCCAGAATTCACAGCTTGCAGCCCACACACTTCACAACATGATCCACAAGCCTTTGCAAGTGTAATGCTTGTGAAAAACTGCCCATTTAAGTAGTATATTACTGCACACATTAAGCTGCAACACTGGATGGTGTCTGTGAAGTTTGAGGGGGGAAGAAGGAAGGTACGCAGGATGTAGAGTGTGTGTTTTTAAAGCCAAGGTCAAAGGGTGGTTGAGCGAGATCGATGCCATGATTGCTGGTGTGTGAGATGGATATTCACCAGTGACCCTCTGTCCCCAGACGTCTCATGCAAGGAAGTTGTCCGTCCCCGGAGACACTCAAACTGTCTGTATTGTGAGCATGACATGCTTTACTCAATCACTGTGTGTGTGTGTGTGTGTGTGTGTGTGTGTGTGTGCTTATGTGTAGTTTTAGTCAAAGCAGGTGAAAGACTATTCAGCAAACTCATTAGGGTTGGCAGGAATTCAGCTAAGCAGTATAAAGTTAAAAGTAAGCTGCCTTTTAAACATGCACTGTATACATTCTGAGTGTCATAATATGATAACAATGAAATATAATTTCATTATAAAATTGCAGTTTACAAATGCAAACTTACATACTCATTTTGTGTTTAAAGTCTTAACTAAGTTGGTTCAAGGAATCTTCTTTTTTAATCCAAAAATTTAAATTCTCTGAAACAAAATGATAGGTGGGTATGAGAAAAATACTAATATATGACCCTGGACCACAAAACCAGTCATAAGGGTCTATTTTTTGAATAAATAATTTTCTGAATAAAAAGTTTTCCATTTATGTATGGTTTGTTAGGCTAGGACAATGTTTGGTCAAGACACAACTATTTGAAAAACTGCAATCTGAAGGTGCAAAAAAATCTAAATATTGAGAAAATCGCCTTTAAAGTTGTCCAAATGAAGTTTTTAGCCATGCATGTTACTAATCAAAAATAGAGTTTTGATATATTTACGGTAGGACATTTACAAAATATCTTCATAGAACATGAGATGTAATTAACATCATAATGATTTTTGGCATAAAAGAAAAATCGATCATTGATCATTGTATTGTTGGCTACAACATTTGAAGTGGATCAAAAAAGTTTAAATTGTCCTAAGACAAGAACGGGTATTGTTTTTCATTTTAGGACAACTTTGATGAAATGTTTTGATCCACTTCAAATGTTGACGTGACTGGTTTTGTTGTCCAGGGTCACGGCCAAAAAAAAAAAAAAAAAAAAAAAAAGAAAGTGACAGTCCACATTACTTTTTGCACAAGTTTAAGTAAATTATTATAGTTACATAGAAACAATATATTTAAGTTCATTGCAAAATATTAATATATATATACATATAAAAGTATATATAAAAAATAAAGTATTTTTTCCTACATTGCTACACTATTGACAATAGATGATGGTACCGAGCCCCTATGGGGACATGCTGGTGGAAAAAAAAATATGGGAGATGATAGGAGAAAAAAAAAAGTACTTCAGTGTTCTCTTGCAAAATATTTGTGTTTCCATGAGAATCTTTCCATACACTTGCAAAAGCACTGAAATATTGTTTTTCCTCCCATTTCATATTATTTCCATCACAAAAGTTTTGTGAGCAAACATTGTATCATGTTGACACTGTATTATGTTGAACATCAATATTTTTAGTGAGGGATTTGTGGACAAATCAGTGTTTTTGTTGATTTGTGATTTGTTCTAGTTTTTAAAAAATGATAGTTTTTATGTTTTTAATAAAAAGATAAAAATGACATGTTGTTAGTGTATTGTATAATTAATAGGGTTATTATTTAATATTTCCCTGAATTAAATGTACATTTCCAACATCATCACTTTCGTTAAAATATACAGGTTAACTGAATGAAATCATTAAATTGGCATTCATAGTGTTGCTATTATGACATACTGTATGTTCGATTAAAATATTAATTAAAGATGTAAATATTCATATGAATGTTTATGAGCTGCAGAATAATAATCTTTTATTGAGATTTTGCTTTTGGAAGAAATTATGGAAATTAGTACTTTTATTTAGCAAGGATGCTTTAAATTGATCAAAAGTGATGATAAAGACATTTATAATGTTACTAAAGTTTTCTATTTTAAATAAATGCTGTTTTTCTGAATTTTTCTATTCTTCAAAGGAACCAGAAAAAAATCTACTCAGCTGTTTTCAACATAATAATAATAACACATTTCTGAGCAGCAAATCAGAATATTAAAATGATTTCTAAAGAATCATGTGCCTGGAGTAATGATTCTAAAAATTCAGCTTTGAAATCAAGAAATAAATTACATTTTAAAATACATTCAAATAGAAATCAGTTATTTCAAAAAATTACATTTTTGCTGTACTTTGGATCAAATAAATGCAGGCTTGGTGAGCAGAAGAGACTTCTTTAAAAAACATTACAATTTAAAAAAGTTTGACTGGTAGTGTATGTACATTTTATGTTTTGTACCTTTAAGGTACTTATATGCACTATTTAGGGGTATAATAAGGTATAAATGTATACCTTTTAAAAGTGTACTGCCCCAGTGGCAGGTTTTGTACCTTTTTTCTGAAAGTGAAGAAATTAAAATGGGTTTGGATCACCATAAGGCCACCACCACTTGGTTTTCTAAAGAGCTAGAGAATGAAAAGTTCTTTCATGTGGCCTCAGTCTGTGAAACCTTTTTTGATTTCAGCTGGAACTTTGAAGCATGTGCACATGTCAATGAGTAAAATCTCTCGAGCTGTCTGACAGAGCTGAAGATGCTCTTTAAAGAGTACTTGTATGTTTGGGAGCGTGTGACTGAAGGTTTTGCGTTGCTCAAGGGCAACGAGAAGGTGACACCCAGCATATGATCCTGAAAGCCCGTGACGGCTTCCGCATCACCCCTCCCTCCCCTGACTGACAACTGCCCGTCATAAACCCCGGCCCCACTCCTGCAAGTAGCCAGAGGCTACACAAACAGAGAATCCCGGCAACGGATGGATGGATGAGCGGACGGATGAACTGGAGGCCAGTGCACAGACAGATACAGAGACAGACAGAGCACCAAAGGGCAGGTGGCTTAGCAGACAGCTGTCCACTGTCGTGGCCAAGTCACTCAACTCAGGGGTCAAGAGATCTTTGTGACAAATATAAGAGTACGGATGGAAGGAATGAAAAAGATGAGGGCTGATAAGGTTTGAGACCTCCCTTAGGAGAGGTTGATGGAGTGTGGGGAGGCCGTGACAGATGAGCGAGGCAGTTTGGATCAACAAAGCCAGTCCAGGCCCTCAATCTAATGTGATTCTTGCCACGAGAGCGATATGAGGATGTGGAAACGAAGGGCTAAGGGAGAGATATAGTAGAGAGAGGGGGGGACAGGAAATGGGAGAGATGAGAAACTGAAGATGAGTACATGACTTCTGACATACAGGAGCAGACAGGAGTCAAGATGCCGAGATGAAAGCATCTGGAGAAACCGACCGTGACCTTGTTCACACTGCGCACAAGTATAATTTGGTTTTCAAATACCATATTTAGGACTGACTCATTTTACAAGTGATGAAATCAGATCCATTTGTTCTGACACCATAATATCTTTTGTATCTACATTCAGAGCTGAAATAGTGATGTAGATGTGCTGTATGTGAGTTTATATGAAGGATATCACTGAGTTAGATTTTCTGAAATATCAGATCTTTCGTGACTGCATTCTGTAAGGTTGTTTATTTAGCCAATCAGAAAACTTGGTGCTTTCTGTCTGACAATCATATTGTGACAACACAGTGGAGTTTGAGAGTTAATTAAAATTAAAGGAGAAGTCCACTTCCAGAACAAAAATTTACAGATAATGTACTCACCCCCTTGTCATCCAAGATGTTCATGTCTTTCTTTCTTCAGTTGTAAAGAAATTATGTTTTTTGAGGAAAACATTTCAGCATTTTTCTCCATATAATGTACTGATATGGTGCCCCGAGTTAACTTCCAAAATGCAGTTTAAATGCAGCTTTAAATGATCCCAAATGCGGTTATAAACGATCCCAACTGAGGAAGAAGTGTCTTATTTAGCGAAATGATCAGTTTTTTTTGTTTTTTTTTTAAATATAGTTTAAATACTTTTTAATGTCAAACGCTTGTCTTGTCTACTCTGCCTGAACTCTGTGTATTCTGGTTCAAGACAGTTAGGGTATGTCGAAAAACTCCAATCGTATTGTCAACTTCAAAAATAATTTCAGAATCATCCTACATCACTACAGAAGAACCGACCCAGTCTTTGCAAAAATGAACATGCAAAGAAGAAACAAAACATGTAAAACAGCGATATAGGATGATTTTGAAATTGAGGGAGAACATGAGATGGGAATTTTTCGACATACCCTAACTGTCATGAACCGGAAAAAAACATAATTCAGGCAGAGTAAGACAAGACAAGCCTTTGACATTAAAAAGTATATAAATTGTATTATCTTTATGAAAATAACCGATCGTTTTGCTAGATAAGACCCTTCTTCCTTGGCTGGGATCGTTTACAGCCACATTTGGGATCGTTTGAAGCTGCATTTAAACTACATTTTGGAAGTTCTCAGAGCACCATATCAGTCCATTATATGGAGAAAAATGCTGAAATGTTTTCATCAAAAAACACAATTTCTTTACAACTGAAGAAAGAAAGACATGAACATCTTGGATGACAAGGGGATGAGTACATTATCTGTAAATTTTTGTTCTGGAAGTGGACTTCTCCTTTAAGCACAAAAACTTGTGTAGCACTACCTCTGGGATGTGCATCCACGAGGCTACATACTATTGAATCACGTCGAAAGGTCACATGGAACGTAGGTGGAACTACAAGACCCAGTGTTTACTAAGTGAATACACAAAGACTATGGAAGTGCAAGTAAGTCAAACACTGTTTACAAACAAAAAGATACAACGCTGTCGGGCGATTCTGAAGTTGTAGAAGAAAATAAGATGGAGTTTGTCGCCATACTCTACCTTTTTGAGCCAGAGTACACAGACGATGAACCACGTTATTCGTAGTGTCGTGGACGTGCATCCCAGAGCTAGCGCTACACAAGCTTTTACCAAAATTACTGATCGTTTCACTAGATAAGACCCTTCTTCCTGGGCTGGGATTGTTTAGAGTCCTTTGAAGCTGCATTTAAACTGCACTTTAGAAGTTCAAAATCAGGGCACCAATGAAGTCCATTATATGGAGAAAAATCCTGAAATACTTTCCTCAAAAACCATAATTTCTTCACGACTGAAGAAAGAAAGACATGAACATCTTGGATGAAAAGGGGGTGAGTACATTATATGTAAATTGTTGTTCTAAAAAATTGGAGATCTCTACAGTTGTAAGTAAATTATACAAACACCAATATGTCATGCTGTAATAGATTTTTACAGTGAATTTCTGGCAATGACAAGTGCTGGTTTTGAACGTTTGAATTTAACATTTTTTTTGATAGCAAATGCCGTATAATTATGATTACAAATAATTTTAAATAAATATAATTTAATACTTATTTTAAATATTCATTGTGAAACCTGATCAGAAAATTCAATCTGAATAACACTTTAAAACTGATAAAAATGTTTTTGATTTTCAAGGTTTAGCAAGATACCATGTCTCCATTAAACCCTGCTGTTAGATGTATTCTCCAATACATGTACTGTATTCTGACCTTTCTTCCATCATATCCATCACTAATATTTAACTTTTGACAGCTTTTAAAAACATAGACCTATATTTTTCATGTTAACTTTCTGTCAATCACAGTTTTGTTTCAGTCAAGCAGTGATGTCATGATATCATTGAAATGAATGGGAAAAGGATAGCTTTCTCCAGGTATTATAGACCTCCTTTGTTCAAAGCATAAAAAACTGAACAGATCTGAGTTGGAAACACACACAACAACATATCAAACAAACAAAAGTTACTATCACTCATAGTTTCTAAGTTTCTAAGATGAATGAAGGTCTTAGGGGTTTGGAACAACATGAGGATGAATAATTTTTGGATGAACTAACTCTTTAAAATACCATTAAATAATGCAAGTTAAGAAATAAAAATCACAACAACAACAAAAAAAAAACAGATTCTCTCACACCCCAGTCAAAAGGCCCAGGGGATTGTGTTGGTGATGTGCAGGAAGGTAGCAGCATCATGACAGTAATCTCTCTCCCTCAGGACACACAGACTCTAACTGATAAGTGCCAGGGAGCAGGGGGAACCTATTCCGTTAGGGGTGTCTTCAGCAGAGCATGAGGCCATCCGGCATCCCCTCAGAGCTCAGCCCGGTAATCTGACACGACACAGCTGACATTACACACTGATGCCAGTGATGGAGAGCCTCTCAAACTAACTGCAAAAGAGGATGAGGAGGAGTTTTTTGGGTGCCCTGGCATCCTGCGATGAATTATAGTGTTTGGATTATGAAACTGAGATAGGAAAAGTTTCAACGACTTAAGCAGACAGCAGTAAGAAACATGAAACGTAGAACTGTTATAGCATTAACATTAACTGACAATGAGCAATTATTATTATCACAGTCTTGGATATGTCAATGATTAGCAACAATATTAATTCTGATGCTTTTTTTGGTACAGTGTCAGATTAAGATCCCTAAGATCCTGAGTGTAACTTTTTTTTTGAATGAGCACAAAAATCAATAATATCCCTTAATCTATCCCTTCAGTTTGTGTGAAATTACTTGCACTTGGGTAAATTGTAATTGACTATTCCGTGTAGCCTGCATTTATCTCATGAAAGGTGCGGACAGCAGACGAGGAAGTGATTAAATTGGAAAGGGCATCATTTTTAATGATTGAGGACAGAAGACATGTTACTTCAGGCTGTAAAGTAGAGAGGAAAAGGTCAGGTCAGATTGAAGTCTCCTCACCTACTCCTGGTGTTGTCATTACTGAGATGGAGGCAAGACGGATTTTCTAACCCCCCAACCCCCCTAAACACCATGCAAAAAAAGAGAGAGGAAATACAATGAGACATTTCCAAAATGTCATGTGGCTTAAGGCTGCTTGAGTCAAAAGGCAGAAGAGTTGGGCTAAACCTCTCAGGAACAGGCTTTGACGAGGTGGACAAGAAAAGAAGCATAGGTGATGAAGACCACGCAGCCACATGAAGAAGGTCAACACGTCTGTCTCAGTTTTCAGCACCTGGTGTCTAGTTCTTGGCAGCCAATGTCACCAGCGTGCAAGTCTGGTAACGCCACAGGGCACATGAGTGATTCAGCACAGACTCTTTCAAAGCACATAAATCGATGTCAATAACAACAGTTAGTGTTGCTAATTAAACATCTTGAAATGTATCTCAGATATATGTTCCTTAAACTTCTGTGGCTTTAAAAGGCAAAAAGTTTTGATAAGTCAGAAGCTGAGCCCAGCTGAGCCCAAACCTCCTTTACTATTTTGAAAACATCAGTTTAGAACTAGTAACTGAGGAATGTTGAGTTGCTTCATTGAAAGCTTATTGTAGTACTGTATTAAAAGCTCACTGTATTGTATAAAGTAGAGTCAGGGGTGTTTGCATGTTAGGATATGCAAACATCTGGGGCTAGTGGCAAAACATCAGGGGCTAGAAGTGGTGGACGGGAGCTCACATCATAATTACTTAAGAGTATTATCACAAAATTATAACTTTACAAAAATATATTGCACAAATAAAATAATACATTTAAAAATATATATATTTGCATGCAAAAATAGGGCCCCATTTTCATTTTTTTTTTTTTTTTTTTCTAAATTCAGTTTTTTCTGTTTTCATTTTTCTGGACTAAAATTTAATTTTATTAATCAAAAAACATGTCTAATTAATTAAAACGAGTCATATCACGATTTGATTAAAGTGTAATGACCGGCTTTTGATGAATTAATTCAAACTTTGACAAATTCAGTGAATTCCTCGGAAAGCATAGGGCGATAAAAAACATTCGGGGCTGGAGAAAAATCTTTCGGGGCTCGAGTCCCGAATGATTAGCCCTAACGACACCCCTGAATTAAGTATTATGATGGACTAAAGCGTGTGATTACCTGCATCTGACACAGCATTCATTCTTTAGCTCATCTCAATCTCATATTCACAATAAAACACTAGTTTAATACCTGCTGAGGAAAGCGATATCTTTGTCGCGCTATCCTTTTATCTGTTAAAGGAGAAGTCCACCTCCAGAACAAAAATTTACAGATAATGTACTCACCCCCTTGTCATCCAAGATGTTTGTGTCTTTCTTCGGTCGTATAGAAATTATGTTTTTCAAAGGAAAACATTTCAGGATTTTTCTCCATATAATGGACTGCTCTGGTGCCCCGAGTTTGAACTTCCAAAATGCAGCTTAAATGCAGCTTCAAATGATCCCAAATGCAATTGTAAACTATCCCAACCAAGGAAGAAGGGTCTTATCTAGCGAAATGATTGGTTATTTTCATTAAAAAAAAACAATTTAAATACTTTTTAATTTCAAGGGCTTGTCTTGTCTTACTCTGCCTGAACTCCGTGTATTCTGGTTCAAGACAGTTATGTCAAAAAACTCCAATTGTATTTTCTCCCTTAACTTCAAAAATCATTTTAAAATCATCCTACATCGCTGCAGAAGTACCGACCCAGTATTTGCTAAAGTGAACATGCAAAGAAGATCAAACACCCTTAATAAAAAAAGTAAAAATCGATATAGGACGATTTCGAAGTTGAGGGAGAACATGAGATGTCTTTCTCTGCCTAAACTCAAGCAGTTTCAAGACAGTTAGGGTATGTCAAAAAACTCCAATCGTATTTTCTCCATCATCTTAAAAAATCATTTTAAAATCTTCCTACATCCTTTCATGTTACTGAAAATGTAACCTTTTTATTAAAAAAAAAATACAATGGAACATGAATGTCCATCCCTAAACCTCACCCTCAATGGGCCATAACTAGATCACATATGAAAATGTGCAAAAGACGCACCGATTTGTTAAAACATAAAATAATTTCCATTAGAGTGTGTTGCATTTCTTCAAATGTTTGAATTCAGGATTTACAGTCCAAGTCAGTTAATTCTTATAATAGACATCTGCTGAAATCCCTTTTGAGGTGTTGCAGGTTGAAATGTCGATGTGACAATCGCATGATGACGACTCCATGAAGACATGCTAAAGGGCAGTTTAACATTTTGGGGAGGCGTCTTCTTCCTCTCTGCTTCATGTCGCTCTCAGGGTTTGCCTGGCTGTTGACACGCTGTTGCATATGCTTGACTGAGCACTTGCATCCTCCAATGCCTCGCTCATAATTGCTTCTTAGTAATCAACTCCATTACAGCATTATGTTAATTCAGGGTGTGAAATGTGAGGTGCTATGAGGACAGCTGAGGGATGTGATGGAGCTGAATGTTTGTTAAAATGCCTGGGAATTTGCCTCCACATTACATAAGATGCTGATAAATACACAGTAAAGGAGAGTGGGGTAAGATGTGTCATCTAATTTTCTAATTTTCCATTTTTATTTTAGTTTATAAAATAAATTTATATATGTTTTAGTTTATATATGTCTATATAGTTTGTTTCAGTTTTAGTTTTAATTAAATATTAGATATCATTTTCATAATATTTTACTTTATATTTTATCTAAATATTTAAAATTATTTTGAATAGTTCCTTAGAATAGCCACACATAAAAAGAGCTGTCTGTCAGTTTTTCACAAAAAACAAGAGTAAACTCTATATGTAACGCAACAAGCGTCATTTATTATCTTACAGTCTGCTTTTCTCAAAGCCATGTGCATCTCATTTAGAGTGACAGCCTGAAGTAAGGTCTGCACACTTCACTGCATCACATGGGATAGAGGTAAACACTAGGTATATGTACAGTATGTGTGTGTGTGCTGTCAAGTCGCCTACCCAATCAGAGGCCAAACACAGGAAACGCAGCAGAAATAGTCACTGATCACAGAGGCATGTGTAATTCTCAGGTGATTATTCTTCAGCCCGAGGCATCATTACAGTAGTGTATCACATCATTCCTGCTTGGCTCAGGCGCAGTTCTCCTACACCAAAGTCACAGGATCCCGGCCTGTCATGAGATCAGCCAGGCAGTCTCATGTGAGAGTGTGCAAATATATGATTTCTCCTTTACTGTCACGCTTGAACAGGTCAGTGGAGAGATGGAGCTGGCCGCCGCACGCTGAAACGGAGATGGAATCGGACAGGAATGGAGTCATGAGGAGCGGAGAGGGAAGTGATGATGCATGAAAGGCCCTGGATGACAATAACAACATAATGATATAAGTAATGATACATGGATGATGGCAAATGCCACAGTGCAGTCTTATCAGACAGATTACTATCACTGTTCTGTACACATAAGTACACTTGCACACAGAAAATAAAAGATGATGCAAGCTTATGAGTAATTTCCATTTGGAAGAATGCGAAGACAAAAATATTGCTGTAGTAGGCTCAAAAGGGGGCTTTTTTACAACATATTTATTATTTTATATGATTTATTTTTATATTCCTTACTAGGACAAATATGCTGTTATATATACAGAGATTAGGTGTGTGTGAATTAAGTTACCTGAATCTGTGTTTCTCTCAAGTGTTCGGCAGCAGTGTTTCTACTAATAGTGAAATTGCAAGTTCATCATCTTGAAGAACAGAGCCGTTATTAGTGAGAAATGATGTAGCTGATGTAGCTTTTAGGCCGTTTTTATCTTATTGTTTACTACATTTATTTGCTTGGACAGTGTTGTTGTGGGTTTCAGTTCTTTTGCTGTTGAAGGCTGGTAGGACCTTTGAAATAACCAAAATCATATGGCGAAGTGATATGGACATGTAATGCGGTCAAGATCTGCTGGAACTACATTTGCAGTGCAATCCAATCAGATTCAAGGATTCAACGGCGCCGTAGTATAATGTTAAAATAAAATGTATTTCAAATAAATGTTGTTCTGCATTTTCTATTCTGTTCATAAAGAATCCTGAATTTCATTTCCACAAAACATTAAGCAGCACAATTGTTTATAATACTGACAACAGAAATGTTTCTTGAGCGCCAAATCAGCATATTTAAAATGATTTCTAAAGGATCATGTGACCCCGAAGACTGGAGTAATGATGCTGAAAATTCAGCTTTGCATCACAGGAATAAATTATATTTTATATGTCAAAAATATATATATAATTTCTTTACAATATTATTTTTTACTGTATTTTGATCAAATAATTGCAGTCTTGATTAGAGACATCTTTCAAAATCGTTAAAAAAGCTTACCAATCCCACACTTTCGAATATGTGTACAGAATGTGAGACATGAAATTACATTAAAGGGATAAATTCTGTCATTAATTACTCATCGTTATATCGTTCCAAACCTGTAAGACCTTCGTTCATCTTCAGAACACAAATTAAGATTTTTTTTATTAACTTCAAGAGCTCTCTGACCCTTCATATACAGCAAGGGTCCTACCATGTTCAAGGTCCAGAAAGGTACCAAGAACATCAACAAAATAGGCCATGTGGCATCAGTGGTTCAGTCGTAATTTTATGAAGCTACGAGAATACTTTTGGTTGTGTAAAAAAACTGCTTTTTTGCTGTTGTGCAAAAAAGCTTGCTGTCTATGGAGGGTCAGAGAGCTCTCGGATTTCATTAAAAATATCTTAATTTGTACTGCAGACAAACAAAGGTCTTACAGGTTTGGAATGATATGAGGGTGAGTAATTAATAAGAGAATTTTCATTTTTGGGTGAACTATCTCTTTAAACTAAACAAATTTCCTTATGTCAGCAAATGTTATAGGACTTACTGCATTCTTTTTATTGAAACAGAGATGACTAAAAGCCATGACTGAGATTTTGGGTCAGCACTTACAATGTGAGAAAACATCAGCTCTGTGAGGCTGTGTGCTCATGTTCTACTGCCTGTACGTCTCTCAGCCCCTCGAGATTTCCATGTGTTTGCGGTGTCGTTTCCTGCCCACGGTTCTGCCTTCTATCCTCATGTGTGACATTCAAGTTCACGAGGATCTCAGAGAAACAGCACTCTTCACACCAGAGAGCCCTGCAACTGCCATCACATTCACACTCTCTGATCCACACAGAAATGGACAAATCCTCAGGGACGGCCTGTTTTCTCTCTTTCCTCAACACTTCAGCTTTCTCTCTGTTCTCTGTAGCTCAGCACAGTAGCACAGTCGAGTCTCTGAGGCTTTGAATTGCTAATTATTTACATTATTTTCACTTAATTTTTTTCAAAATAATATACTCTGAGATGTCCACAGTAATGGGAAATATTCTAGAGGCACTTTAATTTATGCTGTCATGAATATGGGTAAAGATTTTTGCATTTTTAAGGTAAAAAAAAACAAAAAGGTCAAAAGCCCATTAATATGTGCCCTTTTTATAAATTAACTGGTGAACTGATGATCTCGGGCTGCTTAATAGGTAAGTCAGGCAATGTGAAGTTACCTACATTCCTTTTGACAACATGTCTTCCTGTCATATTGAGAAATAAGAAATGGCAGAGGCCTCTGGATATAACCTACAGGTGACAAGATGCTGGTGCCCTGCCTTGTTAGGCCACCTGACAGACATTATTAAGTCATAAACAATCCAGTATTCTCTATTCCATGGTTTAAACTTCTCTCGATGGATCGAGAAGGATTTTGAAAAGGAAAATGAGAATGATATGTGGGGCATTGTTTTCAATTATGAGTAAGAAGAAGAAAGATCAGCAAAAATCTTTTGTAAAAGAGGGAAAATAATCAGTTAATAATTCATTGTTTTGATGAATAATAAATCACTAACACAGATGCATTCATGCTGCAGAAAAACAGAACAGACCCTTCTTGAGTTCATTCAGCAAACAGAAAGGGGGGAAGGAGCAGGCCTTTCCTCTCAGCTCACCTCATCTCTCCTCGTCTATAATTCAGTGACCTTGAGATATTTCTTCCCCTGAGCTCACCACTTTTAGCTCTCATGCCAACGAAAAGCAAGGGCTCCCTTTGGAATAAGAAGTAAACTGACGGTACGAGTCTTAGGGAGTGGCACGTGCTCGCTGACATTGCAGGTGAGGGTTGGCAATTAATAACAACTCAGTGACACAACAAACTTTAAGTTACATGGTCTTTGTGTTGTGCTTACCAGTTCACTAAAGAAGTTAAGTAATTTACTTTTTAGGCACAACTCTGACAGCTAATTTGTGTGTATTTGCTTAAAAATGAATAGAGTTCCTTCCAAATGAGTCCAAAAGCTGGACAGACTGAGTTGACCCTCAGTTGAGTTCTTGCGACCCTTAAAAATAATCATAGGAAACTCATAAGTCAGTAGTTTTGTTCCTGAGTGAATTAGTGGCTGCGTCAGAAAGCTTAAGCTGCTGACTTTTTGCCTCGTGCCTCAGGCAATGACTTTTCAGACAGTGTTTGTGCATGAAGGCACCTCATGACATTTAATAATATATATCACAAAAGAGAGTAAGCTTAGGCGATAACCAAGCAAATAATGAATTAATGCAATAGTAATTTCTTGTTAGAAATATCATCAAAAGTGGTTAATCAAAAATATATATTTACACAAACTTAACACCAATCAAGACTTTCAGATACCATTTATTTTTTTATAGCTCAACTGTCACGGAATGGAATGCACAGGATTGTGGGATATCAAAGGCAGCGAAGGATTCATCTGTGCTGCCTTCAAAAAACAACCAGATGAAGGTATCTTTGAAGACAGGAAGTAAAGCTGTCATTGGATTCGGATGTGCCTTGATGCTTTCCTACCTTGGAATGCATTCTCCAAAGGCAGTATTTTTTAGCTTTTGGATCTAGCCAGTGTTTTTGGATGAACTGGTTGAGTGAATAATTCAGTGACTTGCTCATTTGTTTACTCATCAGTTTTATGCTATATGTCACTTGGATTGTTTCTGAATTAATCTTTTGAGTGAATAATTCACTGGCCTCACTCATAAGTCATTTGTTTTGTTCCAGAATTAATTTGTGATTTTGGACAAATTGGTTATAATTTAATAACAGCCATAAATCACTTGGATTATTCCTGAATGAATCTGTTGAGTGAATGATTCAGTGGTCTCAATCATAAGTTACTTGTTTTGCTCCTGAATTAATCTGTTAAATGAATTATTCAGTTGCCTCACTCATGCGTCACTTGTTTTGTTCAAGTATGAATCACTGAATCAATGATTCAGTGGCCTCACTCTTACATAACTTGTTTTGTTTCAGAATGAATCTGTTGAGTGAATTATTCAGTGGCCTCACTCATACGTCACTTGTTTTGTTCAAGAATGAAATAGTTGAGTTAATGATTCAGTGGACTCACTCATAAGTCACTTATTTTGTTACTGAATGAATCTGTTGAGTGAATTATTCAGTGGCCTCACTTATAAGTCACTTGTTTTGTTCCAGAATAATTCTGTTGAGTAAATAATTCAGTGGCCTCACTCATAAGCCATGTGTTTTGTTCCTAAATGAATCTGTGATTTTAAATATATATTGGTTAAGTGAACAATTCAATGACTCATTCATAAGTCACCCATTTTGTTCCAGAATAAATCTGTTGAGTGAATGATTCAATGGCCTCACTTATAAATCACTTGTTTTGTTCCTAATTGAATCTGTGATTTTAAATATGCTGGTTAAGTGTACAATTAAATGACGCAGTCATAAGCCACTGGGTGTATTCCTGAATGAATCTGTTGAGAAAATTATTCAATAGCCTCGCTCATAAGCCACTTGTTTTGTTCCTACATGAATCTTTGCTTTTAAATATATTGGTTAAGTGAACAATTCAATGACTCAGCCATAAGTCTCTTGTTTTGTTCCTAAGTGAATCTGTTGAGTGAATGATTCAGTGGCCTCATTCATAAGTCACTTGTTTTGTTCCTAAATGAATCTGTGCTTTTAAATATATTGGTTAGTTAAACAATTCAATGACTCAGCCATAAGTCACTTGGTTTGGTGCTGAATGAATCTGTTGAATGAATGATTCAGTAGCCTCACTCATAAGTCACTTGTTTTGTTCCTGAATGAATCTGTGATTTTGAACAAATTGGTTAAGTGAATAATTCAATGACTCAGTAATAAGTTACTTGTTTTGTTCCTGAATGAATTAGTGTCCTAAAAACTTCAGTTGAGTAATTGATTCATTGACTTTTTTCAGAATGAATCGATTGACTCATTAACTCATATATTGATAGATTCATATGGGCAGTCACTCATCAACAGCTACTAGTGTATCAGTGTAGAATCCCCACCACTTATGCACAGACTGACAGTCTGTCTGGAACATGCAATCACAGACAAGTGGGGTGATACAAACAGTGAGAAGTCCCAGTGCTGTCAACTGCATTTTAGCATTGTAAGGGGCTTATTTAATAAATGATGAACACATTTATTCAAGGTATAGTGGAAATGTGTGTGTGCAAAAGCATGGGGAGGTTCAGAGTTGCTCTAACAGATAATAAGCAAGCTCTGCTCTTTAGTTTTTAACACACATTAATGCTATTCCTGCTGCTCACCATGCCTTGCCAAAGCAGCTCAGCATCCTCCCTACCCCAACATCACCCCACTGTGGGGGACTCGGCAGACAGGGACGGACTCTCAAATGGGTGAAACAACATGCCTGGCAGGCAATGCCTGTTCACTGTCACCTGTCAGCTGTGTAGTGTGTACTGCTGTGCGGGTGGCTTGCAGTGTGTGTCAGCCATGGAAATGAGTTTGGCCTGCCACACGTCTGACAAATTGGGGCCCCCTGGCCCCTGATGCCTGGCACGAGACAGAGTGGCCCAGTGGGCATTAGTCTGTGCTTGACAACACCCCACCTAGCTGACCTTTTCCAAAACTGACCTCAAGCTGCCACCAATCAGCTTCCAGCTCAAGTATGCTGGTAAACAGTGTGTCTCTCATCAAGCCAAAAACACAAGGCAAGATTAATCTAACACATACAGCTCTGAAGTTAAATTTTGATTTCTAGTGAAGACAATATAATTAGTGCAGCCATTACAGTCATTAAACAAGATCAGGAATATATTGAAAAAATGTGTTAAAATGACTATTGTGTTTATATGTGACACTTTTGGTTGTCACATATAAAATAATTTTCTGTCATGTTTACGTCGATATGTTGTTTAAGCAGGGTTGTTATTTTAAACTAAAACTGATGAAAATCATTTTCAGTATTTAAAATAAAGCTGAAATAAAATGTAAAAACTAGATGAAAAACTTTTTACTTTTTTTTATATGTTGCCTTATAAGTTGAAGTAATAAAATTAATAAAAATTAAAAAATAAAAATAAAATTAAAATGATATAGAGTTATATAGATATATATAGTTATATAATAAAAATCACAAAAGCATGTAACAAAATTACTAAAACTAAAAAATAAAGGTTGAAATATAAAAAATGCTATACATATATATAATAAATACTACTATAATATATAAATAATACTAAAATAGCACTGTTCAACATCCCCTCGACATAAAAAACAAACGAATTCATTATTTAGAATAATAAAATTAAATAATAATTCAAAAAGAGTAACATTTAAGTTTTATATCCAGTTAAAGTGTGCTAGAATATTTTGTGTATTTTGTATATGTTAATTTGTCATTATTTTAAATAGTGTTTTTTGATATATACTATTTTATTACAAGGTAAACTGATATTATTTTTGTTCAGATTATTTTAAGAATTATTTAGGGATATATTCATAAGACAAATACCAATTGTTTATACTTGCTTATTTGCGTATAGCCTACCGCTGTATATTTTTGCGTAAAATATAACGGACCGCATCCTGAGCAATTTGAAGAACATTGCACACGAGGGCACCGAACCCCCCTATGAATACAATGGTCTCGTCCGTTGCTCTCTGGCCTGTCACGTGGTGCGGATGTCCTTCGCTCTTCTCTTTCTGCAGGCTAAACATGGCTGCGCTCTTAAGATCAGCCCGGCTCCTTAAATGTTCACCGGCTTCGTTGCTTCAGGTCGTAGGAAAAAGCAGACATGCACCGGCAGCCGGTCGTCTTTACAGCGGAGCGGTCGGGACTACACGTGCAGGGTTATGTGTCCGCCAGACAGTCCCGGGACGGTTAAATGTAAACAGGTATAACGCAGCATGACTCTGTGCCATGCGTGTGTAGATCATGCAGTTGTCATTGAGAGGTGATCAACTCCTATAACAATACTGAGCGGTTACAACACATTGATCATGTGGTGTATGCAGGTTATTTAACCAAATATTAACAAACAGACCTAAATCTGTTCCTCTGGTTATATAATGGTGTTTTATGAGAGAGATATGGCTTTATTAGCTTATAACCTGCAGTATGTGTGACCCATGAACATCAAATGCTAAATATATGAATGTAACCATAACACTTTTCTTTCAGCTTCTTTGTAATACTTATAACATTTTTCAGTCAGATTATTTATCAGTCAGCCTTTTGGAAACAAAGTAGTAGTATTAAAGCCTTAGTCTAAATACATAGACATTTGTCCAACTAAAAAGTCTATGAGGATGAGAATAGATATATCCATATAATACAATAGTGCTTTATTGTATGTAGGTGTTTAGGCTAATATTAGTCAGTAAACTGTATGGTAACGTGCCAAAAGTCAAAGGTCAACATGCCAAGGTCATTTTGAGCCATCTCAGAATACTGAACATCCTGTTGGCCAACATTTAGTTTGTTTCTTGCATGCTGGTTACTCCGTGTTTTCCTCATATTTGTCATATTCTATGTGATGGTTAGTTCACAGCAGTGACAAAAACATGCGTTTTCATTAATAATGCTTGTCCCCCTTAAATTAATTTCCAGAGGCATTTTTACTATTATAAGGCCTTTTTTACTTAAATATGTGTCATCATGTCAAGTTCTTGTGTTTTGTGCTATAATGAAACACTGTAGGACTGTTACCAATCAAATGAAACAGTATCAACAAAATCCATTTTTGCAGATGTCCCACAGAAGCTGCATTTAAAGTGGCATTTAGGTACATTTAAATAGACTAGTTATTGCAGCTCAGAGGCAGCATGAATGTATTCACACTGTAATTACTATTGCATAAATAATACTGTTTCAAACTAACATTTTAAATATAGAAAAATTAACCTGTCAGAAGTTTTTGGACGGTAAGATTTTTTATGTTTTTTGAAGATCTCTTCTGTTCGCCAAGCCTTTTTTTGCTTTTATTTGATCCAAAATACAGCAAAAGCAGTAATATGGTTGCTAAAATAACTGCTTTTTGTTTGAATATATTTTAAAATGTAATTTATTCTTGTGATCAAAGCAACATTTTCAGCATCATTACTCCAGTCTTCAGTGTCACATCATCCTTCAGAAATCATACTAATATGCTGATTTGCAGCTCAAGAAACATTTATTATTATTATTATTATTATTATTATTAATATTTAAAACATCAGTGAGTATCAATTTAAAACATCACTTTTTTTTCAGGATTCTTTGATAAATAGAAAGATGAAATAAAAAAGCTTGTACATGTAACATTTTGTAGCAAATAATAATAATAATAATGTTTTTTTTTTTTTTTTTTTTTTAGAATATTAGAATGATTTATGAAGGATCATGTGACTGGAGTAATAATGCTAAAAATTCAGGTTTGAATTCACAGGAATAAATTACATTTCAAAACTTATTTAAATAGAAAGCAGTTATTTTAAATAGTAAAAATATTTAACAATTTTACTGTTTTTGCTGTTCTTTGGATCAAATAAATGCAGGCTTGGTGAGCAGAAGAGACTTCTTTAAAAACATTAAAAATCTCGAAAACTTTTGACCGGTAGTGTATAAAACTACAATCTCTAGTTGGCAGCAAGTCATTGAATCATTCATTTAAATTATTTGTTAAAAATCAGCCAGGAACAAAGCACTGTCTGTCTTGGACTCTCAAGGTGTGTTTTTGTTTTGCTTTTGCAAAGTGAAGAAATTAATGCAGTCATCTTGCACATTATTAAAACAATTATGATATTATCTTTGATGATACTGTAACACTTTAACACCAATTTTCACTATTAACTAGTTGCTTATTACCATGCATATTAGCTGTTCATTAGCACTTATAAAGCACATATTAATGTCTTATTTTGCATAGCCATATTTTAGATCCTGTAATCTTACCCCATACCTAAACTACCTTACTAACTATTAATAAGCAGGAAATTAAAAGTCTATTGAGGCAAAAGTCATAGTTAATGGTTAGTTAATAGTGAGAATTGGGCTCCAAAGTATGACCGACAGTTTACATACAAGAACCTAGGGGTCTACTGATTATCGGCCTGCCTGATTATTGGTGCTAATAAGCATTTTTATGGTTATCAGTATCAGTCATTTTTGATAAAAATAATTTAAAAGCATTTAAAGAAAGCTTTTGTCAGAGCCCTTATTATTCTTAATTTTGACATAAATTGTCATTTTCACACCAGACATATATATTGGTTCAAAATATTGGTTATCGGTCTACTTGATCTGTAATAATTGGCATCGTCATCGGCCCTGAAAAACTAAAAAGTCGACCCCTACAATAACCCATACTTATACATGAAACATGGGCATTTTATGTTCGATTTGATCCGTTTTTGTAAATGAGGCTTATTAATTTCGGAATTAGTTTTGAGGTGACCACATTGATATTGATACACTTTTGTTTTGCAGCCTGTCCTCATATAGATCGGCCCTGCCCTGTGTGAGTTGTCGTCAGTATGGTGTTGTCCCAGAGCAGAGGGGCCTGGTGAAGGATGAGCCCAATGTGGCGGTCCGCTCCAAGCAGGCTCAGCAGTTTGACTGGGCTCTGGCCAAACTAGACAGCTCAGTCCGAAGGACAGGCAGGGTCACCAAAACACTGCTGCTCCGTATCTTCCATGATATTTGCAGAACAGGTAGTTGTCTGTTTGTTTAAAGATCTTTTTTCCATCCATTTTCATAAATAAATCTCACACGTCATCTCTTTTCTGAAATCACTTCCAATAGGATATCCAAGTGGAAATCAAGCCCTGTTGTTGCTGAGAAGCTGTGGCTCTCTGCTTCCTGAGGTTCCCCTGACTGAGCGCATAGAGCTGTCACAACGGATCTGGGATAAACTTCAAGAACTTGGTATGCGTAGGGACCATTGAACAGTTACTCGTTGTACTTCTAAATCTGGTTTTAACTTTCATATTGCTGTTTGCTGCAGGCGCCACTTATGACGTGAGCCATTACAATGCCCTGCTCAAGACGTACCTGCAGAATGAGTTCAGATTCTCTCCAACCGACTTCCTTGCTAAAATGGAAGCTGCTAATGTTCAGCCAAACAGGGTGAGTATAATTGGGCCCTATGATTTCCGCAATGCAAAAAAAAAAACGGTGATGGCATTACGGAATTCAGTCATAAAAATTGAATGAATGCGGAATGTCACGGAATTAGCCAAATTTTGGATAAATAAATCAAAAGTAGGTGGGTACGCTTAAATCAGAATGCGATATGGACTAATGTTTGTGAACAGTAAGAGACAATAATACTTTTTATATAGAAATCCTCCATGTTCTGCATCTCTTTGTGAATAAATGACGCAGACATGTGGTTTCTAAAAGCACGTATTAAAGCACACTCAATGCTCGCAGTGTTTCCAGCCTCTGCCAATTCAATATAAGAGTACATGAACACATAAACATCATCTCTAGAACTGCTCTGAGAGTCATTTCAAACTTACAGCAGCCCTTCAAAATAAAAGTCCGCTTTAACTTGAACAAACTGTGACATAAATAGGAATGTTTTAAGGAATATTTACCAGAAAAATTATTTACCATAATTTGTTTACTAGAAAAATGTAAATGCTCAACACAATATTTCTGAAAAAAAATCATATTTTTTTATTAAATCAATTAATTAGAGAATTTAATTAAAATTTAATGAAACCATTCAAATAGAATCCAGAAAATTAATTGAAAACACAGAATTTGGTGAAATTAAAACTGATTTCATAGGCCTTAATTTTTCTTTTTAAATAAATTGCTGTTAAATTGTGTAAGTTTCATAATTTCAATTAATTAGACATGCTTTTTGATTAATATTTTTTAATTTAACAAATAAACAGAGTCTAGATAAATTAAAATGCAAATAAAAAAATGGAATCCAGGAAAATTAAAACTGGAAAAATGAAATTTAGAAAAAGGTAAACAGAACATAAGGTAATTGGTAATCAGAAATGTTAGAAGGGAATATGTATTTTCAACAACAGAAAAAAGGGAATATATATTTCAACAACAGAAAAAAAAAATGCTGAAAAAATGTTACTACAAAAAACTATCGATACCTTTTTAGTCTCTAAAACCGACACAAGGTGCAATAAACAATGAATGATGTTGTATAGATATTATGTCTTATCACTGATGATAGCTAGGAATTGGTATCATGTTTATTTACATTTATAATATATTGTGACCGTTTAGGTGACCTATCAGAGACTTATTGCAGCCTACTGTGAAGTTGGCGACATTGAAGGTGCAAGGTGAGTTCTGATTTTTGCCAAAAGTGTGAATTAAGTAAAAAAAGTTTTGCTTGGCTGTCACAAGAATAAAAATTCACAATTTTTGCAGTACAATCCTGGGCTTTATGAAGAGCAAAGACCTGCCCATCACAGAAGCTGTGTTCAACTCCCTAGTGACAGGCCATGCCCGCGCAGGGTAAGTGGACAGTGCTGTTGATCTGGTGCTGCTGCTTTGTGTTTGGTACCCATGTGTTGAGTAACTATGTGTGTTTGTGCAGAGACATGGACAGCTCTGAAGGCATCCTGTCAGTCATGAAAGGTGCAGGGATTGAGCCGGGCCCAGACACGTACCTGTCTCTCCTCAATGTGTATGCTGAGAAAGGAGATATTGCCAAAATTAAACAGGTCTGTGATTATGGGGGATAAAATGAACTGATTAAGAGAATGCTGTGTATAATGGTGCATTTTTTTTTATATTTCTGTACCAATTTTTGAATGGTTGTGTATACATCTTTTATTTTTATTTAAGAACCTTTTTATTTAACATAGTAGAGTTAAAAAATATCTCATTCGTATCTCATATTTTATTTTTTTTCCTCTAGACTCTAGAGACAGTGGAGAATGCGGATATCCATCTGATGGACCGAGATTTGATGCAGGTGGTTTTCAGTCTGACTAAGGCCGGCCATCAGCAGTATGTGCCTGAGATTGTGGAGCGTATGCGTCACGAGAGGGGATATGTGCCAGGTGTGTCATGTCATGGAAGATGAAGGAATATGGAACCATTAGCTTCGAATTTTGCCCTAAGCACTTACCACAGTGGTCCATACTGAGCCATAATGGTCCCATATGTATTCATAGCAGTGTTCTATTTTAAGTGTTTTAAATATGAACCCAGGCCAATTAGAGAAATGGTATACATACAATATTGATGCAGTGAGAAGTTGTTATGGGATTTTGGGAAAGTTATCAATAATTGATCTAGTTTTTTATTTTGATACTGACCCATCCATTTGTTTCTATTTCCTCAGATGCTATGAACCTCTGCTTGAGTCTGATTACTCACGGACATGAAGAGACTGCGTTTTCTGTGCTGAAGAGCTTCACCGGCCTGCTGGTAGAGTCGCAGACCAGTGACTCCCCAGACTTGGGCAACTTCTTTCTTCGCCACTGCGTCAATATGGACAAGGTAAAGAAAATCTAAACATTTTTACAAGTGATATTAAGTGTACATGTTTTCATATACATGAGTTCTTTTACGTTTACACTAGTGTTTTTTTTTTTTTTTTTTTTTTAAACGCATATTTTTTTGCTATGGTTATGCCTGTCATTTACACTACTTTGGTGTTTTCAGCCCTCGAAAACTAAGACTTTTGAAAATGCTGCAGAAAACGTTTTATTTGGAAAACTCTGGGGTTGTGTTTCAGTGTAAACAAACAAAAATGGAGACTTTTGAAACAGTGGCATGAAAACAGTAACATCATGCTCATTTGTTGGGTCTCATTTCGGAGGCTCATTAAAGAAAAGTAACCATTGAATTGCAAAGTAGTAAAATAAATGATAGTATTTTACAGTCAATTTTATTACATATGCAGCCTGAATGGTCATGTGACATGCGTTTTTGGTTGTGTGGTGTAGATGGAGATAGTTTCTGAAACACAGTGAAAACGCCAGTGTATATACGATGATAGTTTTCATTTTAAAACACCATTTTTAAAATTAAAATGCAGTAGTGTAAATGTGGCCTTAATGTTATTAGTGCTGTGTTAATTTGGATGTTTATGCCTTATAGTCTGTGGAGAACATAGTTGGGTTTTGCAGAGATCTAAAAGATTCAGGTCTGCACTCATCGCCACTGCAGTTCACCCTTCAGTGCGCCCTGGAAGCCAAAAAGACCGGTGAGTACAATGATGAAATCTTCAGTTTAATGTTATTGCTGTTAAAATAGCAATAACATTAAAATAGCCATGTTATAACAATACAATACATAATTCAAAGATAATAAGGGGATAATTCATCCAAAAATGAAAATTACGGCATGATTTACTTAACCACAAGCCATCCTAGGTGTATATAACTTTCTTCTTTCAGACAAATACAATCAAAGTTGTATTAAAAAATGTCCTTGCTCTTCCAAGCTTTATAAGGGTAGTATGGCTGTTTATATTCAATAGTCAAATAAAGTGCATCCATCATAAAAAGTACTCCACACTGCTCCGGGGGAGTTAATAAAGAACTTCTGAAGCAAATTGATGCATTTGTGTAAGAAAAATATCCATATTTAAAACTTCCGCTAACTGTTGTACACACATTTATGAGAGCGTGGCATAGGCAAATGCGAAAAAAAAAAACCAAGAGGAGACTGGTTTTCCTTTGCTGTGAACAAAACTTGGTTCTCACGAGAGTTAGCGGAAGCTTTAGATTATGGTTAGATGTATGGCTTTAAATATGTATATTTTTCTTACACAAATGCATTGATTCACTTCAGAAGGCCTATATTAACCCCCTGGAGCCTTGTGGAGTACTTTCTATGATGGATGGATGCACTTTATTGGACTTCAAAATCTCAACAGCCATTCACTGACATTATAAATCTTGGAAGAGCCAGGACTTTTTTTTTTTATGTAACTCCCAATTGTTTACGACTGAAAGTCATATACACCTAGGACCTTGAGACTGAGTAAATCATGGGGTATTTTCATTTTTTTTTTGTCCTTTTAGCCTAATAAGAAACATAACAAGTTTTTTTACATTTTTGAAAAATATTATAACTCAGGATTATTTTAACAGAATTAAAATGATCCTGTGTTAAACATTTCTGGGCCCAGTTTCAAGATCTTTTTCTTTTTTTTTTTGTTTTTTTTTGAGTTAATTTAATAATCATACAGCTCAGTTCTCAGTTTGTGTAAATATGCTGCATTATTTTAAGGTATGGCTGTTGAGCTTATGAGAAGGATGAAGGAGGACGGCTTGCCCCTCAGGCCTCACTACTTCTGGCCCCTGTTTACACATTACCTGAAAGAAAAGAACATTCCTGGTGAGTCCTGATCTTCCAGCTGAAACACTCATCTAAACAGTCATTATTGTGCATCTTGCAACCACTTTTAGTTCTATAATCTGATGTTTTTCCTATTGATATTCAGTCAATTTGATTTGATTCAATCAGTCAATTTGGTGTTGTCCATCTGGATTAAATTGACTGTGAAAAGTTAGAGTAGGTTATTCAGACTAACATTTAAGAGCAGTAGCAGCAGCGCCACTAAGTGCTACAGATGGTGGAGCAGATTTGGTAGAGCTGGGGAGTGTTGTGTGGGAGTATAAAAATATAGATAATTTAATTATAAAACTGCTATTGTTTTGCATTAATAAGTGCAGTTACTAATAATATTACATGTTCATTTGTTGTTTATTAAGTTTACAGATTGAGCAGTAAAGCACCAAGCTTGAGTTGGGAAACATACCATATTTACTTTTCACAGTAACTTGCAAAATCTAAGTTTTATATAGAAAATTAATATTCTGCTCAAATGATATATTCTATATTCTATTGATATATTCTACTCCAAATTTAAATGTACCATTATTCTTCTATAGTATACAGAAATGATTGACAACTTCAGTGATTGTGTGATTTAGTTGCAAATTGAAGAAAAGTTTGTTTTTTAAGGCACTTTTCTTCTTACACAAATGAAGTGTAAAACTGACAAAATCTGATTTCTTGATGATTTGATTTTTTTTTTATAATACTGATTTTATAATTTCAAAATATGAAGCAAAAAGTAGAAATGAATAACTAAGACAATAAGTACTCCTCGGCTGCCATTTACTGTTTTGATGTATTTTTTTAATTTTACAAGAATGTTTGAATAACATTCAAATTGGATCATTTTAGAGCTTTAAAGTGCTGGGAATAGTTGTATGAAATGCATTAAAATAAAAAATGTAGTAACATTCGGCTATTTCTGCCACACCATGGTTAAGTTGGCATTACTCCTGGTTTTCTGACATGCGCTGTTTATAACATTTTGGGCAGAATTTGAATGATTCTCAATCTTGCAGTAACCTTATTCATTCTGCGGCAAGTTCAAAAGCGTCTTACTGGATCTTGCAGTATTGTGCACTAACAGTGTCACGAAATCAACTTTGGTTCCTGAGTAAAGCTGTTCTGAGCTCTGACAAGTGTGTTTGCATTGCGATCCGAACTGATAAACGGTCCACACTGCGCAGCTCAAACATAGTATGCTTTTGTTACGTTTGCCGAATTTATTTATTTTTTATTTTTTTCCATATGAAACAGAAAAGGCAGCACTTAGGAGTTGAACAGCGTAATTGTTGTGCCAGTGAGACAGTTTACAAAATTTAGTCGCACCGTCTGGAGCTCTGTTATTTATTTAGTTTTGGAATAGGAAAAACTTACTCTCTCTTTGACGACTTAATACAGTTCTGTCAATTTAGATGTTGAATATACATTTTTCCTCCATAGTTCTTTGTTTGTCTATTCCAGACTAACAAATAAATGTTCTGACAAAAGAGCACGTCCAGATAAATCCTGCTGAAACTGCAACAGCGAGTATAAAAACATTTCATATTTAACCAATAACCTTCATGAAACATGCAGGATCGCTCTCACCTTTCTGTTCCTGTACGTTTTTTTTTCTGTTTGCTCAGTGTTGAAGTCTGCGCTACGTGAAGGTTACATGACAGAATTTGTAGTGACTGGGTCTCATGTAAATGCGAGCGCTCTGAGGGAATTCACTTTCAATTACGTGCGCCGCTGTGCACGGCCATGAAATATTTAGCGCCATGTCACATTCTGTCCACAGGTGTCACCAGCGGGCAGACGCCCATCCCCCCCTTCCACCCACCGCTCTTCCGTCCACCCGTTCACGAGTGCGGAGAGGGGGAAAAGTTTGCATTTTGATGAGGTGTGGATTTGGGCAGGCGAGTTTGAGAAAGCATATGCTAGCTTTGTCTCGGCAGCCGCGAGCGAGCGGCGCTTGTCAGATTCAAGAAGCAATGCAGCTCATTCCTTGTGACATGGCGCGAGAAGAATGCCTTAGTCCCTCACGTAGCACACAACAGGCTTCTGCATCTTAAACACTCTTCGCACTAGTCGCAATTTTTTTTTTTTCTCTTTTTGTCATCCACTTGCGATTATGGGTTCTTTTGAATCTCAGTAGCTGCAGAAAGCCACTTTAGGGCTTCCATCAACTTTAATATCCTTCTGAGAGGAAGCATCTCAAGGACTAAAGGTGGGAAGTGATCTTGCCGTTTAGTTCCTCTGTATTTGTTTACATCATCTTGTTTCTGGAGCATACTTGAACTTAAACTGGCATGTTTTTCTGACTCGTTTTGAACATTCATGTACAGTATATGTGCTTTCTTGTTTCAACAGACCCAAGTTTTGCTTGAAGCAAGATATACCTTTTGGCTTTTTAAAATTTTAAAATCCATTTCAATTTAAAATTGAGCTTGCTTGGAGATACAGTTTGAACTCTGACCTCTCTCCTTTAGTGCCCCTCTAGTAAGAGAGACCAGAGTTTTGCTTACTTCCCACACTTACGGTTCAATCATCAAACCCGGTGATGTAGCAAACAGAAACTTGGAGGTCGCCCGAGAATTCATTGAACCGGATTTGTTCCATAAAAGCCCTCTCACACACTTTCTGAATTGAGAAGTTTTGAATCGGTGGGTGATGTGACTGGATATCCATTTTCCTTTCCCCATTCACATGCTACCTATCAGCCAGCGCTGTCTGAGCCAACTTTTATGGCTGACAAATGGATCAATGGATTATTTAAGAGCAAAACAGGTGTGTTCCTCTCATAAAAATGAAAGAATGAATAGCCAGACGGCTCTCAGGCTCCATTGAGAAGAGTGTCTGGACGACTGTTTACGTTGCATGAAAGCAAAGAGCTACTGAGTTGCAAGAAAGGATGAATGGAGAAAGATGCACAGATGAGAATGAAATGGAGAGATGGGATGGATGGATGGAGACTTCAGGTGCTTTACCTGGCTAATGCTCTCGCGCACCGGTTGCCAGTCGCTCGTGGTGCCAGATGCAGGTTTAATGGCAGATAAAAGCCGCTCTTATCTTTTATTCAGGTGTGTAGGTGTCCCCTGAGCATTGCGATACTGAGTGCTAAGCACCAAGGTGAAGAGTAAACAGAACACAAATCGCTGGTTCACGTGTTCCCACACACAAACGTTTGCCCGAGTAGGTCGAGAGACTGTTCCATATGCATGTGGTGCTTTAGGCGGGAGTGAAGGGCCCTGCTGGAGAGCCGGGTACAGGCCTGAATCCTCAGCCTGAAGGAGGGGTTCCTCCAGGTCATGCCACTGGATGACTGATGTGATAATTCTAATTATCCGAGTATTTTATTTCGTTTGTTTATTAATGCTTTTGATTTAAGACCTGGTTCAGTGAATTGTAAATACCCTTGGGCTTTAGGCCTAAATCATGTTGCTCAGAAAAGAAAAAAAAATCTCAGAATCAGTACAGCATTAGTCTTGTGCTTGTGAAACCAAGTTGTGTTGTGTGTGTGTTTTTTTTTTTTTTTTTCTTTTTTTTTTTTCTTTTTTTTTAATATTTAAGTTATTGCTTGAATTGGGTACTTTGAATGAACTGGTATGATGGTGGGATGTTGTTTTTTATTTATTTTTTAATTTATTTATTGTTTTTACATCTACATTTTCCAACCTGAGGTTTTAAAGGAAATGCTGAATTTGCCAAATCTGAGACAAAACATGCTCATATCGTCTTCCCAGATTTATACTAAGAATCGTTCTTGAAACACTTGTCAGCAAAAGAGAAACTTTAAGTTTTTCATGTGGTTATTAAATGCTACTGTTTTTTTATTTTTTTTCCTTTTATTTTATGTATTTATTATTATTATTATTATTATTTTTTTTTTTTTTTTTTTTTTTTTTTACAATACAATAGTATTAGTGATAGTAATATTTGTTTATTTACATTTAATTTTTTTTACCTTTTAATTTTATATTGATGCAGTTTTTTCAAATTTAAATGGGTGAATTGAATCAACAAGCGTGATGGTGGGGTGTGTTTTTTTTATTTTTTATTTTTTTTATTTTTTTTTTCCATTTGTTGTTTTTGCATCTACATTTTTCAAACTGAGAAATATGACCATCATGTTTTGAAAAAATGCTGATTTTGCTGTATCTGGGACAATACACATTTAAATCATCTTCCCAAATTTAAACTAAGAATCGTTCTTGAAACTGTTGAAACAGTATTAGTAATAGTAATTTTTAATTTTTAATTTTATTTAAATTGTATTTGTCTTACTTTTTAGTTTTATATTGATTTTAATTTTTATATTCATTTAAATGTTAAAATATAAATTAGAAAATTTAATTTTATATTTATAAAATATGATTGCTATTATTATTACTACTACTACTACTACTAATAATAATAATAATAATAATTATTATTATTATAAATATATTCTTATTGTTGTTGTTGTTGTTGTTGTTGTTATTATTATAGCCATATTGAATAGGGTAAAAAGCAGGTTTTCCTCTTTTTATACTTTGCTTATCACATGTATGACAAGACCATAGAGTATCCTATTTGTCACATTTAAGGTTTCTTGAGAACTTGAAGGCCTTGTTTGGCTCCATAGACATCCAGTCCTCCATCTTTGAATTTTGGTGCAGCAGATGCAACTTTTGTATGTTATGAATTACATTTTAAGATGAACATATTTGAATAAAACATTTTTTGTTTCCTTTAGGTACTCTGCAAGCTCTGAAAGCCATGCAAGAACTGGGTGTCGCGTCAGATGTTGATACTTTTAGTATCTATATCCTGCCGTCTTTCCCATCAGTGGACAGTGCCCGCACTTCTCTTAAGGTAATTGTACTGGTTATGTGTGTGGCTTGTTGGTTTATGTGACCGTTCTGAAACACTGTCTAACTTGGGTTGATAATTGCAGGAGGCAGGTATTGACGTGGACGCCAATGTTTTGATTGCGGCGGAATTACGAACAGAAGCATCACGTGGAAACCTCGCAGAGCTGTTCTCTCTGAGTAAGCATTAGCTTTCATGAAAATTGACCTCTTTTCCTTTATCACAACCACTCTTTGCCCATATTTCTCATGTGTATATGTTATATATTATCACAGACACAACTCTGTGGATAGATTTTTTTTTTTTTTAGATGTACCCTGTATGATAGCGCTCATCACTTGGAGACTAATTGCCGTCCATCAGGACTTCACATACGTAGCACTCAAACATCCACTCTACCAAGCAGCTACATGCCCATTAGGCCTTTTAAGTGATTAGCAAGTGAATATCTATACATCTGTCTGTCTGTCTGTCTGTCTGTCTATATTTCTCTCTCTCTCTCTCTATAGGTTTATATATATATAGGCTTCCTATTTTATTATACTTTAAAATATAATTTATTTCTGTGATGCAGTGCTGAATTTTCAGCATAATTACTCCCGTCTTCAGTGTCACATGATTCTTAAGAAATCAACATAATATGCTGATTTATTATCAATGTTTATTTTTATGGAAGCTGTGATGAATATCTTTAATGAATAAAAAGTTGAAAAGAACAACATTTGTTTAAAATTGTAATCTTTTAAAACAATATAAGTCTGTACTATCACTTTTTTTTGCCATTTAACACAGTCTTGCTGACTAAAAGTATTAATTAAAAAAAAAAAAAAAAGAAAAGATTTACTAACCCCAAACTTTTAATTAGTAGTGTATATTATAACACAAAATTTATATTTGGAATAAACACTTTTCTTTTAAACATTTTATCAAAGAATCATGAAAAAAAGTATTACAGGTCCCAAAAATTAAGATGTTTTCAACATTGCTAATAAATCAGCATATTAAAATTATTTCTAAAGGATCATGTGACACTGAGAGTGACTACAGTAATGTGCGGACAGTTCAGCTTTACTTCACAGGAGTAAATTGTATTTAAAAGTATATGAAAGTAGAACATGTTATTTTTGTTATTTTCAATTGCAATAACATTTCACAACATTATTTTTTTTCTGTATTTTTGATCTAATAGATACAGCCTTGATGAGCATAAAAAATGTATTTAAAGGGGTCATCGGATGCTAAGTTGACTTTTACATGTTGTGTGAACGTTAATGTGTGTTGGCAGTGTAAATACAAATCTGCCCTATAATGATAAAAATCCATGCAGTGGTTTTTAATTAATCTGTAAAAATAATATTCCCTTCTTCAAATCGAGTCATTCTCAGATGAGTTGTGGTGTCACACCGACAGAGGCCGCTCCCACGATAGTTGACTGACATGAGCGTTTTACCTCAGATCAGCTGTAACAGTCCGCCCTGTTTGTTTTGATGCCGGAGCAGGGATGTAAGTTAGACAAGAATATCTCTGATTGAGCGATTGAGGTGTTGTGTTGCTGGATGTAATAATGAACATAGTGGTCGTCATTTACTCCCGACATCTGAGCCGCTGAAGATGCAGTGGATTACGTTTGTTTGTGAAGGGAATGCACCTCCTGATCTACATATATCCGTCTTTGTTCGCGCAAATCATTCATGATCCAGCTTCACTTACAGCAGAAGTGAGTATAAGGGTTTTTTAATGAATCTTTGCGATCGCCTTTACTAATAATGTGCTAGTTAGAAAGTTTAGTGGCTAAACGCGGCTAAATGCGGCTAAAGTAAACAGGCTCGTCACTCCACAGAGAGAAGAGAGGGGTGGGGTGAGCAGAGCTCATTTGCATTTAAAGCAACCTCGACCAGAATGAGATGATTTTTGCAGAGCTTATTTTGGCAACGTTGTTGTTGTTTTACACAACCATTGAGAATTTTTAACCAAAGTATATTATAGATTTTTCATTAAGACCCTAAAGAATCAAATCAACTTGTGGAAAATGGGCATCCAATGACCTCTTTAAAAAAACAATAACATTATATACTTGTATACATTTCTTTCTTGCTTTCTTGCTTTCTTTCATAATTTGTTTTTCAAAAACACTTTTCATTGATAAGAAGAACCGTTATTAATAATTGATGATTGAAGTGTTTTCTGAAAGATCATGTACTAAAAACATACACTGAGGAATGACTGTGGAAAATTCAGCTTTCAAATATAAAAAAAAGACATTTTAAAACATAAAATAGAATAGAAATTGTACGAATATGTAAAACTATTATTGTTTTTCTGTATTTTTGATCAAATAAATGCAGCCTTAGTCAGCATGTAGGAATTCAAAATGGGTTTTAAAACTGGAATTCTTTTTGTTTTAACCCAGAAAGTTGGCCAAAAGATCTAACGAGTCAACATGAGCTTTAGTAACAATGTTCAAAAAAGATAATAAATCAGCTGAAATGTTTGTTTTCATGACATTCATCACATTCGCACTCTTGCAGTGTCTTCACCTGCTCTTCCAAGCATTGACCTGAGTGCTTTCAGAGCCAGTCTGATCTCTGGATTCAGAGGGTAAGTAATGAAACAAACTATGTGTGTGTGCACTAGTAGAATTTTCTGCCTTTTGGCTAGACAGCCACTCATTCGTCACCTCATGCATATGGACGCAGTCATCTCTAGCCCAATTACAGCATGGGAAGAATGCAAATAGAGTTTGTCCTCTTTGTTGCTTTGCTTCTGACGCCTCGCTGTCCGATGCTGAAAGACTACTAACAATCCCGACTGCCACTGATGGTGAGATGCAAGGACTGGCATGGCCATTTGAGCCATCAGCTTGGCTGTCAGTGTTTATTTTGTGCCTAATTCCCCCCAGACGATCACCTCATTTCTCACACATACTCATAAACCTGTCATGGTATTTCATTTATCACATCATTTTCTTATGGTATCACTTAGTGCACTCAGTCAGCTTGGATCTCAAATCAATCCCATCATGCGCAATAGTTAAGGACCAGCTCTGTTTTTAACTCTGATTTGAGCGCAGAGGCCGTAGGGCAGCAGATGCTGCTGTCCTCTGTATTTAGCAAAGCATTTAGATGTGAAAGCCGAGCAGGGAGGTTGCCGGCAGCGATGGATGTCAGGTTTGTAATTGGGGTTGTCAGAAGGGTAGAGGGGGTTGTCGGGGCCCTGTCTCCTTAGCGACCTGCTCTTGTAATAATCAAGGTCAGGAGATAATTTAATCATTAAACAATGTTGAATCTTTTTTCCTTCCTCGTCTCCCTGCTGTCCGCCGTCAACACTCCCTACCAGCGCTGCATCTTGATTTCTCAGTGTGTTGTTGGACTGAAAATTTTTGTGTATATCTGTAACCACTGAGGCTCTAGAAAGAGTTTTTTAGATGTATTTCAAATAAATTGATGATATTGCATGATGAGCATAATATTATTTTTTTAAATGTATTCAAAACAGTATAATCATACAATATATATGCTGATTAAAACATTGTACAAATTTTAGATATTTTTATAGAATTATTTTCCAGTTATTCTCAGCTGTAACATATTTAATTTGCTTTTTGAGTGCAGTCTCTGTCATTATTTAAAAAATCATTAGGTATAGACTAGGTAAGGTAATAAACGAAAAATTATGGAAAGAAATCATGAAGATTCATTGGTCAAAAAGTGTGAGAAGCTGTATGCTCTGAGTGGACAAACAAAGCCTTGTCACACCAAATCTGTACTTGATCTTGAAATCACTCTCTGGCAGGTGTTATATAGAAATAGTTAGTTTGAAAGTTGCACTGCATTTTTTTTTTGTCCGTGTCTGTATGAAAATCATCTCTGGTCTTCTACTGCCCCCTACAGGTTTCACAATGTGGAGCTAATGGCAAAGGTAAGAGAGAAACTAAGTTATTTTAAGAAAGATGATGAGAAAACAAATGAAAAGGACCTTTTGTTAAAGTGACGTCTTCGTCTGCTGTTACAGATCACAGAGCTTCTCTATAAAGATCCTCGGTTCAATAGTGCTGACCCTGAAACTTCTGGTAAGTTGCTTGTTTGTACTGTTTTTCCTGCCTTTTAACGTTCTGTATTTGCCTGTTCATATTTATGTATTTAACTTGTTTTTTTTTTTTTGTTTTTTTTGTTTCAAATTTTGTAGAAGGGGAACCCTAGCCCCCATCCCCCCCCCTTTTTTTCATGAAATTATATTATTTAAAAAATGGTGTTTAAAAATAGGTTTTAATGAACTGCAGCATGGCATTATAATTTTTTTTTAAAAATGTACAATATATATATTTATAATAATATAGGGCCCTATGAAATCAGTTTTTTTTTCCCCTCAAATTCCATTTTTATGTTTTTCCAAATTAATTTTTTTCTGTTTTTAGTTCTCTGGATTTTTTTTTTTCCTGTTTTAATTTTTCTAAACTCTGTTTTAATGGTTAAAGTACATTTTATTAATCAAAAATCATCTCTGATTAATTGAATTCATGAAACTTACATAATTTAACAGCAATTTTGTAGAAGTTAAAAAAAATTATGCTTTTTTTTCTCAAAATTATTTTTATTTATACCTAAATCTGTGTTCCATTTAATTTTCTGAATTCCATTTTAATGGTTTCATTAAATAAAAAAAAAAGCATCTATAAATAATAGATTTTTATTAAAAATAATAATAATATGTTTTATTATTTTATTATTATTATTATTATTATTATTATTATTATTATTTTTAAATTCTTCTGGTACATAAGTTTTGATAAATAGCTTTTCTGGTCAATATTCCTTACAAATAGTGTTTCGATAATAATTTCATTACTAGTAGTAGTAGTAGTTTTATCTTTACATTAAGTAATATATTTCTGTTACAGTTTCTTCAAGTTAAGCCAAACTTTTATTTTGACTGGTCGCTGTGTAGACCTTTCAAATTTCTGTTTGTATATGATATGACGGTATTTTTGGTTTTTCTCACAACAAATGGTAAATGCTCATAAAGTGACTCAGAGCAGTTCTAGGGATTATGTGTCCATGTACTCATATATGACAACACGACAAGCGTCACGCATGCTTTAGTATGTGTGTAGTAAACTAAATCGCCAGTGTGCCATTCATTCACACAGAGACATGCAGAACATGCAGGATTCATATTTAAATAGCATTTTAAAGCTTAATATTTTTGATTTAAGTGTAGTGACCTGCTTTTGATTTGTTCATCCAAAATTTGGCAAATTCCATGAAATTCTGTGTTATACAATTAAATTCCATTTTTATGACTTGGTTCTCTGATTCCGTCCACGTTTTCTGCATCAAATCATAGGGCCCTAATAATCCTAGCTGATAGCCAGTATAATTTCTTGTGCATCAAATCATATGTTCTCTGAGCTGGTTTCACTGACAGTATTGTGTATGTGTATGTGTACGCAGAGGTCTGTAGGTCCACTGGCAGTGATGGAGTTTATCCTGACAGCCGTACTTTGCATTAAGTGTGTGTGTCTGATGCAGTCTGAATAGTAGTCGTGTGCATGTTTACATGAGTGCTGTGTGCTTGCTGACTCTGCGCTGAGTTAACAGAGCTTCTGCGAGTGTTTGTCGTCTCGCTGCACTGGAGCTGGCCTCGGCGCTGGTGTCCGAGCAGGTGGGAGCGATGGAGACGGTCTCTCTGTCTCATCCCATCACCGTGCACAACGCAAATGTGTGCGTGAGGCTGTCAGCTGCCAGCCACTTGTTAAAACAGACTTCAGTCAAGTCTGCAGCAAAGCTGACTGTGTCAGCATAACACACACACACGGTTTAAAAGCTTATTTGCTGGATTGCAATATTTTTGTTGTTCTGGTCCTGCTGAAGCACCCTTTGTGACTTTATAACGTATTTATAGAAAGCAGGAAGTGTCAAATTGGTTTTTCTCTCCTTTTTTCGCAGAAAATGTGGCCTACTTCCTTTACAACCTGACTGATTCCATGAATGAGACAGAGGTGCACTCCAAAGAAGAGCAGCTTAGAGAGTACTTCGGCCTGCTTAAGAACATGGTATGTTTGAAAACATTCAAGCAAAGTGTCACGAACAGTTCAGTTTGGGGTCAATGAGTTTTTTTTTTTTTTTTTTTTTTTAATTCAGCAAGTAAGCTTAAAATTGATCATAAGTGACAGTAAAGGACATTTATAAAATATAAAAGATCTCTTTTACATAAAGCTGTTGTTTTGAACATCAGTAAATCCAGAGAAAAAATATATTATGATTCACAAAAATATAAAGCAGCCAAAAAATAAATAAAACGACCATAATAGAGTAATTTTTCATGGTCATGTGACAATGAAGACTGAAGTAATGACTCAAGTAAAGGTGAAAATGTAACCTTTTTTCTATAACAGCAATGAATTTTAAAATGGAAAACTATTTTACGGTATTACTGTTATTTACTGTATTTTGGCTGTATGGATCAAATGTCGGTATGCTGAGCTAGTGCGCAGAATGTTTAGCAATTTAACAGCAATTTATTAAAAGTTTAACATAAATTACAGGCCCTATGAAATTTTTTACGTTTCTTAAATTTTGTTTCATTTTTACCAAATTCTGTGTTTTCCATTAATTTTCTGAACTCCATTTTTAATTAAAAAAAACAAACAAACAACTAATTTATTGTAATTTTTTGTGTATTTACATTTGTCTGGCAAATAAGTTTTGATAAATAATATTAAAAAAAAAAAAAAATCACAATATTAGGCAGCCAAAAAAACTAAACAAAACAACAAATAAGCGTATTAGATTGATTTTTGAGGATCATGTGACAATGAAGACTGAAGTAATAACTTGAAAAAAATAAAGCTAAAAATGTTTTGCTGTATTTTTGATCAAATATCAGTATGCTAGTGTGCTGAATTTTTAGCTTGCAAAAAGTAAAAACTACCTAAAAAAAAAAAAAAAACACAAAGAACAAGAAAAGTGTAATTCTGCATCTGTTTGCTGTTAAATGTAACATTCTTCAAAATACATTAGTGATCAAATTATAATTATACAAACGTACCTAAATACGGAAGCTGTGAAGCAAAGCTAGAGACCGTTTTGGAACAAATGAATGAGTGTGAATATATTTTTTATAATTTTTTTTTTTTTTTAAATTTTCTTGTTGAGTAGTTAGTTGGAGTTCATAATTTCTCTGCTTTCAGAATATCAGCATCTCGCCAAACATCTTTAGAGGAATCAGGAACATTTTGGAGTCTTACCAAGTTCCAGAGCTTGTTAAGGTATTTTATGATTAGTGGTGTTTGCAAAGGCAAATATTATTTGACTATACTTGGGGATATTATTTTGACACCGTTCCCACACCATTCAGCCTTCAGCTATGAATGATACCAAAATTCAACATTAGAGGTGTGCTGTTACTCTTCTAAGTAAAATAAATTTATTTGCAGACAGCAAAATGGCCAAAAACCCCATAGACTCCTATAAAGGAGAAACTTAATTAGCAGCGTCCTTGCAACCAAACCCTAGTAAATGCATAGCAACAACCTGGCATCATAGAGATTTTTGCATGGGCAAACACCACTAATATTATCTTCAGAAACTTTACAAATCTGTTTTTAATAATTTTATTTGGATCTGTAATAGTACAGTTAATAGAGCAGTTTATATTTTATCTTTCAGGATGTCCTTGCTCTTGTGGATAAAAAGGAAAACGGCTTGGATAATGATGCTACACTGCTTAGAGTAAGTGTTTGTTTGTTTATATATATATATATATATATATATATGTATATATATGTATATATATATATATATATATGTGTATATATATATATATATATATATATATATATATATATATATATATATATATATATATATATATATATATATATATATATATATATATATATATATATATATATATATATAATTATAATTATTTTTATTATTATTTTATTTTTATTTATTTATTTATTTTATTTATTTTTTTTTACCAAAAGTGCTCAGTCCATGCACTTTGTCAGTCAAATAACCTTATATTTTTGTCAGGGTTTGGAGGGCAAACTTTCATTCCTGGAGAAGTCCCTGGCAGAGCTAAAAGCTGAGGGCAAGCCAGCAAGTTCCACCCTCAAAAAAGTAATCACTGTCCTGTGTGCCGAGGAGGTGAGGTCTACTGCTCTCATAAATACAGTACAGTATATTTAGGGTTCTGATTGGTTTTAATAGTCATTGGTATAGTGGTCAACTGATTTGATTGAACCAGTTATGCACTTTATTTTAAACGCAAGAGAAGATTTTATTTTGAACGTAGAAGGCTTCCTGCATCAGCCGTTTCCAGTTATTTTAGCTGTTCACAAAAACTCCATTATGCTACTTGATGATGCAAATTGGTAGCGCAAATAATTGTATTATTCTACTTTATTACCTATAGTGGCTAATAAAGTCCTGCACATTTACAGAAAATATCATGGTTCCACATTGTAAAATAAGGTGGTTGTTGGTCTGTCACTAGTCATTATTCAAAACCATTTGCCAGTATTAGTGTATATACGTGTGTAGCTGATTTTACTCATAACTTTGTCTGTCATCAGAAACTGGAGCGAGCTCTGGAGCTTAAAACTCAGTATGAATCCGATATGACCCCTGCAGCGTATGCCATGCTCATCAACCTGTGCTGCCGCCATGACAATGCTGAGGAAGCCCTCAAGCTAAAGATAGAATTGTAAGTTGGATGTACACATCATCACCATCATGCAAACATCCTTGTTTTGCTGTAAAGTAATTAAAATGTCATCATTTGCTCACCATCATATCGTTCCATATTTGCAACACCTTTCCTTGTTACACATTCTAAAGAACATTCTGGTCACTTTTTCCAAACAATGAGTAAAGATGGAGTATTCAAGCTTCAAAAGGAAGCAAAACCAACATAAAAGTAGTCCGTACGGCTGTGTTCCACCTTCTGATAGCAACATCTCTTCACTGATGACGTGCAATATTCCAAAAAAAACAAACAAACAACAAAAAAAACATAATTTCAGTTTCACACTGACTTAAAGTTTCCTGATAATTTACTCAGCCCATGCCATCCAAGATGTTCATTTCTTTCTTTCTTTAGTCAAAAAGAAAGTAAGATTTTGAGGAAAACATTCCAGGATTTTTCTTATCTAGTGAAAGAATCTGTCATTTTCTTTAAAAAAAAAAAGCTATACTTTTTAACCACAAATGCTCATCTCGCACTAGCTCTGCGATGTACAACTTAATGCATTGTGTAGTCACGTTGGAAAGGTTGCACGTGACGTAGGCGGAAGTACCGACCCAGCAGTGTGCTTTACAAAGCGAACGTGCAAAGAAAATCAAACGCCCTTTACAAAAAAGGTAAAACAACGTCAGACAATTTTGAAGTTGGAGGAGCAAAAGGAGATGGAGTTTTTCGCCTTACACTACCTTTTTGAACCAAAGTGCACAGACAAAGAACTGTGTACGAGTTGTGACCTTTCCAAAATGATGTAATGCGTAAAGTCGTAGATGTGCATCACAGTGCTAGTGCAAGATGAGTATTTGTGGTTAAAAAGTATATACATTTTTATTTTTTTTTAGAAAATGACTGATTGTTTTGCTTGATAAGACCCTTATTCCTCAGCTGGGATCATGTAGAGCCCTTTGAAGCTGCGTTGAAACTGCAGTTTGGACCTTTAATTTGCTGATCGCCATTGAAGTCCACTGTATAGAGAAAAGAAAAGTTTTCCTCAAAAACCTTAATTTCTTTTTGAGTGAAGAAAAAAAAAAGACCAAAAAAAAAAATGAACGTTCAGAAGTGAATTAATCCTTTGAGATCTAGCTTCATAGAATGATACATTCACATCTATACTTTTCTTACGATCGCTCAATAACATGCCAAGTAGAGGAAATGTCAAAATGATCAGTGAATAATGATTTCAATTTTGTTTGGGTTTTTTTTGGTCAGACAAAATTGCTATCCTATAACAGTCATTTGAACCATTTTTGTGGTGCTCTTTGGTCAGTTTGCAGCTTGACAGTCCTTATTTACTTTAAAGTGGCAAGGATATTTGTTTAAAAAATGACTTTATTTCTTTCACAAATTAAATGATTTCAAATGGATTTGGAACAACCTGAGCAGGGTGAGCAAATAATGACAGTTTAATTTTCAAGTGAGCCATCCACATTCAGAGCACGAAGAATGTGACAAATGAAAAATTCATTTGTCAACCTGTGTTTACTGTTTCTTCATTCAGGGCTCGCAAGGACTCTGAGGTAGCGCTGGATGCTCAGAAGTATGTGGCCTTGGTCCGAGTCCTATCCAAACACGGCAAGCTGGAAGGTTAGTGGCCATGTGAAAACCTCAGACCCTTATCTGAAATAATTACAGATGCCCTCTTATTTTCACCATCCCGGATTAATGAAATAATTTAGTTTAGTTTGTCACAAATAAAGTGGGCCGTCACATTAGATGTGCCTTGCCTCACTTTTTAAACCACTTAGGACGTCAAGGTACCAATGAGCATTTCTATTACTTATCACGGCACTATCAAAAGCTTGCCACTCGCTTAATTAGTTTCTTAAAGGCGCAGTTCAGCGCGAGCGGCCGTGCGAGCCGTGTCTCCGTGCGAGAGTGAGGTCCGAGACACCTGTCTGTCCTCGCGGGGACATTAATCAGCCATTATCTGAATTCCACGGTGGATTTCTCCATGCTCATGTAAGACGCAATTACAATAAAAGTGTTTCCTCTTTGCTTTGTGCACACAGTGATGGTGAAAATACACGCTCCGTCTCTCTTTTCACGATGCGTGTCACTCTTTGGCTGCCCCCTCCCTCTCGCTCGGACTCATCCTGTCACCGAGCGAGGGAAAATTACAGGACCGGCTGCACTTTAACAGAATTACCGAAATCCGTCCTGATACTAATGGCATATCATGTCGGGGAAAGTGCTTGAGTATTTCACACACACACGCACATTTGCATGTGAATTCAGGCGAAAGTGTGTGATGAGGGAAGTGTGTGTGTATGTATATGTGTGTCCATCAGAGCGAGCCGGTGGCCATTAGCCCGCCGGTGTGCGCTTGGAGCTTGTCATTCACATTAACACACCTCAACGCCCCAGCCTGCCCGCATCACCGCCGCAACCCGATCCGCTGGAAGATCATGACTCGTGGCACCTCAGCGCACCGGCTGGCCTGGCTTTTAATGGCCTTGTTTTTGTTTGAAACCCTCTTGTTCCTTCCTCCGTCTGTTTTTTACCCCCCTCTTGTGTCCTTACATTTGTTACGGAGTTCGTAAAACGCTGTTGCCGGTTCACAGGCTGGCAGAAGGCCGTGGAATGAGCTGGAGGACTAATGGGCTGTGTGATATTTGTTTACCTCAGTGTGTGTGGTATCAGACAGTGGGCCGGGATGCTTCGCCGCTAGCCGTCCATTCGGGCCCATTTACCTCCAGCAGCTGATTGGGTGTGATTAGTGGTTCTGTCAGAAGGGAAGAATTTGAGCTGTCTGCCGTCACGGAGCTTTCTCATATGGTTGAAGTTCAGCTCGGTTGCTGTTTGTGGTCCAGCGATGTGTGAACCGTGCGCCGTATGACCAGAGAGTGGTCTGAGGGGCTTCATTTGGGACTCAGAAGTCTGTCTTGCTCGTTCATCCGTAACCTCAGGACATGTTCATCAGAAAGTCCTAGTGCTGTGCAAAAGTTTACACACCTCAGTGTCATGACACATTGTGCTGTGACGTTCCCGAACTATTCTGCTTATCATTTTTATACCATTTCTTATGGTGTGTTCTGAAACCTACACATCTTCCTTTGTGCTTATTGCCGAAAAATTCAGTGGATCAAAATATCTTGCTCTACAATGGCAGCAGCTTCATTTAAAGGAGAAGTTCACTTCCAGAACAAAAATTTACAGATGATTTACTCACCCTCTTGTCTTTCTTTCTTCAGTCGTAAAGATTGTTTTTTGAGGAAAACATTTCAGGATTTCTCTCCATATAGTGGACTTCTATGGTGCCCGTGAGTTTGAACTTCCAAAATGCGGTTTAAATGCAGCTTCAAAGGGCTCTAAACGATCCTTGCCGAAGTCTCATCTAGCAAAACGATTGGTTATTTTCTAAAAAAAAAAAAAAAAAGACAATTTACATACTTTTTAACCTCAAAAGCTCATCTAGTTTAGCTCTGAATGAACTCTGTGAATTCCATTTCATTACAGTTAGGGTATGTCGAAATCCCATCTTATTTTCTCCTCCAACTTCAAAATCGTCCTACATCGATTCAGAAGTACCAACCCAGTGTTTACAAAGTGAACATGCAAAGAAGATCAAACGCCCTTTAGATTTACTTCTGCAGCGATGTAGGACGATTTTGAAGTTGGAAGAGAAAATGAGATGGGAGTTTTTCAACATACCCTAACTGTCTAGAACACAAGACGAGCATTTGAGATTTAAAAAGTATATAAATTCTTTTTTTTTTCTTTTTTTTTTCTTTTTTTTTTTTTTTAGAAAATAACCAATCGTCGAAAACCTCCCATCTCATTTTCTCTTCCAACTTCAAAATCGCCCTACGTCGCTGCAGAAGTAAATGTAAAGGTGTAGGATGTAGGATGATTTTGAAGTTGGGAAAAAATAAGATGGGATTTTTTTCGACATACCCTAACTGTAATGAACCGGAATTCACAGAGTTCATTCAGAGCTAGACTAGATGAGCTTTTGAGGTTAAAAAGTATGTAAATTGTCAGGTTTTTTTTATAGAATAGACTATCGTTGTGCTAGATAAGACCCTTCTTCCTTGGCTGGGATTGTTTAGAGCCATTTGAAGATTTGGCTCAGACTACTTTTATGAAGATTTTGAAACATTTTGGAAGTTTAAACTTGAGGGCACCATAGAAGTCCACTATACTGAGAAAAATTCTGAAAGGTTTTCCTCAAGAAACATAATTTCTTTATGACTGAAGAAAGAAAGACATGAACATTTTGGATGACAAGGGGGTGAGTAAATTATCTGTGAATTTTTGTTCTGGAAGTGAACTTCTCCTTTAAAGGCTGCTTACTCACCATGTGTAATGATCTGAACTCAACGCTCACGATTTCTTCCACTGTTGTACAAAAGTGACTGATTACTTTCAGTTGAAATCTCATCATAAACTGTTTGTATGCAACTTTAAAGTGATAGTTCACCCAAAAATGAAAATTGTGTCATTAATTACTCATCCTTATGTCTTTCCAAACCCGTAAGACCTTCATTCATCTTCAGAACACAAATTAAGATATTTTTGATACAATCCAAAAGCTTTCTGACCCTGTATAGACAGCATTGCAACTGACACGTTCAAGGCCAAAAAAGGTAGTAAGGACATCATTAAAATAGTCCATGATACATCAGTGATTCAGTTGTAATTTTATGAAGGTACAAGAATACAAAAAATAAACGTCTTTAAACAAAAATACAAAAATAACGACTTTATTTAACAATTTCTTCTTTTCCTTGTCAGTCTTTGATACACGTTCACAAGAGTACCATGGCACAGCCCTGCCTTACATATTTGAACAAGAATATACAGATGATGAACTAAGAAAGATGGATGTTTTACATCAGAACGCTGGTTCCTGCGTTAGCAGCACCACACATATGGTGGTGGTACTCTTGTCAAAGTGTTGAAGACTGACATGGAAGAGTAATTGATTAATAAAGTTGTTATTTTTGTTTACTTTGTGCTTCATAAAATTAAGGTTGAACCACTGATGTCACATGGACTGTTCTGTTGATTTTCTTACTACCTTTCTGTGCCTTAAACGTGTCTGTTGCATTGCTGTCAATGCAGAGTCAGAAAGCTCTCGGATTTCTTCAAAAATATCCTAATCTGTGTTCCGATGATGAACGAAGGTCTTACGGTTTTGGAACGACATGAGGGTGAGTAATTACTGACAGAATTTTCATTTTTGGGTGAACTGTCCCTTTAACCTCTGTTTATGGTAGGTCTGTTTTGAATGTAAGAGCTGATTCCTCCACTGAGAAAATGAATAGGAGATCCAAGCAAGTGTTTTTTATTGGCAAGTACTTGAGTATAACACTTAGAGGTGCATTAAAGCAAATGCGTCCCTTTCGGCATGACTTTCATCCAGCTTTAGCGCATAACCTCATTTTATATGGCTTAAATGTTGTAATGCATCAGTGTGCTGTGTACAACAATGCTTGTAAAGCCCTGGGCTATAAGAAAAGTACATGGTTGAGTGCCTAGAGCGACGGCCTAAGAATCAAGAGGTTGTTAGTTCTAATCCCCTCGTGGGTATCGCTGTCACGACGCCCTCCGGCGATCCACTTAACCTCCATTGCTTCAATTCATATCCAGCTGTTAACACATAACATGTGGCACTTTTTAGACAAGAGCGCTTCTTAAATGACAAGCCTCTATTTAAATGGGCTGACTGCTGGGATCTTGATAAAACAATCCTCAAAAATTAAAAAAGCAGTAAAGGATGAGATCTGTGCCCGAATAACAGCGTGACTGAGTAGATAAGTGAACAGAGCTTTATCATACAAAAGCAGCCTCTTAAAAACTCAGCATGACCCTGCTGAACCTCCTGTTCCCCGCTTCACTGTTCCTTTTGGCTCATCACTTTTCCTGACAGTACGGAGCGCTGCGCTGGATTTGCATAACAACAGGACAAAAATTGCAGGGTGATGAAGTGACAGATTGGAATTTGTGGGCTAAAACAAGCTGGCTGTCTCTTTCTGAGTGTGTGTGTGGAGACTGAAGTGAACTGTGTTGCTGTAGGTCGGCCTACATTGTATATTTCCATAGGCATACCATTACTTTCCATACTTGAGGTCCTAGTTATTGTCAAAACACTGTAGGAAGGATTTTTTTTTCCCTACTTAAATTCACATTTTAAAGGTAGAGTTCATCCAAAAATGAAAATTTTGTCATTAATTACTCACCCTGGGGTCGTTCCAAACCAATAAGACCTTCATTCATCTTCGGAACACAGGTAAAGATAGTTTTGATGACGTTTGAGAGCTTTCTGACCTTGCATAGACAGCAACACACAGAATTTTAATTTTTGGGTGAACTATCTCTTTAATATGCAGTTGTAAGTTGCAATTGTAACTATACTGTGTAGTTACTGAGAGTTTGAAGGATTTTTAATGTCTCTTCTTCTCCTCACTAAGGCTGTACTTAATATAGATCAAAAATACAGTATAAAAAGCAATATTGATATTACAATTTAAAATAAATGTTTCTACAATATAATTTATTCCTGTAATGGCAAATCTGAATTTTCATCAGCTATTACTCTAAACTGCACTGTCACATGATCCTTCAGAAATGGTAATTTGCCTAAAATGTTCTAATATGCTGACTTGATGCTCAAGAAACGTTTCTTTTTATCAATGTTAAAAACAGTTGTGTTACTTAATGCTATGGAAACTATTTTTTTTTTCAGTTTTTGGTCAATTTTATTGTTAATAGGAAGTATTTGATTAATAAATGTACACACATTTATTTGAAATGGAAATATTTTGTAATATTATAAATGTCTTTACTGTCACTTTTGACCAATTTAATTTCTCTTAAAAACATCTTACAATGGCAGATGGGCAATGTTTAAGAAACTTGTATGAATTATTCAATATAATTGCAGTTGTGTTTGGTGACACTAATATGATAGAAATGACATATTTCACTTTTAAAATTTTCATTTAAAATGTTTAAAATAATGTTAATATGTTCTGCATATTAAAGTATTACATTTTAAAAATTTTAAAAAATAAAAACTAAGCATTCAGCATATTAATTATATTAAGATATATGTAATTAATTTTATCAATTACATTTTTATTTTGTTCTGTGATATTTTAGTGGCATTTGTGTACATGTGTTTTCTTGTCTTAAGGTGAAAGTGCTAAACTGTGTTTACGGAAACAAACTCATGTTTAAATCCAACTATGATATAATAAAGCAATAAGCCCCAAGAAGCCATGGTTTACAGTGAATTTATAACAGCTAAGGGACGTTATTGAAGCCGCTTCGTGTTGTGGCTAAAACCCCATTAGCAGTTATAAATTCGCAGTAAACCACGGTTTCACAGGGCTTATTGCTGTTATAAAACGGTTTTTCCATATACGTAGTACGTTTTCACAAAATAAAACAGAGCTAATAAAGTGTGATGAAATAAATAAAAACAATATTCTTCCACTAAACAATATAGTTCCTTAGAAACAGTTGTGGTTTCAACAAAGTGGTTGCAAAGCAACACACAAAAGTAAAACAAAGGTTTATGTTTGAAGAGTAATTTACAACAGCTTTGAATGCTGATCAACCAATCAGAATCAAGGACTATCCGTTTTATAATTCATACTTTCCAGGGAAAGTGTTATCAAAACATTGCTTTTTAAGTGTCCTGACACAGCAGCAATTGTTTAACCAATAAAGTGAGTTCTGGGTGGAACTGTTTATCAACCAATGGCAGACAATAAGTGTTGAAGAAATGGTAATTTTTGCAATTCGCTAATGGCACGAAAGCTAGCACTTTATCTACTTTAAGTACTGTGAAGAAACGGAGATGAACAGCAGTACCGCTGTGAGTCATGGGAATTTGGGAGTTTGCCTGACTGCCTGTGGCCAGCGCTGACTCCCACATGCACACAGCTGTGATGATGGTATCCTCATTCTCTCTCTCTGTCGCTCTCTCTCGGTTCTAGATGATTAGTATCGCCAGTGCAAACAGGCCCTATCGGTATCAGCCCATTAGCTAGCCTCTAAACAGCGCGTAAACACATCTTAATTATCTGGCTTGGTGACAGAGCAGCTGTGGAGGTGGACCCTCTCCCCTCTGCCAGATGGGAGCATCGCCCAGTAAAAAGCCTCCATTACGGTAGCAGAGCTGCGGCGTATCCACGACCAGAGCCCGCCGAGTTCACGCCGGGCACTCGCCGCACACCTATAATTTCCCGGCATGCTTTCGCAGGGAACCGTGAAAAAAAAGCCTACTATTGTGGGGGCCTCCGTAATTGTAGTCTCGTTTAGAAATGCAAGTAGTAATTAGCGGCGAATTGGCATTATACGGCAGCATTTGCATCCCCGCTGGGTGTAAAATGTTGTTTTAATAGCGGTTTGTTTTCCCCACATGAAATTATCTAAGGGGGCTTTTATCACCTCTTCCCCTCTCTCGCTCTCTCTCTCGCACTCTCTCGTCTGGCGCCGGCCCATCGGGGGACGGCTAAGCGCACAGATATACAAATAATCTCCACAAGTCTGTGGAACAGTCAACGAGACGCTTAAACCTTTGTATGCACTTGTGATTTATAAAACTGCGCCCTGAGTGCCAAGTAATCATTACATATATTTGTTACGTACCATGTAACTAGTTGCATTTAGAGAGTTCAAACAGTAATTTGTGTAACTTCAGTCTTTTATAATCAGTTATTCGATTATCAGTTATCAACCTACTCCAAAAAGTTCAAAAAGTCTATATAGTGAAGTTGAAGTATTGAGTGGTTTCTGGATAGCTAGTCAAAAGGCCTGACCACCTATTTTTCTGTCTTTCTCTCCTCTCTCTCTGGTATTGTCCTGCAGAGGCGATAGACATGCTGAAGGAGATGAAGGAGAAGGATGTGCAGTTAAGGGACAGCATGATCAGTTTGCTCACCCTTACGATGAACACTGCTGCGATGAAAGGAGATGCCAACACTATTCGACGCCTCCAGGAAACAATCTTCACTTTGGGCCTGGCCAAACCATCCAGTAACCTCTGCTCCCCCCTCATCACTTGCTATCTAGAGAGGTGAGTTGGTAAAACTTTGGAAACACGCCAAACTTTGTGTTGTTCCTGTCTGTATGTAGCACCTACAGCTCTGCACACTCTTCTTAAGGCCAGGACACACCAAGCCGAGGGACAGCCATCGGCCAGCGTCTGTCAGGCTTGTTTGATTGGTGTGTTCTACACGTCTGCTCTCGTTGGTGGCGGTTTGTCCAATTTGACATGTTGCATCTGTGTCAGGGTCGTTGGCGGGAGTGAGAACTCTGATTGGATGCTCAGTATAGCGAACAAGTCAGTGCTGGAGAAGGAACCTATTGGAATTGCTGAGTTTCTTCATCTTCTCCAAAATTAATCGCATTTTTGAGGGCCTAAACATGCTCAAAAACTCATGAAACTTTGCGCACACACCAAAAATGGTGAAAATTGACATCTGACATGGGTTTCAGAAGTGGGTGTGACAAAAATACTCAATAGCGCCACCTATAAAGTTTAAACGAAGTGCTTCTCAAGTCATGTTTCACATACATGTTCGAAATTCGGTAAACACATGTAACACACCAGTACCTACAAAAAAAAACCCCGGTATGAAGTGCGAATCCCAACAGGAAGTCACATATTTGGAAATTTAAAGGGCGTGTCCGTGACGGTTGTACAATATCTGATCTGCCCCAAACTTCACGTTTGATAAGAGTCCTGGCCTGAAGACATGTAAAGGTCAATTTTCAGTTATAATCATACCGCCACCTGTTGGCAACAGGATATTTCATGTTTTACACTAGCTTAAACATACTATGTTCAATCTGCGCCAGACATCTACATCCCAATATTTAGTTATAGTCATAGCGCCACCAGCTGGGAGCAGGAAGTTTGGTGCATATAAATGACTTCTACATATCCCTCCTGTATTTACCACTTTAAATGCATAGTGCTCACCATTCGCTGTTTTCCTAAAGCCACCAGGTGGTGTTGAGCCCGAGTGAGAGGACCTTTCAATGCTGCTTGCAGCTTTAATTAACAATGTTTCTGTTTAACCCTTTCGTTGCATTTGGGGAAGTTTTGAAGCAAAGAGGTACATAAGAGGAAAAGTGTCTTTCCTACACTTTACATGTACTTGCTATAGTAATAAAAGTAAGTTATGCATAATGACAAGCAACTAATCAGAGCACTCAAGGGCATCATAAAATAGTGTAGCCAAAATTTGAGGGGGAAAAAAAGTGAGGTTTTGGTGTAGAAGAAAACATCAATAATGTCTCAAGACTATAATTTCTTTTTAATTAACAAAACTGGTGGCGGAAGTATAAATCAGATACAATAAATCTAAATTATAAGTTGAAATATAAATTTAAGTAATAAATGTCTTATAAGCTGAAGTTCCACTGATTCAAAACTGAACTGGGAAGGTAAAAGGTATATGCAAATTTTGAAATAATTTGAAAGGTTAAGTTTAATCTTAAAGGGATCGTTCACCCAAAAATGAAAATTCTGTTGTTAATTACTCACCTTTATGTTTTTCCAAACCTGTGAGACCTTTGCTTATCTTCGGAACACAAATGAAGATATCTTTGAAATCCAAGAGCTTTCTGACACATTCAAGGCCTAGAAAGGTAGAAAGGGCATTGTTAAAATAGTCCATGTGACATCAGTGGTTCAACCTTAATTTTGTTTGGAAACAACATGTATATAATGTGAAGACTGATGTTAATAACAATGTCAGATTGTAAAGGGCAGAGTTGCACTCCTCCCTAAGCTTGTCGTCTCACTGTTCGTTTCATATAATCTGTCATTGCCTTATAGCAAAATGCAGCATGGTGGGAAAAGGAATTAACTTCCACAAGTTTGGCCCCTCTTTTTTGCCCCCCTCCCCATCCGTTCAGGTCTATTTGTAAGAACGGCTTTTAAGCAGATCAACTAATTTGCATGTTAATTATGCACCCTGTGCTAATTACTGGATTTGCCTGGGCCATGCGGTGCACTGCGTAAGTGCCTTTCCCCCTCCCCGCTGTGGGATATTGAGGTTGGCAATACACCTTCACTGATAGCGCTAAAGTCAACACACACATACACGTACGGGCTTCCTGGGTGCCCCTCTGAGACTGTTTGTTTTTCTGTCACTCGAGTGCCACAACCACACTGGCACGTGCAGGCTTTAATTGCTGCCTTGTGCGCGATAAGGTTTCCAATTTAGCTCAGGTTCATTAAGGAGCAGATACGGAGAGATCAGAGCGGCTCTCAGCAGAGACTCTGATAAACCGTGAACGTTTACATCACGTCACACACACACACTCTGTGACTGGCAGCCACACATTCCAGTGAAGGAGAGCCGTCTCGGAGCTCACAGCAGCCAGGCCTGTTTGGATACGGCCTCCGCTAGGAACTCTGTAATACCTGTCTGATTCGTCTATGATACTGTATGATATACTGTAGGCGTATTAGAAGTCATATTAAAATGCAAAGACTATATTGATTAGAGACAGAAAGAATGATAGCCCCATTATTTTTTTTTTTATACTTTTTTTTTTTTTTTTTTTTTTCTTTATTCATGCTTGTGATCCTGGGAAAATAGTTGAATATTACACAATGGATGTAAACATGGTAAAATGTTAGTCTGTGTCCATTGATTGTTGAAAGTGTAGACAAATAAGTTAAAATCTAAAAAAAACATGCAGAAGTTCTAAGGTTTATTTGATACTTTGAATTAGCATTTATTTTCAGTTTTCATTTTAATTCTAGTTTCAGTGTTTTTGTGCTTTTGTCATTTTTATTGGTTTTTGGGTGACACTTTACAATAAGGTTCATTAGTTAACATTAGTTATCTACATTAGTTAACATGAACTAAGAATGAACAATACTTAATGTCTTAATTAATGTTAATTTCAGAATTTACTAATGCATTAATAAAATCACAAGTTGTGTTTAACATTAGTTAATGCACTGTGAACTAACATGAACAAACAATGAATGTGTATTTTTATTAACTAACATTAAACCTTACAACAAAGATGAATAAGTAGTGTAATAAATGCATTGCTCATTGTTCATTCATGTTACAGTAAGGTGACGCCTTGTTGTAAAGTGTTACCAGTTTTATTGTTTTTAAATATTCCTATTTAGGTTTAATATATATATATTTTTTTTTCAGTTTTAGATTTTGTTAGCTTTTTTCAGTTAGTTCCCAAGGCAGCATTTCTAATTTTGTTTTTTTAGATGCTTTATTGTTTGATATTTGTTTTATTTCGTTTCAGCTTTACCTCAGATTTTAAAAACCATTTTAATAAATTTAGTTTTAACTTTTAGTTTACTTTTAACAGTAACAACTCTTGGATTGTTCTCTTGGCAGATAAACATATTAGATATACGGTAATAATTAATACTAATTAAGCGTTGTTGGAGTTCGACTTGGAAGCAAATTTTTAATTGGTGTTTTATTTATAGTTATTAATTAGATTTTTTTTTTTTTATTTTAATAATTATGTTTATTTATTTTTGGATTTTTTTTTTTTTAAATGTATTATTATTTTTTTTTTTTGGTAACACTTTACAATAAGGTGTCATTTATTAACTTTAGTTAATGTATTAACTAACAAACGAACAATGAACAATACATTTATTGCACTATTTTAGTTAGTTAATAAAAATACAGTCGTTCATTGTTTGTTAGTTCACAGTGCATAAACTGTCAAACAACTTGTGATTTTAATAATGCATTAGTAAATGCTGAAATTAACATTAGTTAACATTAAGATTATTAAATGCTGTAGTATTGTTCATTCTTAGTTCATATTAACTAATGTAGTTACCTAGTGTTAACTAATGAACTATTGAAAACTGTTACCATTTTTATTTATTGTTTTTACTTATTATTTTACTATTTATTATTATTAATAATATTTATTATTATTATTATTATTAATCATATTATTATTATTATTATTGTTATTGTTGTTATAATTTTTATTTTATTTATTATAATTATGTTTGAATTATTTTTAGTTCTTAATTATTTTCTGTGTTAAAATATAAACCATAAACTGTGTTATTGTTTGTTTAGGACTGCTTATTAAAATTTATTTATTTATTTATTATTATTATTATTGTTGTTGTCAGTAATTTTGTATTTCAGTGTAGTCAAAAGAATTAGTTAACGATATGTGGCCCTAGACCACAAAACCAGTCGCAAGTAGAATGGGTATATTTGTATCAATAACCAAAAGTATATTGTGTGGGTCAAAATTATCGATTTTTATGTCAAAAATCATTAGGATATTAAGTAAAGATCATGTTCCATGAAGATATTTTGTAAATTTCCTACTGTAAATATATCAAAACTTAATTTTTGATCAGTAATATGCATTGCTAAGATCTTTATTTGGACAACTTTAAAGGGGATTTTTCTCAATATTTTTTATTTTTTTTTTGCACCCTCAGATTTCAGATTTTCAAATAGTTGTATCTCCACCAAATATTGTCCTATCCTAACAAATCATACATCAATGGAAAATTTATTCAGCTATCAGATGATGTATAAATCTCAGTTTCAAAAAATTGACCCTTATGACTGATTTTGTGCTCCAGGGTCACATATTACTAGTAAATTTTTTTTTTTTTTTTGCCCAAAGCAGCATATAGTTGAATCAGGACTTAAACTGTGCATTTGCTGTGCATATACACACCAAGGATACACCATAAAAACCAAATAAGGTGATGTTTTGTCCAGTCCGGCCTTTCGACCTAAAATGAGCTTGGCACCGCTGCCATAAACGTCTTTTTTTATCTTCTCCAGCGTTCTCTCCGTTCTACCCTCATCCATCTCTCTCCACTCGTCTCTGTCTCCTCTTTGGTCCGGGCTGCGCTAAAGAGGACAAAGCGGTGTGTGTCAGTGTCTCGTCAGCGTGTCAACTGTAATGACTTAATGAACACTTCTCTATGGGATTAACTCTGACAGCCGTCAGCCCGTCTCCACGACAACAGCAGCCGCCGCTCCCGATCCGTATCCTCGGTCTCTAATGAGCCTAACAAAGGGAATTGCCAGAACTTTTTTGTGGAGGGGATTTTTGGAGAGACAGGAGCTCTAAAAAGGAGGGAGGGGATGTCGCAGGCTGTCAGATGTTTTGAACTGCGTCACTCGCATATAGAGAGGAAGGACGGTTTCTGGAAAGTTTAAAGCGGGACCGTTCACATTTAAAAATCATTGCTGTATTTGTAGTTTCGTGTTTGATAGATGTATTCGATTCCTTGGAGCATTAAGCCTACCAATACGCATGGACTTCAATGTGAAGGAAAAAAGAAATAAGCAGTCGTTCTCTTTTAAAAGTGGAAAGGGTGATAACATGGGTGCCAATCTCGGTAACAAAAGAGATGGGAGTCAGGGATGTAGGGAGAGTGTCACAAGAAGAGGAGGTTCAGAAGAGGGGTGGATGAAATTAGCTTTCTTGTCTAATCCTTCAGGTTCCTCGCGCAAAGCACTCGCATTGGCTTTTTTTATTCTCCTTCAACTTAATTGGCTGGAAAGTGCTTGACATGCAAAGTTAGTGACATTAAGAGGAACATGTTGCAGTAAGCCTGAGCGCCACTGACAGCTAAATTGTATCCGGGGAAATTATGAAGCCTTCAACATGGTTAATTCTTTTTTGGGGGGCTTAGTTAGGCGAGGGTGGAGAAGGGGGGTTGGGTTTTGAAGGAGGGGGTGGGGTAATTGCCGTCGTGGACGACTCGTCTCATATTGATGGGAATTGTGAAGAAGTCTTCTGGTTTTATGCTGGTTGTGCTCTGGGGGCTGGGAAGCGTAACATCTGTGGCACATCATATTCGAGTGGCATTCTGAATAAATGTAGTTCAAGGAGTTTCTGCTTCCATCAGGACTTGTCAGTAAAAACAACAGTTTAGAAGTTTGTTTGAGTTTGGGTTTGTTTTCAGTGCTGGCTTCTGTTTTTATAATCTGAGAATGCTCCAACGTCAGGTGAAGATTACAAATATTTCCTACCTTTTGTTTGCTGGATTGTGTTATTTTACAGTTCATGAAGGTATTTTTTGGAATCAGCAAGATATTAAAGGTGAGTCATGAAAATCTGACATTTTCCATGTTTAAGTGCTGTAATCTACCAAAAGGACAACCCAATAACTTTGTTTTGGTAAGCCTTTTGTGAAAAAACAGATTTGGCTCCCCCTCGTGACGTAGGAACGGGATATTATTATAATATTACCGCCCCTTAATCTGCACATTTCCACTCACAGCACCGTTATTTCGTTTTCCCAAGCGTCAACGGTGTGCCAGTTTTAACACCATGACAAAAGTTCAAGCAAAGCATGCACGGGCATCAAATATAGGCCCTAGCCCGGTCCTGGTCCGAGAGGCTCAGGCCCTAGCCCGCCCCTTGTCCAACATCTTATCAGAATTCTCGGCCCGAGTCCGACCCGACCCTGTCTTTTTTCCTCCTTCTCCCAAAACGGCTTATACTACTGTTTCAGCTATTAAAATAGTTATGTTTTGTATTTAATGGCAAAGTGATTATATTTAGTTTCAATGTTTTAGTAATTTAGAAAAACATTTGGAGCATTTTTTGTTCGTTAAATGTAAGTTTTTGTTTTTTAAAACGGCCAGCAAAGGACTGTTCAGCTTGATCAGTTTGCCTTCTCAAATCATCACGACTTGCATAAAATAAAATCTATAGCTATAAAACAGTTCAAGTATAAAACAATGTTAGTATAAATTATCCATCATTTTTGCTCACAAAGTTAAGAGCAATACATCATTCGGAACTGTAAAGGGTCTACTTTTATTTGTGTGCACTCACAATATCGACAAAACATTACAAACAGTGCTTTTATAAAATAAAGCAAATAAACGTGATGCGATTTCTGCCGTCTCGTTCTTGAACAGAAGCGCTTCACAAAAATGAACCCAAACTTAGCGAATACATGCCTCACGGACATGATAAATATGTGTATATGTGTGAATATAGAAAGCTGTAAATGATTAATTAAAGAAATAAAACAAATCGCAAACAAAAAACACAAAGATGCCCGGCCACTGAACTTTGACGTGAAAATTGACCCAAAGCCTGGCCCTAGGGGCCTAAAAAAGTCGGGGTAAAATGCAGGGCTCTAGTACAAAGCACTATTTAGAGTCCCAGCCTAAGAGGAGACAAGTGAGCGGTAGATTTACTGATTTATTTCCTGTGTATTACACTGCTGTCACACAGATCTAATATGAACATGCCATTTCTTTCCCAGCTGTTTACCTTCACAGACATGACCGACTGAGTTTTGTGTGTTTTTAACGTAAAATTGAATATATTTGAGAGTTTATAAACAATAAGACATGAAGGAGAGCTAGTTTAGTACTCACATCCCATTTGACAGCCGCTTTCTGTGTGTGTCCTTCAGATGTGTGTGCTCAGAAAACCCTAGATCAGAAGTTTAAACTGATATGGCTTTAAACGCATGATTTCAGCATGAGAGACGTGATAATTGAAACCAAATAGATGTTTTTTGGCAGAGTATCTGAGGTATGAGCTGTAAAGGTGCAGCCCTGTTGCGGGAAAAGGGGGCGGGGAGCAGTAGGTCATTTGCATTTAAAGAGACATGCACGAAAACAGTGTGTTTATGCTTCCACTCAAAGTGGACAGTTTCAAAATGATATAATAAATGATCTGTTGGGTATTTTGAGCTGAAACTCAACGGACACTTTCTGGGGACACCTGAGACTTCTATTAAATATTGTAAAAAGGAGCATAATAGGTTTTCTTAAAAATAGATATATTTTTAGCAAGCATGCATTAAAAAGGTCAAATGGGACAGTAAAAACTTCTACATTGTGACCAAAAAATCCTTTAAATCCTGTTTTATGCTAAAATGTTAGGATAAATGTTTTATGCTAAAATGTCAGCTGTTTTGAACTTTGATAATTAGAAATGTTTCTTGAGCAGCAAGTCAGCAAATCAGAATGATTTCTGAAGCATTATGTGACACTGAAGACTGAAGTAATTATGCTGAAAATTCAGCTTTGCCACCACATGAATAAATATTAAAATATTAAATATATTTTATAATATTTTTATATATTATAATATTAAAATAGAAAACAGTTCTTTTTAAATTGAAATAATATTTATATAATATATTTTTAGTTTTCTCTGGGATAGCAAGCATTCACAATCAAATACTGGAATAAGTGAATATATTAATTTTTACTTTATTACATTAATTAGGTAAACACTTTTCTTTTTTCTATGGCAAATATTTTAAATTTAATTAAATATTAAATTAAATTTTTTTTTTTTATGTTTTTTTATTATAAGTTATTATTTTACTTTTGAATTCAATTGGTTAAATTAGTTTATTTCTGTGGTAAATATTTTAAATAAAAATGAAATTATAATGTTTCTATAATTAATATTTCCAGTTTTCCCATGGGTAGCAAGTATTTACAGTCAAATACTGGAATAAGTGAGTGTTTTAAATTAAATTAATGTTTTTTTTTCTTATTTTACAATTGTTATTACATGTATTACATTCATTACTCTTGAATTAGATTGGTTAGACTGAGTAAACACTTCTTTCTGGGGTAATTTTTTTTTTTTTTTAATTAAATTAAATTGTAATAATATTTATATAATTCATATTTCCAGTTTTCCCCGAGGTAGCAAGCATTTACAGTCATATGCTGGAATAAGCAAATATTTAAAAAAAAAATTTTTTTCTTATTTTACTTTTGTATTACATGAATTAGGTTAAACACTTCTTTCTGTGATAAATATTTTAAATTAAATTAAAATCTAATAATATTAATAAAATCCATATTTTCAGTTTTCCCAGGGGTAGCAAGCATTTACAGTCAAATACTAGAATAAGTGAATATTTTAAATTATTATTATTTACTTATTTTACTTTTTTTATTACATTAATTGCTCTTGAATTGATATATTGGTTAGATTTCATTTCTTTCTGTGGTCAGCTGTATTTGTACCTTGTTTTTCAAGGTAACAGACTTCCTAATTTCTTGCCATGGCCACTTTTTAATGAAGTAAATTTACTTCAAATGTGCGTTTTATGTTATTTCTTATTTGATAAGTAGCCATGTAATACATGAGATAATGTACAGTCAGCTAGCCAATATGGAAAAATAAACCAGCTTTGCCATAAGCGACTCTGACTGTACATTATTCCAAAATATTCACTGTCACCAAAAAGCAACACTTTATGAATGTCTAAACAAAATATGAAACCAAGGCTTATTTCTTTTTAAAGCATAAGCCCACTTTAAAAGCAAAACATTTCACAGAAAAGTTTATTAGATTGTAAAGCAGTAGATATATTGTCTGTTTTGATTAAAAACAGTCAGTTCTGAGAAATTCTGTAGCATCATTTGTTTAGAGATGTCACTTGGTTTGTTTTCTCATACAGTTTTTTGGGGCCTGTATTTATTGAATAAGAAATTCTGCAACTAACAAGCCTGTGATTCACAATCAGTGATTTGTGACAAAAATCTCAAAACAAATTTGAAATTCCAAATTATAGAGTTGAATGACGAATGTCTCTGTTCTTTATCACTCTCTCCCCCTTTGCTTTTTTACACGGGCCTTAATCAAATGAAACACTGTCCAAATTCTCCCTCACTCTCACTCAAGTGCATTGCGCAATCATCCAGCGTGTGTTCGAATTGGCTCTTGACTCCCGCTTGATGAATAATATTGTCGCTCTTCATTCCAATTAAGTGCGATTGCCTAAGAGCTGGCGTCACGTTCCGGCTCAATCACTGGCCTGTTTTTTTGTCCATCTCCCTCACGCCCCCCTCCTCGCCTCCTCGCGTTCAACCCACCTTCCAAGGTCACCTCTCTCTAAAGCACATATCCCTTCTCTGACTGTATAATCTCCGGGGTTGAAAACACTAGTGAAATTACACCTGTTAAAACCCCACCGGTTCACTTTCCCTCCGCACCCGCCCCTCCTGCCGGTGCCCTATCTGCTTTGACCTCTGTGTGATTGGCGTGGTAATTACCCAATCACTCGATGGCTGCCACTGCAGTCACAATAGAGTGATTGGAGTGGTGTTTTTCTCGTCTATTCCTTTGCTTTATTCCTCTGTCAGGCCTCTGTCAGCCCCGGCACTGAGCTCTTTGTTAGAAAGGGGTAGAGAGAGGGAGGAAGAGAGGCAAGAAGATGTGAGAGAGGGGAGAGAGCAGATCTAATTTTGTTGCCATATTCTGCCAAGCGGCCCGGTTGGGGGTGAGGGCACTCGGGGGCTGTAGAGGAAGCCGGGAGCCACAGGAAGTTGCAAGAAGCTAAAGACCTTTGTTGCACATATTTATTTAATGCATTTTTTATTTACATATTTATTTGCTAGTTTTTTAATTATGCTTGGTTTTTTTAAAATTGTGTTCTTTTATTTAAAGTAAATTTAGTAAGTATAGTAAGTAAAGTAAGTATAAGTAACTGTAACTTGAAAATTAAGAACAACAAAGTAGTTTGTGACGAGTTAAAAATAAATATAAAGTTAACTTTATTTATATATTTGTTTTATATATTTATAATTTATATATTTGTTATATATTTATAACTTAATTTTATATTTAATTGCTATTTTTTGTTTATTTTTTCAAATTCTCTTCACTAATTTACAGATGTGACCATTTAACCTTATATATATATTTTAAAATAAATACATTTTAGTGTTCATTTTTTGTATGTATAAATTTTTATTTATTTATTTATTTTGATATTGTATTTATTTATTTTGTAATTTTATTCATTTACGATATTTAATATTTTTTATTTACTTTTTATCTATTCATTTTAAAAGGGCAATTTGATGTTAAAAAAGTGCTGTTTGTTTTAAATGTTTGTGCTTAAGATATAGTGACCATTTAACTTTATATATTTATTTTATTTTTATGTATTTTAAAATATTTCATTTTGTAGTGTTCATTTTTTGTATATATGTAAATGTTTTAGTTATTTTGATATTTTATTTGTTTATTTTTTATATTTTATTTATTTTTATTTTATTTATAATTTATCTAACGTAATTTTTTTTTAGTTTTTTATTTACTGTTCATTTTTTGTATATATGTAAATGTTTTATTTATTTTGATATTGTATTTTTATTTATTTATTTTGATATTTTGTTTATTTGTTTGTTTTGATATTTTATTTTGTATTTATTTATTTTATTATGTAATTTAATTTAATTTACTTTGTGGTCTATTAATTTTAAATAGTTTGGTGTTTAAAGAGTAGATTTTGATCAGTGCCATTTGTGGTTAAGACAAAGTGACCATTTAATTTTATATGTATTTTTAAATATTTCATTTTTTAGTGTTCATTTGTTTATATATATATATATATATATATATATATATATATATAAATGTTTATTTATTTCGATGTTTTATTTATTTATTTACTTTGTCAATTAATTTAATTTTGTTTTTTTTTTTTTTTTTTTTATTTACTTTTGGCTTTGATTTTGACCAGTGCTGTTTTGTTTTGGGGGTTTTTTTATTAGTTTTTTTAAAGTTTGTGTTTTTTTACACCATAGTCATCACTTTTTTTCATTATCTGTATACAATTCTTTTAATTTAATGTTTTAGATTTTTTTATTTGCATTTCAAAGTTCTTTTCTTTGATGATTTAATTTTAAAGTGTAGTTTGGTGTTTAAAAAAGTAAGAACAGCAAAATTGTAAACTTTAAGCCTGTTTTGTAGTGAAATACAATACCATAATAATACCACAATAAAAAATGCTTCAGCATGAATATTTGATACCAACACATGCTTGGTGCTGTTTTGGTGTAATATGTCATGTTTTTCTACAGTGGGAACTATGCTGGTGCATTCGATGCCACTGTGGAGGTCCATAAACAATACAACCAGATGCCCAAAATCCACGACCTCATCTGCGGCCTGGTGGAAAAAGGAGATGCCGAGCTATTACAGAAAGGTGTGTAACACCCACACACGCATACAGCACATTAATTACATTTCTGTGTGTCACTTGTTAGTCACAAGTAGTTTGTCAGTGCGTGTTCTGATCGGCTGTCATATGTAGAAATTGTGTGTTCGGTGTTTTCGAGAGTGCCACCCACTAAAGGGCAGGTTGGACAACCTAGATGATGGTGGTTTCAATAGTCTCTGTCTTTGTCAGGGTTAGTGGAGGGGTTAAGTGCGCTGTGTGTTGGGGGTGAGTGGATTTGAAGTGTTAAGGCAGTGAGACCTCTACGCTGGAGGGCCACTTTACGGCCCCGATGACCCAGCACTCTGAGAGACGCTGCATGTGCCACAGCAAACCCATTCATAGACGTAAACGTACATATACCTGCATGAGTTCATCCTCTTTGTGTTGCTGTGGCTTCCCTGGACTGTTCTGAAGTGGCACGCAAAGAGTCCAGATCTGTATGTCATTGAGTGCCAACGGAGAGAGGCAGTTTTTACAAGGCATCTGTTAAATCTGATAGCATTTAAGCAATACTGTTAAATAAAGAGATGTAGGAGTATGACTGGTGGCTATATGAACCAGATTAAATCTAAAAAGTAATTGATTCAAACATGTGACTCTTTCTTCACCTGGTCTCTCTTTTGTTTCACAGTCATGGAGTTTCTGAGTCAGGAGCGAGGTGAGATGATGATGCTCTACGACCTTTACTTTGCCTTCCTGCAAACGGGCCGCTACAAGGAGGCACGCAAAATCATCGAGGTGGGACTGCTGTTATTGTGTTCAAACCACACAGCTATTTAACAGCTTTAATTACTGCCACACTGATATTTCCACTTTTAAATTAGATTGCCTCCAAAGCCACACTAATGCCATTCATGCAAGACAATAGGTGCAATGATTTTTCAAAGGATGAGAGAGTGTGCGAGTGTGAGTGTGAGTGTGAGTGTGAAGGAGAAAATGACGGCTACAAAGACCACTCGTTTTTGAAACGCAGCTTACTGGGAAAATTGAAGTATTGTGATATTGTTTGTCACTATATTGAATCAATGCACTCACGCCAACTGCTATTATTATTAAATGTCATTACAAGGCTTTGGCTTGATAAAACCATTTTCATTTAAAAGAGAAAATGATGACAAAAGTTAACAACAAAGTAAGAATTAAGTGCCTCTTTCATATTCATTTTAGATTTTTTTATGAATTGATTTATTTAGTTTACAATTGTACATTTTTCTTTTTAAATGTGTTGTTTTGAGTTTTATTTATTTCTAAATGTGTTTTATATATATTTATATATATATAAAATCACATATTTACATATGTTTTCAGGAAATATATTAATGCAGAGATAGGAGTCTCATTTAGGCTATAGGAATGATCGTTACAGCTGTTTATAGAATATATTACTAAACTGGACTACCAAATATTTAATCTAAAAAAATATTGCCTAAAGTATTTTTTGATATTTGTAGGTTTTATTTTTTTTAAATATTTTTGAGGATGTTTTGCAGAGTTTTATATATTATTTTGCATCATAACTATTATAGTTTTTTATTTGGGAGGGAGGAAATTTTAAAAACTACAATGCCTAAAGTGTTTTTGGTCATAACTATATACATATGTTTTCAAGAAATGTTATGTTATATTAAATGTTAATATGTTATATTATATACTGACCAATTTTGCAAAAATAGCAGGAAAAGTATGAAATATATGCATAAAATAAAGCTTTTTTTTTTTTTACATTTTAGATTGTTTATAATTTTACATTTCTATTTTTAAATGTGTAGTTTTCAGTTTCATTTATTTTTAAATATTTTGTACACATATATACATGTTTTCAGGAAATATATTCATAGAGAGATTGTTGCTATAGAAATGATAATTATAGTTTATAGAATATACTGCATTGCTAAACAATATTGCCTAAAATATTGTCAGGTTTTTATAGGATTTTTTTTTAAATATTTTTGAGTGTGCATGCAGATTCTTTTGCATCATAATTTTATTATATTTATTATATTCAAATTTTTATTATAGTTATAGTTTTTGTTTAAGTATGATTTTGCAGGTTAACTTCTAGATTTTAATGGAAATCATTAAATTATTTGGGAGGAGAAAAATGAAAATCTATAATTTTGTATACATATATTGTATACATATATACTATATATTAAAAGTATTTATTTAAATATTTTTTAATGTGTTTTGCAGAGTCTTATACATTATTTTGCATCATATTTTTTTAAATATATTTATAGTTTTTGTTTCCGAAGCATAACTTTGCAATTTAATTTCTAGATTTTCATGGAAATCATATATTTATATATAAATATACTGTGTTTTCAGAAAATTATTATAGCCTTGTTTATTATTATTATTATTATTATTATTATAGTTTTTGTTTTTAAGTTGTATAACTTTTTGGGTTAGTTTCCAGATTTGAATAGAAATTTTATCATTATTTTTGAGGGGAAAAATCTACAAAGCCAAAAGTGTTTTTGGCCATAACTGTATACATATTCATAATGTTTTCAAGAAATTTTATATTTCATTTACTGACAAATTTTACAATAATAGCTGGAAAATTCTGGAGCATATGGTACATTTCAACCAGTTCTTTCTGATGTTACCAAGATCAGCACAAGAAATTTCATCAAAATTAATCAATGCCAGACAGCTAAATAATTTTATCTAGTAGACAGTTTAAAAAAAAAAAATTGAAATGCAGAATGCATGTACATTGGAGAAAAATCTGTTATAGAGCTCTTTATTGAATCTGTTGGAAGTATAACTGGCAGCAGGACTTTTTGTCCGTCTCAGCACTGTGAAGTTTTCAGACACATTTCAGATAGATTTTCGATGCGTGTGTAGACGTCTTTAATTGTCTGGAGAGATTGAGCATGTCTCTGTTCTCACATCAGGCCCTTCGGCGAGCGCTCTGTCCGGGAAGTAACTGATTTTGAGACGCTTGACGTGTTTGGAGCGCTTTGTCCAGAATGGGTCTTTCGGGGATATCTTTAGGCTGTGCTCTGTCTTGTTCTTTGAGAAGACGGCATCTCATGAGTCTACACTTCCACTGCGAAACAGCTCTGACAAAGCCATTTAGATGTTCAATTAGCCAGCTGCTCTAATACGACACCACTCAACTCCCTCAGTGCTGCCATGTGGGAGTACAGCAAAATGTCAGGACTAGTCAAACCACTTCTTGCTGGTTTATCATGCATAGTCTTTGTCTAAGGTTGTTTTACCTTTCTGTGCAGTTTTATTTTTGTGCAGCTTTCTTTTTTTCTTGTCTCTCTGCATTTGTCCTCCACAAACCCTCGTCTCTGCTAATTCTGTTGTATCGTTGTCAGTATGGATGAAAAATAAGCCTAAGCTTGGATATTGCAGATCCATCAGTCAGGGGCTTTTAGCCAAGAAAATATCCAGTGTCTGCAGATCTAGAGCATGCCATTTGGCTCCATTTTTCGTACATGCACCCGATCATTGCAATTTCTCTGGGACAGTACTTTAGCCGATAAGCTATCAGTGGTCACCTCAGGATACAGCGATCTCAAGCAGCTTTGACTTTCATTGTTTTGGGAGGTTAATTTGAGATGCAAGTTAAAATCCCTCTTAAAGTATTTGCTTGATTTTTCTGAAATCCGCTACTACTCTTATTCCATCTTAGGACATCCCCCAGTCTCATATGAGTTTAAAATCATTCACGTTGCATGACTAACACACAGGACAGTTTAGATGTTGTTAGACTGTTGTCCCTTGTTTTGAACCAAGGAAATACATAAAGAAATATTCAAAGAAAAGTCACTTGCGTTATGGGTAACATTAGAAATGTTCATTGTTAATTGGACTGATTTGTAGTATTGATAGACCAGTGTATTGTTCAGATGACTTATTAGCTGCTATTTGGAAGTCTTATTTTAGTATTATTTATGTGCAGTACTACTATGCTAGTTTTTATTCATATTTTGTTTATATTTTTTGTTTCATTTTAATTTTGGTTTTATGTACTGTACTAGTTTTTATTCATATTTTTATATTTTTTATTTTTTTATTTTTTACTTTTTATATAATTTTATTTTTATGTGCTATACTACTTTTTATTCATATTTTGAATTAGCTGTATTTTATATTTTTAGTTTTCATTTAAATTTTAGTTTTATGCCTTACACTAGTTTGTTTAATTGTGTGCTGTACTTGTACTTTTATTTGTATTTTAAATTGGCTATTTTTTTTTAGATTTTGTTTTCATTTAATTGTACATTTATGTGCTATAATAGTTAAATTAATTTTGTGCGCTTTATTAGTTTTTATTCATATGTTGAATAGCTATATTTCTTTTATATTTTTAGTTTAATTTTAGTTTTATCTGCTATACTAGTTTTTATTCATATTTTGAATTAGCTGCATTTTTTTGTACTTTTAAATTTTATTTTTATGTGGTATACTAGTTTTTATTCATATTTTGTTTTTATATTTTTTTCCAAAGATTTCAATTATGAATTACTCATTTTTAGTGGATTTAAATTTGCAATATAATAACAATAACAACACTGGTTTTTGGTCATTTTGACATTGATCATTAACCGTTATGACTTAGCATGTCTTCTGTAGGTATCTGATTTTTTTTTTTCTTTGACTCATTAAATATTACTATAAAAATAAAATAATGAATAATAATTAAAATAGCATCATTGCACTTTGTTAGTTTTAGTTTAAAATTAAAAAATAAACAAAACAGTAAAGTGTGATAATACTGTTATATTTTGCAATAATAAATGAGTATTAAATAAAAATAGTTATTTTACGGTACACTTAAAAATACAATACTAATATTTTTTACTTTTTTTCTATCATTTTCATACCTAAAAATCGGCAAGCTTTTATTTTGGTGGGTTGCTGCCAAGTAAGTACCGGTATATGTGCCGTATCAATAGCAATTAGCCGTTACTGGAAATGTATCGAATTTTAGTATGTTTTATTTTTATTTTAATTATTTGAAGTAAATATTGTATGCTATTTATACTATGTCATCCTGAAGTCTTGATTGTCAGGTGTGTATAATCAAAGCTGATTAGGTCTGCTTTAGATAGATGCTATTAGTCATTGAAAACAAAACCCTCAGTCATATCTTTCTACACCTGGTGTCGTTACAATATTTTAATACCTCTAAATCCCCCCCACTATAAACTCTCTAAAAGTTGGTGTTTAATGGTGGCTTGTTGAGCATCCTTGTGCTTGACAGGTCAGAAGCCCCACTCATTCTGTGGAGCGTTTTCCACGCGTCCTCTCTTCCATGCAGAGCCGGATAATTAAAAACACTGCTATCTAAGTAGCATTAGCAGACACAGAGCTCTACTCCACTTCTAATAGAAACTTTAAGTGCAGTGATGGAGTGCTGGTCAGGTGATTGTACTGCCTATAATTGTCAGATTATTAATAATGGTGGTAATTAAGTGAAATGCTGGTTAAGGTTTTGGTGTAATTAAAATGGTTGTCACATCGTGTGTGAGTGTTTCAGAGTGTGTGACCTGTGTTTGAGAGAATGATGGCATCTTCAGCGTGATGAGGGGTGTTTTTGCTCAAAGGTCTGAATGAATGGGGAGTTTTTGTTTACTGTAACATTGCGAAGGCCATACATACACCATTTTTGTTTGTTTTTCATGGTGAGAACGATTAGATGCTTTTTTTTTTTTTTTTTTTTTTTTTTTTTAAACTGTTATCCAACATTACATTACCTGAAAGTATTTTATGTATTTATTTATTTTGCTAGAAGTTTATATGGATGTATATTCTAAATTTTAATAACAGTGTTGAGAACCAAACAGAAAAAAAAAAAAAAACTTTTTAATTTTCGTTTCATTTCTGTAAGACTTTCGGGACATGTTTTCTACTCTCTTTAAAGAAACTTCTTACTACAGGACGTAAAAATGATCATATCACCAGAAATGAATGACAATTGCTTAAACAGGTCATTAGTTAATATTTTCTAGTGTTTTTATTGACTTTATAAGGCTATCTTGATAGAGATTAGAGTTTGCCAATTTTTAGTGTCCATGTGTCTGTGATGTGTCAAAAAAAAAATCTTTGCAGAGTCCAGATTTTCTTAATCATCCGACCTAAATGTTCTTTTGGGTATTGGCTGTGTAGTGAGCATTAGTGAGTGTGTGTTGATTCGTTCTCTTATATAGGAAGATTGGAGGGGTGGGGGTGCTCATCATCCTGGATTTACTTAAGGGAAGATTTGCCCCGCAGGGCTTTATGCATCAGGCCCCAGGAGCTGCTCCTACATTTATAGCAACACAAAAGAGACTGGGACTGTGTAGCAGTTCAATTTTGGTCTTATTTGCTAAGCAGATTAGGCTTGAGGAAGGCTGGAGTGATTTTGAACTTGGCCTGGAGGCTGATTTGCTGCAGAGTAATTCTGTTTGGATGCTGCTGATGCAATATCCTCCAAGAGGAGAGACAATGTGAATTTAGACATCTGTGTGTGTGTGTGTGTGTGTGTGCGCGCGTGTGTGTGTGTGTGTGTGCGCGCACACGCTTCTGTGTGTGTGAACATTCTCGTTTATTGTAGGTGGACGAGCACATCATGATTCAGTGCTCATATGAGTAATAATCATGTTCATATCAAATAATCAAATAGTCTGTTTATACTACCCCCAGTATTGTTTTATTTTGTGTAATTTTGTTACATTTGTTTGTTTTGGGTTTGGTTTGTTTGGCTTTGTTTTTAGTTTTTTAATTAGTTTTTGTTTGGCACTGTTTGTCTGTTCTCTTTTTTAATTTTTTGCTTGGTTTGTTTTTGTTTTGTTTTGTATTTTGGTTTTGTTTGTTTGTGTTTTTTTCCTGCTTGGTGTTTTGTTTGTTCTGTGTTTTGTAGATTTTGTTTTGTTTTGTTTTAATTTTGTTTGGCTTTGGGTTTTTTGTTGCTTGCTTTTTTGTTTGGTGTTTTGTTTGTTCTTTAATTTTGTTTTTGTAGTATTTTTTGTTTTGTGTTGTATTTTGGTTTTGTTTTGTTTTGGTTTTGTTTTAGCTTCCTTTTTTGGTTGGTGTTTTGTTTGTCCTTTTGTTTTTCGAGTTTTTTGTTTTTTGTTTGCATTTTTGTTTGTTTTGATTGATCTTTTTGTAGTTTTTTTTGTTTTTGTTTGCGTTTTTGTTTTTTCTGTTTGTTTTTTTGTGTTGTTTTGTAGTTTTTTTGTTTGTTTTTGTTTGCATTTCTGTTTGCCATTTTATTTGTTCTTTTTGTTTTTGTAGAGTTTTTTTTTGTTGTTTTTGATTTTTTTTTTTTTTTTTTTTTTGTTAATTTTGTAGATTTTTTTTTGTTTGTTTTTTGTCTGTTCTTATTTTTGTAGTGTTATTGTTTCATTTTTTGTTTTTGTTTGCTCTTTTTGTTTAGTGTTTTGTTTGTTCTTTGTTTTGTAGATTTGTTTGTTTTAGTTTTTTGTTTGCTTTTTTTGTTTGGTGTTTTGTTTGTGTTTTTTGTATTGTTTTTGTTTGTTTTGATTTTGTTTGTTTTGTTTGTTCTTTTTGTTTTTGTAGTGTTTTGTGTTTTGTGCTTTAGTTTGGTTTTGTCTAGATTTTTTTTGTATTGACTTTTTTGTTTGAAATTTATATTTTAACTTTGTATACTTTGTATTAACTAATAATTAATATTCCTTTTTTTCGTGATTGTTCATGTCCACTGTTTCCCTGCACATCAACCCTCTGATGCTATAAGTTCAGTGTTTGTGTCTGTTCAATTTGTTGAAATCTCATACATTTTCTTCACCCATGTGCAGACTCCTGGTCTAAGGGCGCGACCGACCCGTCTGCAGTGGTTTGCTGAGAAATGCATCGCAGCCCAACAGGTCAGTGTTTCTCTGCTGTTCTGTCTGAAAAACTGATTTTCTATAGATCAATATAGTTGTGTATCACTGTTTGAATCTCTCTTTCCCCAGATGGAACCCCTTGAGAACATGGTGGACATGACTGTCAAGCTGTTCGAGTGTGATCGAGATGACATGTACCACTATTTGTTCCGCCTCTGCAGTAAGTCTTGTTTGTTAAGCTGAGATTGCAAACAGCGGATGAATGTAATGACTTCACACTGACGACTACTTTTTTTTCTTTCAGAGGAGACCAATGACTGGCAAAAGGCTGAGGCAAACTGGATGAAAATGCAAGAAGAGAATCTGGCTCCAAGAGAAAGGACCCTGCGTTTGCTTGCTGATATTCTTAAAAACAATGACAAGGAGGTGCCTTTCGAGGTGCCTGAGGTAAAAGAGCCCTCTCAATGCCCAGATACATTCTTTGTTCAGATACATTCAGTCCTTGTTGTTCTGCTTCTCTAATAATATCTGTACAAGGTGAAAGCTTTGAATTAATAAACTTGAATTAATATCCAGAATTTAAGGAAGCATTACAGTGTATTGATGTCGCTGTTTTATGTGTAGGTGTGGTTTGAGGAGGTCAAAGGTCAGCCTGAAATGTTCTTGGAGCGAGAGATCAAACCGAGCCCAGTGGTTCAGGCTTCCCCTCGTAAAAGGGTTGTTGCTTCACCCCCTAAAGAGGCCACGGTTGAGGACTACAGACTTAAAGTCCTGTCTCTTTGTAAGAAGGGCAGGGCTGAAGGTTAGTTCTCCATGTAATTTTTTTTTAGTTTGAAGTCAAATAAGCGAGTACATCATGAAACTATCTTTACTTAAATCACTATGGTAAGCAATAGAGTTGTCAGGACAAATAGTTTAAGGAAACGGGCCACTTCCACCATGCATCTTTCCTCCAAATAACATGTAGTTTTATTTTTCAACCTCTAGACAGCAAAAAGCTTTAAATAAAATTAAATGTAAAATAAAAATAAACTAAAAGTTTAAATAATATGAAACCATCTAAATCAAATATATATAAAATGTTTATATAAAATAACATAAAAAATATATACAGATTAAAAATAAATAAATATATGTGTGTGTATATATATATATATATATATATATATATATATATATATATATATATATATGTTGCTGGGATGACTGTGGAAACAATGCTGTCAGTCAGGTTAAATTGCTTTAAAATTGCATTAAAGTAGCATTTTAATAAACGTTAAAGTGATTGTCTCAAGATTAATTTTCAGAATAGTTAAAGAATAGTCATATGCATTAGTATCTGTAGTGGTCTGAGTAGATTATGTTTGGTCTTTAACCCAGTTGTTTCTGTTCCTCAGAGGCCTATGACATCCTGAAGGAAGCAGATAGCAAGAGCATGGTCCTCGGCCCTGCTCCATATGATACCCTCATCAAAGCCCTGTTGGCCAAAGGCAACATTGAGGATGCCATGGCTGTCAAGAACATGTGAGTCTGTCTGTGGCGGTCTAATATGTCTACATTAGAATGGTTAAGATCTTCAAATGGCAGGTTGCTAAATTACAAGTTTTAAGGTCCGTAGCCATTGTACCCGATTTTGCAGTATCAGAAAATCTCCTTGAACTGAGACGGATGAATGCTGATAAGCTCCTTCTAGCTGAACGCACACACACGCATGTTTTATGGTTTAAGCCCTTTCAGAGTTACTAGATAATCTCTGAGTTCTCAGAAGAGCTTGACAAGATGCAAAAAGGACAGTCCTTTGCCGATTAGTAATATATCTTTGTGTTGTAATAGTATTTTGCTGATCTTTGATATATCCATTAAGCTCTGATGTTTTACTAGGTCGTATTATATGTCTGATGATATATCCTCTTGAACAAGAAAGCTGTCACCACTATAATCTTGTGCATGCTTTCAGGAAGCATTTAGAAACATTTATGTACCAGGCTATCATGCAATAGTCATTGCGGTGGGTGTTAACTGACCCTATTCATGGGCTTTTTGTGAATATTCCCACTTTATTACACTATGGGTTTTGTTGTTGCAAAGGTACCTTAAAAGTTCTATCTATATCTATATCTGTTTATATATGTGTATACAACAGGTTTTTTCTGGTCCTCGAGTCTGATTGGCTGAGAGCTGTGCAATATTCTAGTGATAACAGAACTTCAACAATTTGACTGTTTGTATCACTCCGCTTGCAGTATTTCTCACAGCGAGTGTCATGGCGGACACCCAAATCTACTAAAATACTATAAATTATCCTGTTTTTGTGTCACAGATTGTAGTGTTACATTTGTTTTAGGTGAGAATGTACTTGTTTAGACTTTAAATATGCGGTTTGTTAATAAGGATAAGGTCTGTTTGAAAAATTTGCTTCAGTGTTTCGGAGATGTGAGCTCCAGTGCGTCAGCAGCTGTTTAGCACTCGTAAACTTACCAAGAGCAGCCTTAAAGGCACAATATGTAATTTTCACCGCTGGAGGGCGCATATTCAAAACAAACAACGAACCAAAGGCGTAGTTTTACGACGCAGTGATTGAGTGTGGAATCGTGGGAGTTGTCATCTTCATCCCACAGCCAATTCATGGGACTCGGGACGGGACTCTGCAAGAAATCATGTTCATGGATGAGCTTGTATACTAAAGTTTTATTAACATCACTGTAGTATGAAGCAGAGTGGGACTGGAAGCTAAATGCGCTGAAGCTGGAGCGATTGCTAATGAAGGACGAGTGTGACACACGGCTCGAAAGCAGCAGAGCTTTTATTATGCCACAGTCGACCGCTTCCGTTTTTTGTGGTCATTTGTATGTGAGGTAAAGTGGTGCTGTTTTATCATACTAGACACTAGAGTTGTCAAAAGGTACTGGGTTTGGTACTTTCGGTACTGAAATTTTAAAAACATCCATTTCCCGCTCACATTTGAGCACTGTTGTGCCGATTTTTAAACATCGCTGATTGGCCATAGTGTTCATGCACTCAACAGACGTGGCTGTGATTGGCTACAATGATGTATCAGCGGATCCCTAATACATCTGCATATAGATGGATCCACTTACAGACACGGCTTTCATGCACTTCCGTTGTGCTTATGTGTGAGCGCTTAGTGAGGAGCGTGAAGCGCTTATCATTGTAGCCAATCACAGTCATGTCTGTTGAGCGCGTGAACACTATGGCCAATCAGCGATGTTTAAAAATCGGCTCAACAGCGCTCAAATGTGAGCGGGAAATGGATGTTTTTAAAATTTCAGTACCGAAAGTACCGAACCTGGTACCTTTTGACAACCCTACTAGACACATTTGAGTGTGTTGAAGTGTTGTTATACATGCTACTCTGAGCGTTCGACATTTATCTAACAAAATGCGTACATATTAAAAGCGGGTTTGGCGTTTCCAAACGCAATGCAATGACACAGCGCCCATTAAACTATTTAAATTATTTATTTCTCTGGATTTAAACATTCTTGGAAACATTTGGGATAATATAAGTACACAAGTCCACTTCTAGTGGTTTTTGGATATTTTCATCAAAAAATCGTACATATTGTGCCTTTAATCTAGATTCAGCGGCTGGCTCTGATGTCTCTTGCAGCGTCGAACTGTTGTATAAATGCAATATCACACTCATAGCCATGTGATCTGGCTGTATATAGGCATGCTGTGATTACCTACCCAATATATTGAAAACCATATGCCGTGTGTTTATTGCATATAATAGGGATGTAATGATATTATCAATATCGTGGTTTCGCGACAGCAAAACTGTCTCAATATTATCGTGGCCACATGATGATATGGAACGATATAGGTCTTCCTTCATCAAGTCTGTTTTCGCTGCGCGTTTCAAAGCCAAGCGCACACTTCGCTCAGACGATCAGCTCATGATCCGGTGTTTTCCGCACCTCAGAACAGCTCCATTCAGAGTGAATGCAATGAACTTGTTTATTATATGTGCTGTGAGTTTAGCGCATGTTTGGGAACGCAACGGCCACCAGTAATGCCTTATAGATTTGTAGTGAGACAAGTTTTTGTAAGCCTGTTTTCACCAAATTTGGAGTTTTCCTTCAAAATAAAAGCTCTACTGCTGTTTCCATGAAAATAAAAGCTGAAAAGTGCAGTATAAATTGCTGACAGCTAGTGGTTTAAATGGGTACTGAAGTCAATTCACTGACTTTTTTTCTGACTCAAGTTTTCTTAGCTAAGAACATGGATTGAAGCTCTTAATTTTGAACTCTCAAAGTGCATTAGATAGAAGAATTTAACTTTCAAATGTCTTTTTTTTTTTTTTTTTGTAATATCGCAATAAATATTGTTTCGTGGGCTTCATGTTGCGATAATATCGTATCGTGAGATTTTGATATCGCTACATCCCTAGCATATAAGGTATATGTGTGCGTGTGGACTTCACGCAGATGTTTGGCAGGACGTTGGTCTTGGCTAGCAGGGTGCTTTAAGGACAGATTAAGGGGATTGGGAATGGAAGAGAGAAGCGAGGGATGGGATTGTCCAGCACTTGGAGGACTAGACGAGAGTAAGGAGAAGGACACAAGGATTTTCTTAGGATTGATAAGAGTAACTCCGACTGGTCGCTGGGCCAATCTGGCATGTGAGCGTCTGTTGGCCAGTCGCAGTTGAGATAAGGAGCCGCGGCTGATGCTCAATTGGGCGGCCGGATTAATCTGGCCAGTGAGGGTAATAAAAAAAAAGAAGACTTTGATTGAGGTTTAAGTGACGAATGAGGGGAAAACGAATGTGGAGAGTAGATCCAGATTTGTTGGATTTGTTCAGTCTCTGCATGCACACAATTTTAAAATGACCACTGGAGAAATGGCACATTAAAAGAGTAGTTCACTTCCAGAACAAAAAATTTCAGATAATTTACTCACCCCCTTGTCATCCAAGATGTTCGTGTCTTTCTTCCTTTAGGCGTAAAGAAGTTGTTTTTTTGAGGAAAACATTTCTGGATTTCTCTTCATATAGTGGACTTCTATATCCTGCGAGTTTGAACTTCCAAAATGCAGTTTAAATGCAGCTTCGAAGGGCTCACATAGATCCCAGCCTAGGAAGAATGGTTATTTTCTATTTAAAAAAAAAAAAAAGACAATTTATATACTTTTTAACCTCAAATGCTCATCTTGCCTAGCTCTGCTTGTACTCTGTGTAGTCCGGGTCAATACAGTTAGGGTATGTCTAAAAACTCCCATCTCATTTTCTCCTCCAACTTCAAAATCGTCCTACATCACTGTTTTACCTTTTTTGTAAATGTCGTTTGATCATCTTGATCATTTACTTTGTAAACACTGGGTTGGTACTTCTGCAGCGATGTGGGACAATTTTGAAGTTTGAAGAGAAAATGAGATGGGAGTTTTTCGACATACCCTTTCTTGAAGATGAGCATTCGAGGTTAAAAAAAATATATAAATTGAATTTTTTTTTAGAATAATAATAACCAATAGTTTCGCTAGATAAGACCCTTCTTCCTTGGCTGGGATCATTTAGACCCTTTTGAAGCTGCATTTAAACTACATTTTAGACGTTCAGATTTACAGGCACTATAGAGGTCCACTATATGGAGAAAAATCCAGAAATGTTTTCCTCAAAAAACACAATTTCTTTACGATCTTGGATGACAAGGGGGTGAGTACATTATCTGGAAATTTTTGCTACGGAATTAAACTCCTTTAATACAGCTGATTCCACAACACAATTTGGTGTTTCGTAAACTACACTTGTGCTCAACCAAATACCCATCTTTTGTATTCTCAGTGCCACTGATCGTGTTTCTGGATTCAGTTTAAGTGACAATGCCAACAACCTCCTCATCATCTCTCAGGTGAAGAGATGCCAGATGAAAGGTGAGCACAAAAGTTGATCCATTGTCTGTTACTGTGGAACGCCCCAGTTTCTTCCAGGGCTTTGTTTTATTAAACCTCACCACGTGATCTCTCCCTGCTTACAGATGCCATGGGCACTCTTAAGGGCATGTTAAAGGCTGACCAGGTGCCCAGTCAGCTGGCCCTCACTCGACTGGTCCAGGGTCTCGCTAGTGAAGGAAACACACAGGGCATCCAGGAAGTCGAGGGCTTGGTAAAGACTCTAGGCTCCATCAACCTCTCCGGCATGCTATTTGTCAACAATACTGCTCTCTCTCATATTAAAAAGTAAGTTTTTTTTATTTTTTGTTAAGAGATTAGTTCACTTCCAAAGTAAAATTTCCTGATCATTTACTCACCCCCATGTCATCCAAGATGTTAATGTCTTTCTTTCTTCAGTCAAAAAGAAATTAAGGTTTTTGAGGAAAATATTCCAGGATTTTTCTCCATATAGTGGACTTCAATGGTGGCCAATGGGTTGAAGGTCCAAACTGCAGTTTCAGTGCAGATTCAAAGGGCTCTACACGATCCCTGCCGAGGAATAAGAGTCTCATCTAGCGAAACGATAATTTTCTAAAAAATATATAAATGTATATACTTTTTAACCACAATTGCTCGTCTTGCACTAGCTCTGCGATGCACGTCTGTGACTTCTTGAAATACATATTCATGTTGGAAAGGTCACACGTGGTTAGTTCTCTTTCAACTTCAAAATCATCTGAAATTATTGTTTTATGTTTTGTTTTTTTGTTTTTTTTTTAGTAAAGGGCGTTTGACTTTCTTTGCACGTTCGCTTTGTAAACACTGACCTGACTACGTAATGCGTGAAATCGAGCTAGTGCAAGACAAGCATTTGTGGTTAAAAAGTATATAAATTTGCATTTTTTTTTAAATGGCCGCTCGTTTCACTAGACAAGACCCTCATTCCTCGGCTGGGATCGTATAGTGCCCTTTGAAGCTGCATTTTGGACCTTCAACCCCTTGATCCCCACTGAAGTCCATTATATGGAGTATTTCTGGTATGTTTTCCTCATAAATCTCAATTTAATTTTGACTGAAGAAAGAAATGGTGCAGCTTGTTGATGAAAGATATTGCTTTTACATTTTCTGAATGATCTGAATTATAATTTATGCTTGATAGTAGATTAAATGGTCAAATCAGCTCTACTCTTCAAAAGTTTGGGGTCGATAAGATTTGTGCAGTGTTTTTTAAAGACTCTGGAGGCTCTGCTACAAAAGCGGCTCACAACACTTGAGATGAGCAGTCATTCAGATGTTTTTAAAGTGGATGCAGTTAAATTAAATGCAGCTAAAATTGGCACCACATACCTGGCAGCTGGAGGGAAGCAGATGACACAGAGGTTAAGACTGTGATTGACTATAACAAAGACTTGATTATAGATGTATTGTTATCTCGGAAACTCTGAACCACATGTTTAGTGTTTCTAACAAAGGGAGCAATAGCAGACTATCTGGCGAGTGAGATTAGATTCTACCCGCACAAACTTTTCATGGTTGTTTTTGTGAAAACAAATTCATGAAAAGAACAATAAAGCACCCTTGTTTCTGTAAATAACGTGAAATGTGACCTTTCAGTGGTTTGACCTTGACTAGAAATTGGTGTCATCAAAGGCTGACACCTTTTCTCACACCTCAATTTTATCTTCCTGTTCTTTCATCTTACCTTTCCTCCGTCCTCTTCACCCCTCTCCACCCATTATTATTAAAGGCTCAAATCTGCTGTGATGGCTATGACTATGTAGTCTGAATAATTCACAATGGGCCGCACTAATGTGGTGCCCGTGTTCCGGAGCCCCCATCTCGCCTCTTAACCAGTCAGTTTGGCTCAGCCGCACACAGAACACGTGTCACTGTTGTTTAGGTCCGCCTGGGGGGGTCAGAGTTCACCCCGACAGGACGAAGCTGTGCAAACGCGAAGCCGCCCAATCAGCCGTGAGGAACGCTTTGCTCCTCCGCTGTCCTACGTTGTCTCAAGACTTTGGGAATGGCGGGGAATGACAATCTGTGGCTGGGCCGGGAATATTAATGTGGTCGATTAAAGTTTTATGCACTTACTGTTCTGTAAATGAAGGTCGTGGGATGGAGGGGACACAGAAATGGAATGGAAATTTTCACTTGGCTTGCTTTCTTCTGCATGCCTTTCTTTAGTTATGCTCTTTGAACTAAAGTTATCTTATTGGGATGCAAAAAAGGGCGTCTGAATCTAATACTACAGTCCCTAAATATGGCTTTGGTCCCTCATTTAGTACAAGTCAAATTTTTGTATTTTGACTACCAAATAAATCCAAAGACTGATCACTTGGTAAATTGTCACACCGTAGCAAAGATTTGTGGTATGAGTTTAATGCTGAAGGTTAAGACAGTTTTCATCCAGACCTCATTTTGAAGGTGGGGAAAATTCATAATTCATAACAGAATTTCCCCTAATTTTTTTTTAAAGGCATAATTTTCTCGGCAAGTTTTGTGCTGTTTTTGCCATTTTCAGGCGCTGTATTTAAATTAACTAGTCCTAGATATTTAAACAGATCAACACCAAATTTAATCAGTGTAATCTAAAGCGTTAAATTGCGAAGATCTTGAGTTTTCGTTGGATGGCGTGTCTGTGGCGGCCTGACAAACTTCAGTGTTTCGCCATGAAACAGGAAGTTGTCATAATTCAGCGATTACAATGTCTGATCTGCCCCGAACTTTAACTGTTTGATACATTTTACTGTCTTGAATACATGCCTATGCCCATATATTTAGTTACAGTCTTAGCGCCACCTACTGGCAACAGGAGTGGCATGTTTTATGCTCTGGCGAACTCCTCCTAGAGATTTAATGACATCAACATCATATTTGGTCAGTCTACTCTAAAGGCCTTTGCAGTGTTAAATTGCAAAAATCTTGAGTTTTCGTTAAAGGGTATGTCCGTGATAGCCTGACAAAGTTTGATGTTTTGCCATGAAAAAGGAAGTTGTTATAATTCAGCCATACAATATCTGATCTGCCCAAACTTCACACATTCTATAAGAGTCCTGGCCTGAGCAAATATGAAGGCCAATATACTGTTATAATCATCGCGCCACCTGCTGGCAACAGGAAATGACTTGTTTTACACTTAAAATGCAATGTCCAATCTTAACTAGAAGGCATCTAAAGGCCAATATTCAGTTATAATCATTGCGCCAAACTTCATGTTTGATGAAAGTCCTGGCTTGAAGTCATCTACATGCCAATATTCAGTTAGTCATTCAATAGTCGTAGTGCCACCAGCTGGCAACAGGAAGTTTGGCACATATAAATGACTTTGACATTCCTTCTATATTTACCACTTTAAGTGCATATCGCTGACCATTCGCTATTTTCAAAAGGCCACCGGGTGGTGTTGAGCCCGAATGCGAGGGCCGTTTCAATGCTGCTTGCAGCTTTAATATTTATATTGGATCCCTAACAAAGTTAGTGGAGTGTTTCTGGCTCTATAAATTGGTTTGTTCAAATCACTAACACCAAATATGAACTCTCTTTTCTCCCTCTGCAGTGAGGACATTGACAGCGCAGTGGAGATGTTGGAGTCCTTTTACATTCAGAACCCAGAGAATCAGAAATCCAGTATTTCTTTTGTTTTCCGCAAAGTTATAGATGCCAACAATGATGCTGTGCTAGATAAATGTAAGACCCACACACCACCTCTTCATTAATATCAGTGGTTCTCAACCAGGGAGGCTCAGCAAACTTCCAACACCTCCAACAAAATGTGCAAAAGTTGTGCTTTTAGGGATACAACAACATGTACAATAACACCAATGAATGATTTACATTACAGGTGTGCGTTTTGGACTATGGGGGGCGCCATTATTTCGATGATTTAAATTGGTCACACTCGGTGAGCCATTGGCACTACCTGTTGCTATTTTTACCGCAACACAACTCTGAATATAAAATACTTATACAATGCCACATTGTGTGGCTTTTGGTTACAATTGTCAGTCGAAGGGCAACAAGAGAAGCTATGTAAGTATTCACTGCTTTTCCTAGCAATAAAATGAGAAAAGAATGGGAAGATACCTGTGGATGAATAAAACTCCATAAAGACCAACGTCTTTGTTCTCTCTACTTTAGCCCTAATGCCTTTGAGGCTTTTAGTAGACCACAGCTGCTGAAAGAGCTTACAAATGGCAGAGACAAGAAATGCTAGATGCCATCCTGGCAGGATGTAAACATGCCGATGCTTGTCATGACGCCGCAGCCACTAAAGGAGTTTCTCAGCGCGACTTCACTCAATATTCAGGGGCATTTAGACTCCATGTGGGGAAAAATCGATGGTACACAGCTCTTTCAGTAGCTGTGGTGATCGTATCAGTATTTTATTTTACAAATAGCAACAGTTAGTGCCTGTAGCTCACCAAGTGCAACCATTTTACATTGTTGAAATAATGGCACCCCCCCCCAGTCCAAAATATGTATAAAATAGTTTGCTGAAGTCGTACATAGAAATAGTACTTACATGGCTGAAGTCTTTGATTAGGATTCTTGAAGTGAAAAAGGTTGAGAGCCACTGATACACAGCTGTGCTTTCTGAGTACTTCTAACCTGACTTCTAGCCATTGTTTGTGAGTTTCTGGATAAAAGAGACATTACAGCACCCACTGATGTGTTGTAACATAGTAATCACCATCGAAGCATGTGATTGATTGACATCTCTCTCTATGTCCAGTGAGTGCCATGGCGGAAAGGCTCTGCAATCACTTTGCCTCCTACAGAGCCGCTACAGACCTCTTCCTGATTTACTTGGACACGGGCAGAACAGAAGAGGCCAAGTTCCTCCTGCAGGTACCGTCTCTTACAAACCAAGATATGCATGAGGACTCACTGACCTTGCTAAATTGCTGAATCTAATTCGACTTGGTATTGGAACTAGCTGACCCTGTCGCTAACTACAATTCCATCTCAAGCGATCGTTGCTCTTTTTGACCTCTCCCTGTCTCATATTTTAGTCATTCAGTCGTTTTTGCTCGCTTAGATACTCTTGTTCAAGTACGATCTTTCCTCTCCCTCTTTCAAAAAGCACTTTAGCGAGTTGAGGAACAAAATGGCTGCATTAAGGTACCACTAAACCCAGGAATGAGTAAAATCCTTTGAGATGTTGAAATAACAGGAAGCTTTGCTTCACAGTGTCCCTGAGATGGAATGCTAAATATCAGAGGATGATTTTACAGAAAGTCTTAGATCAGCATATTCGGCTTGGTGTTGTTCGCTGTCTTGTAGGTGTCGTGAATCGCATCAGAGAGTGACTCTCAAGAGTGAAGCTGCTGGGCTGCAGTTTTAATTGCTCTGATTGTCGTGAAGCCACTCTGTCCACCTCAGCCTCTGTTCATTTTAATATGCCAGTCTGTTAAAAGCCTCCTAGACCTCTCAGCTTTTAATTCAGCAGATGCAAGAGAACACACAGCTTTCACGACTGGCTTGTAATGTGACCTCATTGCCGCTGAACCCAGAGAAAGCGCAGGGCAGTCCAGCAGTTTCAGAAAACATGCGTATTAACACACACAAAACAGAATGATGTTTTCCTTCAGAAGTGATTCAGACTGTTTCATAACAACTCAAAGACAAAGTTTTATTAACAACAGAAAAAATTGTTAAAGTAAGGCACCTGCAATGGAAGGAAACAGTAGAGATCCTTTCATTGACAGTCCATGTTACCAAATCTTCCAAACGTAAAGAAGACATCACAAAAGTACTCCATACCAACTGAGTGATTTAAAAGGATACTGCACCCAAAAATGAAAATTCTGTCATTAATTTCTCATCCTCTTGTCATTCCAAACCCGTAAGACATTTGTTCTTTTTCAGAACACAAATTAAGATATTTTGGATGAAATCCAAGAGCTTTCTGACCCTGCATAGACAGTAACACAACTGACACGTTCAAGGCCCAGAAAGGTAGTAAGGAGATCATTAAAATAGTCACTGATGTCACATGGACTATTTTAACAATGTTCTTACTACCTTTCTTAGGCCTTGAACAGTTGTGTTGCTCTCTATGCAGGGTCAGAAAGCTCTCAGATTTCATCAAAAATATCTTAATTTGTGTTGTGAAAAAGAACAAAGGTCTTACGGGTTTGGAATGACATGAGGATGAGATATTAATGACAGAATTTTTATTTTTGGGTGAACCGTCTCTTGAAATGTTTTCAGTTATACTCAGCACAATTTATTGACTAGACATTGTTCTTTTTCAGTGCAATCTTTATAAAACGTTTTAAAAACCCTTGTTTAGTAGCAATAGAAATTAATTTAAAAAATCTGGAAATTTTTGAAAACGTTACACCTCAAATTACAAATGAAGCACAAGTGCTTTATAATAAAGCAATAAGCCTCAAGAAGCCGTGGTTTACAGTAAATTAATAACAGCAAAGGGGTGTTGTTAGGCACAATGCGAAGCGGAGCTGTTATAAATTCACTGTAAACCACGGCTTCATGGGGCTTATTGCTTTTATAAAACGGCCGTTCTATATACGTAGTAAGGTTTCACAAAATAAAAACACGCAAATTAAGTGTAATGATATAAATAAAAAACATCATTATAAAACCGATAGTTCTGGTCCTTGATTCTGATTGGTTGAGCAGCATTCGAAGCTGTTGTAAATTACTCTACAAACATACCCCTTTGTTTACTTTTGTGTGTTGCAACCAAAACTGTTTCTAAGGAACTTCATTCCCCCGTGAAGCCATGGTTTACAGTGAATTTATAACATATAATTTATAACTCCCCCTTCACTGTTATAAATTCACTGTAAACCATGTCTTCTTGGGGGTTATTGCTTTATTCTTCCGCCAAACAGTGTAGTTCCTCAGAAACTGTTGTGGATGCAACAAAGTGGTTGCCGAGCGACATAGATGTAAACAAAGGCTTATGTTTGTAGGGTCATTTACAATAGCTTCAAACATGGCTCAACCAATCAGAATCAAGGACCGGAACTATTCATTTTATAAATAAATTTATAATTGCTATGATACCACAAATGCAATCAACATAACTTGTGCTGCAAGAAGAAAGTTCAGTCCAAATCTGCTTTAAAGGTGCCTAGAATATTCATAAAAGCCTGATTTCTTCATAACTGCTAATATCTTTTTTCTGACAAAGCAAGGTTTTTAAATCTTCAAGACAGTATACAATACAGTTTCTGTACGGCACAGTTTACCCTTCCAGAATTCACCGTGCCTTCATTTAACTTGTGTTATATTGTCCTGATTAAAGAGTGTGAAAATTGCACACCGGCGCTTGAAAGCTCAGGATGCAATTCAAAGCCTTTATACGGCTAAGTGTAGATAATTGTACTTTAAATTGGGCGGACACTGTACATTTTAATTTTTTATAAAGAAATAAGTGGTTATTTGCCTGACTCCCTTATTAGCTGTATAATTAACCCTCAACTATAGAGCGTTGCACTGAGTGCTAAAGGATGTAATGGAAGATGGATACATTCAAAAACACGCTTCCATCATGCTGTTGCACACACCTCCATATGCTCCCCCCTGCCTTCTTTTAACTGCCTGCTGTGTGGATACAGGAAATACAAGTAATTGTTTTTATAGCAAGGGGTTATGTTTTGCTCAAGGGCAGATACTGTGCGTGCATGTGAACACACGCACACACACACACGTTATACACGTTATGATATGCGGTAAATGTTTGTGTTGAGAGTTTTAAAGTCTCTTGTGCTTCTTTGATTGCTTTAGCGCTGTGCGGCTGTCAACGAGCAGAAGGATGCAATGTTCACATACATGTTACGAACGACTCAGCAGCCAGGACAGGTAAACAAACCCAGTTGTTCTAGTCTTCATGCTCTAAACTAGACTAACAGTCAAAAGTTTTTGAACAGTAATTAAGATTTTTAATGATTTTTAAAGAAGTCTCTTCTGCTCACCAATCCTGCTTTTATTTGATCCTAAGTATAGCTAAAAAACAATAAAAAATGTGTAAATATTTTTAAAATATATTGAAATAGAAAACAGTTATTTTAAATAGTAAAAATATTTCACAATATTACTGCTTTTGCTGTATTTTGGATCAAAAAAATGCAGGGTTGTTGAGCAGACGGGACTTTTTTAAAAAATTAAAAATCTTACTGTTCATAAACTTTTGACTGGTGGTCTATGCGTAAGAATATTCACAGTTGCTCAAGAAGTATTTAAATAAAAACGCTGTTTTCCTTCCTGTACAGGCTGCTAAAATCAAGGCTCTGTCTGAGCTGATTCCTGACTTCACAGAGAAGGAGAATATCTATTCACATTTGGTGAAATGCTATGGTAAGAACACTGTTTGCATCAACACTGTTAGATATACACTAACACACTCGCCTGTTCGAGTCACCCACTGTTTTGGCACGTAGAAAAAATAGTCAGTTAATAGTCTGCCAATTAAAAATGCAACAAGCAGAGCGCATTGACTGACTCACAGGAGGCACGTTTGCTAATACAAACACATGTTTCCTAATGAGGGGCTACTTTAGCCAGCGTACCGTGAGAACTTTGACACGTTTCAGTACTTAGAGACCTCTACGCCATTATTATTTCATGAGGCCTGATATGTGCAGAATGAAATATGGCTTGTTTTTCTCCCTCGCTCTCAACAGGTTTAGACAAGGACTTCAGATCAGCGAAGGCTCTGTATGAACGCATGCAGGCTGAGGGGGTGAAGGCCGATGAGTTGACTCTCAAGAGACTGGCGCTGCTATACAAGGAAGCCGGGGAAGCCATTCCTTTCGAAGAGCCTCCGGTAATCATCAACATTCATTAACATTTAATACATATTGAATATGTGCTTGTATGTTTTTTTCTTAAATAAGTGGAATCATTTAAAGCAAAGTAGATGTTGAGAAGTAGATTGAAATGTTTATTCTAAGAACTAAAAAGTGGAGTTGATATATGTAGTCAGAAATAATACAAAAAAAAAATTAGTTAAAAATGTAATACAACCCCGTTTCCACCACTGAATAAAAAATAAAAGGTAAAATTGCGACTATTTATCTCACAGTTCTGACTTTCTTCTTAGAATTGGTGAGATATAAACTCACAATTGTAAGTTATAAAGTCCAGTTTTGAGGGGAAGAACTGATATTTTCTCTGAATTACGAGTTTGTATCTCACGATTCTGACGTAACTCGCAATTACGAGTTAGAATTGCGAGATATAAGCCATTTACACTAGTGTGTTTTAGTTTTAAAATGGTGTTTTTAAAATGAAAACGATCCTCGTCTATACTGGCATTTTCACTGCGTTTCAGAAATGATCTCAGTCCATCCTACACAACCGAAAACGCTTGTCACGTGACCATTCATAATGACCATGATGTTTACACAGTCGTCAAGGATACACAGAGCGAATGTATGGGCAGCCATGCCAATGTTTTCAAAAGTCTCTGTTTTGGTCCATTTACACAGAAACGCAACTCTGAGAATTGCAAGTTTTTTTTTTTTCGAGTTTTTATCCAGCAATTTCAACTTTTTTTCTCAGAATTGGTGAGATAAAAACTCACAATTATCCAGTTATCAAAGTCCATTTCTGAGGGAAAGAATTTGTTTTCTCAGAATTACAAGTTTATATCTCACAATTCTGACTTTTTTTCCTCAGAACTGCGAGTTTTTATCTTCCAGTTGTGACTTTTTTTTTTTTTTCTCAGAATTGTGAGTTTGTATCTCACAATTATGACTTTTTTTCTCAGAATTACAAGTTTGTATCTCGCAATTTGACTTTGCTCAGAATTGAGTTTATTTCTCACAATTTTTCCTCAGAGCTGTGAGTTTTTATCTTGCAATTGTGACTTTTATCCTCAGAATTGCAAGTTTATATCTCACAATTTGACTTTTTGCTCAGAATTGAGTTTATTTCCCCCAATTTTTCCTCAGAGCTGCGAGTTTTTATCTTGCAATTGTGACTTTTATCCTCAGAATTGCAAGTATATCTTGCAATTATGACTTTTTTTCCTCAAAATTATGAGTTTATATCTCGCAATTTGACTTTTTGCTCAGAATTGAGTTTATTTCCCCCAATTTTTCCTTAGAGTTGCGAGTTTATCTCGCAATTGTGACTTTTTTCTCAGAATTACGAGTTTATATCTCTTAATTATGACTTTTTTCTGAGAATTACGAGTTTATATCTTGCAGTTGTGACTTTTTTCCTCAGAAATGCGAGTTTATATCTCACAATTTGACTTTTTGCTCAGAATTGAGTTTATTTCCCCCAATTTTTCCTTAGAATTGTGAGTTTATCTCGCAATTGTGATTTATTTTTTATTTTTATTTTTTCCCTCAGAATTGCGAGTTTATATCTCACAATTATGACTTTTTCCTCAGAACTGAGTTTTTATCTTGCAATTTGATTTATTTCCCCCATTTTTTTCTCAGAATTACGAGTTAATATCTTGCAATTGACTTTTTTCTTAAAATTACGAGTTTATATCCTACAATTGTGACTTTTTTTCCTCAGAATTGTGAGTTTATATCTCACAATTGACTTTCTCAGAACTGAGTATATTTCTCACAGTTGTGACTTTTTTTTCCCTCAGAATTGCTAGTTTTTATCTTGCACTTGTGATTTTTTTTTTTTTTTTTTTTTTTTCTCAGAAATAGGTTGATTTCTTACAATTATGACTTTTCTCAGAATTGTGAATTTATATGTCGCAGAAACTTAATGGCCAGTTGTAAGTGCAATCAAATCTTTGCAATATTCATGATTTAATCTCCAGAAAAATCATCACAACTATAGTGTATATTTAATATGTTGTTCAGCTCCACTTACACATGAAATATATAGAGGGACTTGTTTCCTTCACTATCGCTCAAATGTTTTTTGTTTTTTTTTTAAATAAATACGTTTATTCAGCAAGAATGCATTAAGTTCAACAAAAGTAACAGTACAGATATTTATAGTGTTAAAAAAGGTTTCAAGTAAATGCTGTTCTTTTGGAACTTTTTATTCAACAAATAATCCTGAATAAAAAACAAGGTTATTGTAATATTTTTTTGTTTAATATTGTAATATTTCACAGTACTACATTTTTACTGTATATTTGATTAAATAAGTGCAGCCTTGAGGAGAATTTAAAAAAAAAAAAACATTGCTTTTGAACAGTATAATTATTATGCAACAAACTGGGCACTTTAAAACATTCAGTGTCTTTATGAACCGCAAGTGCTGTGTACACATTGTGTGGGCAGTTGTGATTGTTGAACAGTGATTAGATGTCAAGCTACTTTATATAATAACCATTTTTGAAGTTGGTCAAGCACTAGCTGATTAAGGTCCAGTTTCATGACACATTGGTCACCTGAAATAGCCCTACTTTTCCAGTACCGTTAGAGTCCACCTCACACTCTTGTGTATTATTTACTGTCCGTCAGAACCGTGCTCCGGTGTTTTTCACCAGTGTTCGAGGAGACTGCCAACCATCTACAAACCCTTCCCCCTCATGCACCGCTAAGCTCTCAGTGCACCTTTTAAGTTCTCACAAAGCAATCTCAGGTAGCACTCCATCCTGCGCTATTCAACTCTGCTTCTTCCTCCGGTCCCGCGGCCGCCGCTAATACCACAGTACAAAGAGTCTCCGGAGAGAGGCGATAAGGAGAGATTTGAGGTGCCGTTCACATCTGGCCTCATTTCTTGTACACAGCAGCTGTTATTTATCGACTTTAATTACCCCATTAATAAGGGAATATACATTGTTGGAGAAATAGTAATCTTTTAAAAGCACTCACCTTCCAAAAATAGAGAGCGAGTGCTGTTTACAGGCGCCTGTGCTTAATTACGGGATGGGGAATGAGTAAATATGTTATTTGTGAATTAATACGGTTTGTAAGATGAAACGAGAACGCAGGATTTGTTTGGACCGTGTGGTTATTAGTTTGCCCTAGAGGGCAGAGAAAACACAACTACACACAGCAACCACTGATTCTGAGAGAAAAACAACACAACACATGCAAAGTACAATTATATTAGAGAATTTTGTCTAGTTTAGTCTTTTTCTGGCTTAAAATGTATAAAAATGCTTTCTTTTGTTGTCCTACAGGAGTCGTTTCGTTTCTACGCAGACAAACTGAAGAAGCAGCGCTCAGAGTCCATGGAGCCGGCCGACAACTAAAATAACTTCCGTCATTCATTTGTTTTTTTTTTTTTACATGCAACAGATGTGCACAGCTTGTGTGTTATACTGTGATTGATTGTTTTTTTGCCCCTCATAATGATATCATGATATGGTTAATGTGTACATAGATATTTATGCAAATAAATGTAAACCCAAAACCTTAGTGGCTCTTTCTTAAGTTTCTTTTTAAACTTTTCTTTGTTCCTGAAATGAGTGTCACGCATTAAGAGATGTTTCCTTCAAATGCAAGTTTTGGCTTCTAAAAATAGAAATATGTTCATAGAAGAATTACATTACTCATGGATGATTTGTGATTATATTATGCTCATATAATCAATTTATGCTTAGTTGTGTAGTAATAAATAAACATCTCAATGGAATCATCTTGGAAGTCGACATTCATCTTGTTTTCATACATTTCATACATTTATCAAGATTTAGCACAAGTGCTAAAACGTATTATCTAGCTTTTAAAACAGAAATGCATTTTTGGTGTGATTAATAAAATGTTTTTAAAGGTTGTTTAAATGTACAGCCTTGTTCACCTTATTCTTCAACGATGAAATAAGCTTATGGGCCAGACTTCCAGTTCATTAGGGAAATAACGAGAAGAATAAACTCTAATAACGTGCAGTAAACGATAAAACTGTTTGCACTACAAACTAATGTCTTCATAATTAAGATAATACACTAAAATAACATGGTAAGACGTACCAATTTGCAGTATCAAACAGTAAAACGAGCTGTTTTGTATAGCTAAAATTAGGATTAGACGCCAGTGACCCTTAAAATTTACAAATGTGCGCCCACTCTATGGGAAAAGTAAGGTGGTTTGGCACACGCTTTGATAAGCAGTAAAATGGTATACATATTTAAGTAAATGAACATTTATACTGGAACAAAGTTTAACTGTTTATGGATATTTACCAAAGCAGAGCTTATATCACTTGCCAAATTGAGCAAATCTGTGAGGAAATGAACAGAACATCACTGCCATCCAGTGGCAGTCGACTGATCTGTCAAGCACACTATTAAAGAAAAAGTCCACTTCCAGAACAACAATTTACAGATAATGTGCTCACCACCTTGTCCTCCAAGATGTTCATGTCTTTCTTTCTTCAGCCGTAAAGAAATTGTGTTTTTTGAGGAAAACATTTTAGGATTTTTCTTCATATAATGAACTTGGTGAACTTCAAAAATCACTTCAAAATCACCCTACATCGATGCAGAAGTTCCAACCCAGTCTTTGCAAAGTGAACATGCAAAGAAGATCAAACACCCTTAACAAAAAAGGTATAGGACGATTTTGAAGTTAAGGGAGAAAATACGGTCTGAGTTTTTCGACATACCCTAACTGTCATGAGCTAGAACAGAGTTCAAGGAGAGTAAGACGAGACGAGCGTTTGACATTAAGAAATATATAAATTGTATTATTTTTATGAAAATTAGATAAGATCGTTAGATAAGATCCTTCTTCCTCGGCTGGGATCATTTGAAACCGCATTTAAATGCATTTTGGAAGTTCAAAATCGGGGCACCATATTAGTCCATTATATGGAGAAAAATGCTGAAATGTTTTCCTCAAAAAACACAATTTCTTTATGACTGAAGGAATAAAGACATGAACATCTTGGATGACAATGGGGTGAGTACATTATATGTGAATCTTTGTTTTGGAAGTGGACTTCTCCTTTAAATTAATCACCTTTGTCTGAAATAATATGAACAGCTGCTATACTAATCTTTCTCCTTTTGCTTTACTGTTTCTATCGCTGGATGCCCATCCCAAGGTTACTAGAGTTTACGCCAGTTCCAGATTGGACCCAGCCTCACTTGTGAAGACTTCAGATGATGACAACTGGACATACAAAACTGACAAATATTATCCTTATATTGCCTTTAGAGGTAAGTTTGATGATTTTCAACCTGCTTTGTATTATTGCAGTGTTTCTAATATCTGTAAATTAACAATATTTAATCTTTCTCTGAGTGATGTGTATCTATCCCCTTTTAAGCAACACTCTGCAGGATGACAAAATGGCAAAAACACACTCTTTGGATCATCAAAATGCTGAGTTTTGCTGACAAATAAACTGGGTATCTCTGAGAAAGATCAAACATTGTTCTTTTACATGTATTTCCAACATTGTAGCAATACAAATTGGATTGAAAATTGTTGAACTTACCCTTTAATAATCTTGAAGGATAGTGTGTGAGCACATGACTAGAGACTTTAGTAATATTAAAAAACAAACATTTTTAGAATTTGTATCATATAATTTCAAACATTTTAACTGCTGTAGTGTTTGCTTGGTTTTTATTTTGTTTATGTCGTTCTTGTATTATTGAAACTCAGTTTTTGCCATGAAGATAGTCTTAGATTCTAGTGTGGCAATAAAAATAGGTAATTACTAGTACTGAACACATGACATGTTTTATGTTTGAGCTGCTGTCATATGGACATTACTTTGTTGTCAAAAGATCTTCCCCAGTAGGTCTCAGTCACCTCTGGCTGATTAAAGAATATTTTTTTGATTGTAATACTGAAAAAATGCACTTTCTGCAAACCTACTTTGAAATAAGTATATGAAAAGTTGCTTGTACTTATACAACAGTTAACCATGGTTTTACTATAGTAAAACTGTAGCAACCATAAGTGTATTGACAGAGTTTAGTTTTTTGTTTTTTGGTTCATACCAAGGTTTTGATGCCATGGTTCTACTATAGTTATATTGTAGTAATACTACAGTAAAACTGTGGTAACCATGACTATAGTAACCAAAGTTTTTTAAATCATGGTAAAATTTGTAGTAACTATGGTTTTACTGCAACAGTCATAGTTAAACCATTGGTACTGTAGTAAAACTATGGTTGATTTTGTTTTTAGTATGGTTTTACTGCAAATGCTGTGGTAAAACCATGGTTAATGAGTATAAATTGAATGGAATCCTTCTCATTTGTATGTCACTTTTGATAAAAGCATCTGATAAATGTAAATGTATTTGTATGTTTAATATGTTTATTAAAATATTTAAAAATTTACAACTGTTATTCAGAGTGGTGTGTGTTGTTTTATTATAAATCAGCGGCTGCTGCCGCGAATGATCCTAATATAACGATGAGCAAAACACCAGTGAGCGCACACGCAGAGCAGCCGGGATTTCGGCCGAACATCGGCCGGAAGGCTTTTGCGATCAAATGCCGACGTCGCGGCGATATCTTGCCGATTAGCAAACGCTCCCTGAGCAACATCGTGCCGATGGAATTTTGTAAATCGGGTTGACGTCGGCCGTGTGTGTGCTGTTAGGAATATTAAGTTCACCAAGGCCACATTTGTTTGATCTAAAAAACAGTTAATGTCGTAAAATATTCCAATTTAAAATAACTGATACGAATAATTTGTCAGAAATCATTTCAATATGTTGATTTGGTGCTCAAGAAAATCTTTTATATGCTTTTTAGGATGTTTTAAAGAATATAAAGTGCAAAACTGAAACATTGTTTTGGACATTTATTAACAACAGCAAAATGTATTTTTTCCAATACCTTATGTAACACTGCTGCGCGTTTTAGTTGGTTTTTCTTAATGTGTAGTATTGCAGCGGAGCTCATTCTCCTGTAGTTGGCTGTCTCTAAGGGACATGGACGGCTGTTTTCTCCTGTCAGGAAGCTCAGGAGGCTGTCAGTCTGAGAGGCAGGGAAGACTAGAGGAATTGCGCATGCCAAATGCAGAGTAAAAGCTGATGAGGTGCCTTAGAGGGGTGACATTATCATTCAAGTGCTCTTAGCAAGCTCACTAGCGTCATTACATTTTAAAATGATATATAAATGATGATATCAAAGCAGTTTGGATACTGCTTTAAATGGATCTGCCATTTTTGTCTTTGCAGAAACTAAGCATATCCTTCATTTTGACAAGCATTGTTGCTTATACTGTTCCCTGTCAGATATTCTAAGAATACTTAAAATAACTTAACGTTATGTAACGTTACACTGAGGAAAATCATTAAAAAATCATTTTTTACATGTACCTACACACTAATGGTAATATGACAATTGTTTTGCTGTTAATTTGCTTGAGCTACAAGAATTTTCCACTCATTCGCTGTATTTTGGACCAAAGTAATGACTTTGAAAGCAAAAACTCATGAACATGGTACCAACCCTGGTGAAAAAAACAGCATATGCTGGTTAGGTAGGTTTTGATGCTGGTTTAAGCTGGTCCTTTGCTGGTTTATGCTGGTCCTTAGCTGGTTCATGACCAGCATAAACCAGCAAAGGACCAGCTTAAACCAACATCAAAACCTACCTAACCAGCATTCCAGCATCAGAACATACCTACCAGCATATGCTAGTTTTTTCACCAGGGAAGGGAGAAAAAAAAGTTGAGTTGGATCCATATCAAGTCATACAGTACATAACATTGCTATATATCTCAAGTTAGCACAGACCCTAACAAATCTGAAATATGTGTACATAAAGACTTTTAATATGACGAGATGTGACTTAATGAATAATTAGCTGCTATCCACCTTATTTTTTTCCCGTAAGTGGGCGCGGCCATTTGTACATTTTATGGTTTTGGCTTCCAGTCTTATCAGCGTCCTATTTTTAACTGTACAAAACTGCTCGTTTTGCTGATTGATAATGCAGATTGGTGTGTCTAACCATGTTATTTTTAAGTATTATCTTAAATATGAACACACAGGTTTGTAGTGCAAACAGTTTTATTGTTTACTGCATGTTGTTATTCTTCTGGTTATTATGAACCGGAAGTCTAGCCCATAGGCTTACTTCTACGTTAAAGAAGTTCTAAAAAAAAAGTTTAAATTGACAAAACAGTATGAGATGATTCTGAGATAATAAGTTAGTTACGTGGTAAGTCAAAGTCATGACAAAAAGTCTAAATTATGAGGTTTATGTATATATATATATATATATATATATATATATATATATATATATATATCATAATTTTGACTTGTCATTATTTCTCATGATTTCAATTTGCCATAATCACTCAGAATTTTGATACGTCATGGCATAATTAAGTATGTCATTATTGCAACATTTGTCATTCTTGTTTTTTTCTTAGTCTTTCATCTTATATCACAGTAATGCCTTTTTATCTCATAATTTTTTCATGATTTCAACTTCTCTCTCATAATTTTAATGTTTCATTCTTAGTATGTTATTGCAACTTATGTTATTCTTGTTTTTTTCTTAGTCTTTTATATAATTTATGACTTTTTATCTCATAATTTCGAATTGCATCATAATTATGTCATTCTTTCAGCTTATGTCATAATTATTGTTTTTATGTCTCAATTAAGATTTAAAGCATTTTTTAATGTGGCAGAAATGGACATACTTAAATATGGCGGATGAGCTATGTGACTTCAAGATGAAGTTAAAGAAAAATCTTGCTCCTAATTTTCCAGAAACAGTTGACAGAGACTAATGAGAGACCAACAAATAAATTTGTTCCTGAGTTATTTTATTCCTCAATACAAGTAATGTTTGAATCAGTTTCTAAAAAGTTTCTAAATCTGTAAAAGAAAAAAAGCTTTCAAAGCTCCTGTAGTAGTACACTGTTGAATAATAATATTATACATACAAAAATATGATTATACATGTAAATAAATCGGCATGTGACATGCTGCAGTAAATTTGTTGAAAACCTTCTACCAAACATGAGCTCTGCTGGTTTACCAGAACCAAAAAACAAGTAATTAAGTAAACTTAAAAGTGTATGGAAACATAGTACATTACTGCCATCCAGCGGCAGTTAGTGTTAGTACAATGTTACTTTGACTAGTATATATATGCACTCAACATATTTGACATAACATATTTGTTTTGGAGAGAGTCATATTTGGACTTGACAACTAGAGCTGGTTTAATAAGGTCTGTGGATGGACACTTTGTCCTCCTCACCAGTCCTGACTGGATTTCTGTTTAATGAATCTGAGCGACAGATAATAGAGCAGGATGAAAAACAAAACAACGGCAATAAGCACCAGGTAGCTGGCATACAGTGGATACTGGTTCATGTCCATCATCTCCACAACCTAAAAAACAAAGTTGAACATTTTAACTGAATGGTATCCATAATTATAAACCATATAGTAGGTGTGCGTTTTACATGTCAGTGTTCCTCACCTTAATACCATCGAATTCTACAGTAAGGTTTCCAATAGTGACTGGGATTCTGGTCCCATGAAACTGAACCTGCAGCATTCCGTCAAAACCCCAGCGCATGAAGGATATGTAAGAACACCAAGACGCCACTGTTGGTGTTAAAAACCAGTGTTAATTTAGGGAATCCTAGCAGATTTGTATTCACTGGAAATAAAGTGCTCAATGATGGTTTTACCCAGCCACATGTTTTCCAGACTAATGACAAAGCCAGCTGTCAGGTAGAAGACCGTGAAGAGTGCGTTGCCCATGAAAGACGAAGTCTGCAATGTTGGCAGGGCTGCCGCCGCAAATAGTGCCATGCAGCGGCTACAATACACCATCAGCCACGCCAACAGGAAGTTGAGCAGGAAGCGGTCAGGAGCGCTGTTGAGCCCAGCCAACCAGTAGATGGGCACACCGTATACCAGCGTAAAGACACAGTGCTCTGGCAGCTCTCCAAGAATCTGAAAGAGACACTGGAGCTTGAAGTGTCTCATTTAACATCAAGAGCTTAACATCAAGATTTAACATCACTGGCCAAACAGGAGCTAATATGCAACCCATGGTGTTTTCCCTGTCACGTCAACCACCTCTGTTATCAAATGTTCTATTTCTAAGGGTCTGATTAGAAACATTGGTCCCACTTTATATTTAGGTTGCCTTAACTACTATGTACTTACATCAGAAAATAAGTACAGTGTACTTTCTGTGTTGATATTGAATTGCAAAACACTTTTGCTGCTGTTGAGGTGGGGAACTGGTAAGGTTAGTGACAGGTTTGATGGTATGGGTAGGTTTAAGGGTGGGGGATTGGTCAACAGTGTAATTACGAATATTAATACAGAAATTAATTCAGATGTAAGTACATGCAGGTATTTTTAAAATGTAAGTACAGTGTAAAAACATGTATGTACACAATAAGTGCATTGTATCAAATGATTCATTTAAATGTAATTACATAGTAGTTAAGGCTACCTATATACTGTAAAGTGGGACCAAAACATTTGTTTATTAATAAATAGGATGGTAAAAGTCTTTAAAATTCAAAAGATTGGTAAATGACTTTATTAAATTGCTTTTATATATATTCAGACATTAAGATAACAGTAACATTTTGCTAGCAGTGTTTTGTTCTCCAGTGAATCAGTATGTTTTAAATGAATTCAGGGATTGATTCAATGACTCATTAATAAAAACAGTAATTTGTTAGCTGTCTTACTTCATTGTTTTCTTTTTATATTATAGTATTTATTAATATTTAGGATTAACTTGTACTTTTATTTTTAAATTATTTTAACTTTATTCTTAATTCAATTCACCCCAAATTATTAAAAAATGTCCTGGCTTTTCCAAGCTTTATAATGGCAGTGAATGGCTGTTGAGATTTTGAAGTCCAACAAAGTGCATCCATTCATCATAAAAAGTACTCCACATGGCTCCGGGGGGTTAATAAAGGCCGTCTGAGGTAGGGCTGCCCTCAACTAAAGATTTTTCTGGTTGACTAGTAGTCGTTGATTTTAAGCATTAGTCGACTATTAGTCACGCGTTTATTAATAAACCATATAAATCATAATAATGATAATTTAATTGCCTACATAGCCTAATAAGCACTCAAGTACACACAAAAAAAGCTTGCCACAGCTCACTGGCGGATATAATAATTATGAATGTGTCAGGGAAAAACAGCAACGTTTTAATAATTTATTGATAATCTAGGGCTTTCTTTATTTTCGGCTTATGCTGGCGATACTGACTCGTCATCTCCACAGTAGTGATGCGTCTGTAAGCATGTTTCATATGGATTACATAATCTGAGAATACTTATTTTCTATTTAAATTGGTTAATTTAAAAGTAGACATTTCACTCTCTATAGATATATTTTTCATATCTGTAAGGCAAGTATACACAGAGTTTTGAAGTTTCAAGCTCAAGTTTACAGAGGCAGAAACATCAGAAAGCGGATCCTGTTTGCTTTCATTATTTTACAAAAGCGCAACATTTTGCTGTTATTGTAAGTGCACACAAATAAACGTAGAGTCTTTACATATTCTAAAGATATATTACTTTTATCTGTTTGACCAAAAATGACAGAGTATTTTAAGATCAAGTGACTGCACCGGTGCATCCATCTGTCATGCAGTGAGCGAGCTACTATTCAGCTTCAACACTCCGCACAGACACTTCAGTAGTGCACATTTTTCTAGATTAAGATTGAGTGGCCATGTAAAGTTGCTACTTCTTACATATTTTAGATGAAAAGCCATATTTGAAGTTGATGAATCATAGGTGAGTGTTTGGATGTCCTGCCCGATGTACTATATTACCACATAGACCAGCTGTTAACGATCTGTCTGTCATAGACTGCGTGACTTTGCCACTTCCTTTGCTTGTTTGTTTTTTCTGCGACTAATCGACTTAATAAAATTTTGGTCGACCATCTCTCTTCTCGTCAACTAACGGTTAGTTGACTATTAGGGGGCAGCCCTATTCTGAAGTGAATTGATGTGGTTGTATAAGAAAAATATCCATAAAAACGAGGTTTTGTAAAGAAAAATGTTTAATAATTTCTGTGTAAGCCAAAAAAGAGCTGTAAACAAAACTTGGTTCTCGCGGTTAGAGAAAACTAGAGATTACGGTTTATACAGTTTTAAATATGGATATTTTTCTTACACAAATGCAATGATTCACTTCAGAAGGCCTTTATTAAGCCTCCGGAGCCACGTGGAGTACTTTTTATGATGAATGGATACACTTTATTGAACTTCAAAATCTCAACACCCATTCACTGCCATTATAAAGCTTGGAACAGCCAGGACATATACACCTAGGATGGCTTGAGGGTGAATAATTCATGGGATAATTTTCATTTTGGGGTAAAATATCTCTCTATACGCTCATGAAAAAAAGCAATTCTATTGTAATGTTTGCTATGTCCAAATTGTCTACATATTGACACTACTGTCAGCCCTGAAGCTCTTATGTAATGCAGTTTATTTACCTTGGCAAAAAAGTATGAGGTGACGGAGTACATGCCATCTTCCAATTCATGATAAAGCATGGCTCTTTCTGAATGACCTGCGGAAAACAACATATTACACCACTGGACTCAGAAGACAGCAAACACATAAATCTGTGAGTAAATCTGTAATTCACTCACACTTTGCAATGACGTCCAGCACCACAGCAAAGGGGGTCAGAGCTCCTATCATGTAGAGCAAAGCAACCGTATCTTGGACGGAAAGACCCTCATCCCCAGCCCCGAAGTAAAGAAAACCGATGAGCAGTGACATTAGCAAGGCTTCCAAACCATGAACCACCAATGTCACCAGGTTCCTGTAGTCATTAAATACCTGTCGTCTGAACAAAAAGACAAGGGTGTAATGGAAACAGCTTTCAGGAAACAATGTTGTAGAATAAAAAGTGTTTTCCAGTTTATTTACCTGATTAGGATTGCAAACTGTTGAAATTGTCCCGGCAGGCGATCCTTCTGTTTGGAAACTGTGATCACTGATTCCTTCTTTGAGATGGGAACACTGCTGGCGGCATCATCTGCTCTTGTGCTTTCATTTTAATTTAAACAATGTATGGGTTATTATAAATGATTTAAGAACGCTTCAGTGTGAAAGAAGAACAAATATGATTATTCAAATTTACCTCTGAGGGGCATCCAGTGTCGGAGAACTGCAATCTTCAGTTTTCCACATGAAATCCTCTGTGTTCCTCACCTTCTCTATGAACTGGGCTGCCAATATCCTGGCTTTCTCCAGACATTGTGCTTCTAGTTCAGGAGTGCGCCGATCAATGCTTATCAAGTCCACTGCATGAGAAATTCACAGTTCAGACACGACAACTGGACCATGTGCTTAATTATAGACATCAGTTCTCTGTTCCACTTACCGTAGTAGTCAGAAGGATTGCAGTATCGTGGACAGGGGTACCCGAGAGAAGTAAAGTAAGGTACCATGTCCTTGGCCTGACCGCAGTACACGGCTGAACCAGAAGACAAGAGCACTACCAGGTCAAAGAGCTGAAAGATATCTGAACGAGGCTGATGGACTGACAGCAACACCAGACGGTTGCCTCGAGCCAGACGGTACAATGTAATGACCAAATTATGGGCCGTGAAGCTGTCCAGACCTGAAGTAGGCTCATCTAGGATGAGAATACCTGAAAACACATATAAAACATAAGCAAAGGCATGGTTTTGACCAATACTATTTTAATATGATTAAGATAGTTTTGAGTAATATTTTGATTTTATTTTAAAATGTTCTGTTTTCATTAAAAGTTTAGTTACATTTTCGGTAACTGCATTATTGTTTTTTATAATTCATTTTATTGAGTTTATTTTTCTTTCTTTAGTTCATTTATTGGTAACACTTTACAATAAGGTGTCATTTGTTAACATTAGTTAATGTATTATCTAGCATGAACGAACAATGAACAATAAATTTATTACACTATTTATTAATATTTAATGTTAGTTAATAAAAACACAACAAACACAACCTGTGATTTTAATAATGCATTAGTAAATGCTGAAATTAACATTAACTAAGATGAATAAATGCTGTAGAAATATTGTTTATACTTAGTTCATGTTAACTAATGTAGTTAACTAATGTTAACTAATGAACTATATTGTAAATGATTACCCATTTATTTTCGTTTCGTAATGAAAATGTTTTTTAAGGGTTTAGAAATCTGCATGAAGTGGTGTTAACAACCCATTTTGCTTTTAGAATCTATTTCTATTTTCTATAGGGTAAAACATCTAATTGGAAACGAGTGCATCAAAAAAGTGAATTCAATGAAAAAGACATTTGTTTCGAAGTTGGAGGAAGTCATTACATCTTATTATTTCATTATTATCATTTTATTCGTTTAATATTATTTTATTTTTTATCATTTTTATTTAGCTCCTTAGTGTTTTATTGTGATTTTCAAATTCATTTACAAGGATTCGTTCAAAAGAGAGTCAGTTGAGTCATTTAATCAACCGACTGGTTCAAACACACTGATTCAGTGAGGAACGCAATTATCATGCTTTGTTTAGAAATGACACGCTTCTGCTTTGGCTGTATGACGGTTGAAAATAGACAAATGTTTTTTTTTTTTTTTTATTGAAATGTTACAAAAAATAATATCACACATGAATAGAATGTTTTCACCACACGTCATCAACCGGTCATATTGGCGGCACAGAACGTAAACAACGCATATTTTGCTGATTATTGCTGCTGAAAATGTTCAATATTGTAATGTTTTGGGCTGTACTAATCAGTCGGACCGGGAAGAACATTTGGAGTACTATAGACTGCCAGAATTTATAACAAATTAAGGAGAAGAGTGCAAAATCTGTCTACAAGGTGTTTGTGGTTGGCCAAACTGAACCAGGGCAAGAATCTTAACAACAACGTGCTTGTTCTTATCAATTCCGGTCAGGTAGGTGAAATATTAGGCTAATATCTTAATTAATACGGCTCGTTCATGTCTTAACCACTTATTAAGTTTAGTTTGTCAAAATATTGTGCCCTTTCCTGCTTACTTAGTCCTTCTCTATATGATTTAGCAGCTTCCACACGTTTTTTCCCGTGGTTTAGACAGCTGTTGTTTACATCTGAGTATCTCCAATATGGCCGCGCATCCGGGTAACTGACCAAACCCTGACGTACAAGTGCATCTCAATAAATTAGAATGTCGTGGAAAAGTTCTTTTATTTCAGTAATTCAACTAAGATTTTGAAACTCATGTATTAAATCAATTCAGTGCACACAGACTGAAGTAGTTTAAGTCTTTGGTTTTTTTAGTTGTTATGATTTTGCCTCATATTTAACAAAAACCCACCAATTCAATCTCAACAAATTAGAATACTTCATAAGTATTATAAACCAATAATAATTTTTTAGTGAATTGTTGGCCTTCTGGAAAGTATATTCATTTACTGTATATGTACTCAATACTTGGTAGGGGCTCCTTTTGCTTTAATTACTGCCTCAATTCGGCGTGGCATGGAGGTGATCAGTCTGTGGCACTGCTGAGGTGGTATGGAAGCCCAGGTTTCTGTGACAGTGGCCTTCAGCTCATCTGCATTTTTTGGTCTCTTGTTTCTTATTTTCCTCTTGACAATTCTCCATAGATTTTCCCTATGGGGTTCAGGCTGGTGAGTTTGCTGGCCAGTCAAGCACACCAACACCATGGTCATTTAACCAACTTTTGGTGCTTTTGGCAGTGTGGGCAGGTGCCAAATCCTGCTGGAAAATGAAATCAGCATCTTTAAAAAGCTGGTCAGCAGAAGGAAGCCTGAAGTGCTTTAAAATTTCTTGGTAAACGGGTGCAGTGACTTTGGTTTTCACAGTGGACCAACGCCAGCAGATGCCATTGCACCCCAAATCATCACAAACTGTGGAAACTTAACACTGGACTTCAAGCAACTTGGGCTATGAGCTTCTCCACCCTTCCTCCAGACTCTAGGACCTCGGTTTCCAAATGAAATACAAATCTTGCTCTCATCTGAAAAGAGGACTTTGGAGCACCGGGCAACAGTCCATTTCTTCTTCTCCTTATCCCAGGTAAGACGCCTCTGACGTTGTCTGTGGTTCAGGAGTGGCTTAACAAGAGGAATACGACAACTGTAGCCAAATTCCTTGACGCGTCTGTGTGTGGTGGCTCTTGATGCCTTGACCCCAGCCTCAGTCCATTCCTTGTGAAGTTCACCCAAATTCTTGAATCGATTTTTGCTTGACAAGCCTCTCAAGGCTGCGGTTCTCTCGGTTGGTTGTGCATCTTTTCTTCCACACTTTTTCCTTCCACTCAACTTTCTGTTAACATGCTTGGATGCAGCACTCTGTGAGCAGCCAGCTTCTTTGGCAATGAACGTTTGTGGTTTACCCTCCTTGTGAAGGGTGTCAATGATTGTCTTCTGGACAACTGTCAGATCAGCAGTCTTCCCCATGATTGTGTAGCCTAGTGAACCAAACTGAGCGAACATTTTGAAGGCTCCGGAAACCTTTGCAGGTGTTTTGAGTTGATTAGTTGATTGGCATGTCACCATATTCTAATTTGCTGAGATTTGTTGAGTTTTTGTTAAATGTGAGGCAAAATCATCACAATTAAAAGAACCAAAGACTTAAACTATTTCAATCTGTGTGCATTAAATTTATTTAATACACAAGTTTCACAATTTGAGTTGAATTACTGAAATAAATGAACATTTCCACAACATTCTAATTTATTGAGATGCACCTGTAAGTGCAAACCCTCTATAACGTGCAGTAAATGGTAAAACTGTTTGCACAACAAACCAGTGTGCTCATAATTAAGATAATACATTAAAATAACATGGTAAGACACACCAATTTCCAATATCAGTCAGCAAAACAAGCTGTTTTGTACAGCTGGATAGCTGAATGCAGATGAGACCGGAAGCCTGACACATAAAATGTACAAAATGTCCATGACCGCTGAAATTGAAATTGTGAAACTGCCTAATTATAAAGACACACGTTTTTTATTTATAATAATCTGCATGAATCCTCAACAGTAAGACCAAGGATGTTTTTGTATTAAGTAATAACATCCTGTAGACTTTATAATGTCACCTTTTAAGCACAAATCTTCATTTCATGCCTTTGTTGATGTGTAAAAGACTCACCTGGATTCCAGAGTAGCTGTACAGCGATGCTAACCCTCCTCCTCTCACCACCGGACACCCCCCTCACATAGTCGTTTCCCACACGCGTGTGCGCGCACTGCCTCAGACGCAGCTCTGCGATGACATCGTCCACCTGTGGTGGCCAAACGAACATATGAGATGAGATTTTCATTACATTTAACTGATTAATTATATAATCATACGTGATCTCAGGTGCTCACCCGCTGATCTCTCTGTTCTTGGGTGAAGTGCGCAGGTAGCCGTAGTTTGGCCACAAAAGCCAGCGTCTCTCGTACCGTGAGATGCGGTAACAAGCGGTCATCCTGCCGCACGTGAGCAATACATTTCTTCACCAGGGAACGTGTGGAAGTTTTCCCGTTGATCAAAATCTCTCCTGAATTCATGGTGCCACCCTCATCTCTACATGTTATGATGTCTAGTAAGGAGGTCTTCCCACAACCTGAAACCAAAACTTAGTTTCCTTCTGACTTTCTTGCCACTTTTATTCACTTAAAGTGCTTTTTATTTAATTCTGCACATAAAAAGTTTGACATACCTGAGCTGCCAATGACAGCAAGCATCTGGCCACTGTGAACACGTAGGTTTAGGTCCTTTATGACTGTTTGCTTGTTGCTGTGCATCTCCCAGGGCATCTTAAACTCTGACAGCCTCTCATACCAGGGGATCTGTGCTGCGATGTCCACCTGTGAGAAAATATGGATATCACATTGTACATCGGCCTCACAAAACATTTGGGCGCCTAAAAATGTTTGGAAGTCATTGCAAAAGATGTGACTGAGGTCTTCAGACTTTTTCAGACCAAGGATCACTTGATAATTGCAAAACACTGTAATTTGTTAGGGACAATTTAGTTGGACTTTAGCTTCTTATCTTTAGCTTTGGTTGTAAAATTGCTGTATTTGGTTGGTTGAAGTAAGAACTTAATATTGTACTTTGATTGTCAAAAGTTTTTGAACAGTAAGATTTTAATGTTTTTTAAAGAAGTCTCTTCTGCTCACCAAGCCTGCATTTGTTTAATCCAAAATACAGCAAAAGCAGCAATATTGTGAAATATTTTTACTATTTAAAATATATTTTAAAATGTAATTTTTTCCTGTGATCAAAGCTACAGTTTCAGCTTTAAAAAAAGCTAAATTACTCCAGTAACGTGATCCTTCAGAACTCATTCTAATATGCTGATTTGCTGTTCAAGAAACATTTTTTTTATTATCAATATTTAAAACAGTTGAGTAAATTTTTTCAGGATTTTTGATGAATAGAAAGATCCAAAGATCAGTATTTATCTGAAATAAAAAGCATTTGTAACATAACACACTACACTATGATCAAAAGTGATGATAAAGACATTTATAATGCTACAAAAGATTTCTGTTTCAGATAAATGCTGTTCTTCTGAACTTTCATAATCAAAGAAACCTGAATAAATTCTACTCAGCTGTTTTCAACATAATAATATTAAATGTTTAAATAGTCAAAATATTTAAAAACGTTACTGTTTTTACTGTACTTTGGATCAAATAAAAGCAGGCTTAGTGAGCAGAATAGACTTCTTTAAAGAACTTTAAAATCTTACTGTTCAAAAACTTGACTTGGTAGAGTACTTAAAAAGTTTCACAAAAAATGTTTTTAGATCAAACAATAGTTTTCAGACCCCCCCTTTTAGACACAAAAGTGACATCTGCAAACGAATTAGGTTAGAGCTTTTCTCAAAAATGTTCACTTTCTGAGTGTTTCTTCAGCTATGAAGAATATTGCTTTGAAAAAGTGTTTCTTTTTTCTAGGCCTGATGCATATGTTTTATTTTGTCTTTTTTTGTTGGACTGCTTCCTGAAAGATTTCTAAATAAATGAAGACCTTCTTTCAGTATCTAAAAAGTACTTAAAAGAAAAACAGGAAGAAAAATGTATTTTGAGGAGTAATTTATTGAAAAAGGAAAGAATACAGGGTAAAAACACTGACCTCATAGTTGAGATTGCGGACTTCCACTTCATTGCGACCTCCGCTGTAAGTAAAATACAGACTGCTGTCCTCCTCCGGAGATGAGAAAAGAATGTCTTGATCCTGTATTTGTTGAGACATAATAGAGAGCGAATGTCACATAATATCCATATGTTTGACAACACAATCATTTACATTCAATAAGATCTATGCAGTTACTGTTGGCGTTTTTAGTCAGTACTTTTAGTTTGAGGCTTATTAGGTTAATTAAGATTACGCTGCACATAAACTTACGGTCACAATTTATTTATCAGATTTATAAAATGTTAACAGATAAGAGAATTGGAGTCTTCTACATGGTTCAGGGTCCATTTTTGCAACAGAGACTTTTGTACAGCATCACCCTGAATGAACTCAACTAAAATCAATAGAATATAAATACTTTTGTTATGATGTGAAAATGAAGACGACAGTTATACACTAAAAGCAAAATAAATGTCCTCTGAGTATAGTATACATTTTAGTATTGATTTCTTGTGTAGGTCTTAGTTCATGGTTCAACTCACCCTGTTCTGTGTGTCATTTGTAGAGCCGAAGCTGTCTGCTGAATGGAAAATATGCTGGTGTGACATGGTGGAAGTGGTAGAAAGGGGTCTGTGCCCCTCTGGTCGGATGTCCCGCTTAGAGAAGTACCTGCTTCTCTTGTTGTCCTGGAAGAAACTGAGGAAAGGTGGCAAAGGGAAGCGACTATATAGCAAACGGAGCAAAGTTCCACTGATAAGAGTCAATGTTTATGGTTCCAGCCTCATCAGTGCAATAAGAGCTACAGTGTTTAGACGGCTGAAGACGTGGATCTGTCACATTGAGAATATTAGAGTTGGTGTGACCATCGACGAGAGACAATGAGTCAGTTATTTTCAATGCAGAATTTTTACCAGAATAATGGGCCAGATGGATCTTTCAAGATGGTATCAGAGATGGGAGCGTCCCAAACAAATCCAGACTTCGCCGATTCGTCGTGCAGCCTGAGCGTCAAAAATGTGTCATATACCGTGAGGTGAGAATACAACATTGACATGACATGGGTGATTGTCTTCAATCACAGTCTGTGAGAGTTAATGTTCATGCAAAATGTAGCACTGTATTATTGGTAAACCTGTTATTAAGTTCTTTTTGAACTGTCATTTTTTAAAATCATATGTTTATATTTCCGATTTCTTAATGTGCTCAGGATTTATATTAAAATACAACAGCTGTTGTACTTTAATATAAATGTCAATATTTTAAAACTTCAAGTTTTCTAATACTTATACTTTCAATATACAACTTGACACAGTTAGTTTCACAACTGTATTTTTAAACCCCTCCATTGTCCAGAATGTCAAAATCCAGCAATTTCAAATTAAAAATGTGTATTTATGTGCTGAAATATTGGTAGATTTCAAAATTTCACCAATTTTAATTTCTGGATTATGCGAAATTATTCTGTAGAATAACAATTTAGAGCATGTGTGCTTATTGACATCAACATCAACATCAGCTACATTACAGGTATCTATCTCATATGCAGTTTTATGCAAAAGTTTGGGAACCCCTTGCGGAATCTGTAAAAATGTGAATAATTTTAACAAAATAAGAGAGATCATACAAAATGCATGTTATTTTTTATTTAGTACTGTTCTGAGTAAGATATTTTACATAAAATGTGTTTACATATAGTCCACATGTCAAAAAAATAGCTGAAATTATTAAAATAACCCCCCTGCAAAAGTTTGGGGACTCTTGGTTCTTAATACTGTGTGTGGTTACCTGGATGATCTAGAACTGTTTTTTTGTTTGGTGATGGTTGTTCATGAGTCCCTTGTTTGTCCTAAACAGTTAAACTGATTACTGTTCTTCAGAAAAATCCTCCAGGTCCTGCAGATTCTTTAGTTTCTCAGCATCTTTTGCATATTTAAACCCTTTTCAGCAGTGACTGTAGGACTTTGAGATTTCACACTGAGGAAAATTGAGGGACTGAAACACAACTATTAAAAAAGGTTGAAACATTCACTGATGCTCCAGAGGGGAAAACGATGCATTAAGAGTAATCCAATTTTGTGAATTTGAAGATCAAGGTAAATTGTACTTAATTTCTCTCCTGGGAAACATGCAAGTATCTTCTGTTGCTTCCGAAGGGCAGTACTAAATTGAAAAAAAATATAAATAAAATATTTCAACAAAATAAGAAAAATATGGACATCTTCATCCTGTTCAAAAGTCCCTCAATTGTCCTCAGTGTGAAAAGATGGATCTCAAAATCATATTTTCACTGCTGGAAAGGGTTCAAATAGGCCAAAGATGCTGGAAAACTAAAGAATCTGCAGGACCTGGATGATTTTTCTGAAGAACAGTGCTCAGTTTAACTGTTCAGAACAAACAAGAGACTCATGAACAACCATCACAAAACAAAACAAAACAAAACAAAAAACAGTCGTAGATCATCCAGGTAACCACACACATTATTAAGAAACCAAGTGTTCCCAAACTTTTGCGGGGGATTAATTCAGTCATTTCAGCTATTTTTTGGTCTTGTGGACTGTATGTAAACATCTTTTATGTAAAATATCTTACTCAGAACAGTACTAAGTAAAAAGTAACATGTAACATGCATTTTGTATGATCCCACTTATTTTATTAAAATTATAAATATTTTCACAGATTCTGCAAGGGGTTCCCAAACTTTTGCCTTTTGCATAAAACTGTATGTGTGTATATATATATATATATATATATATATATATATACAGTGTCAAAATATATGTATCTAAAATCCAGTCAATCTAAGGCCAGATTTATAAAAGTTATCAGCATATTGTAAGCCTATTGCACAAAACTGAAATGATCAGAGAATAAAAGTTTGAATGCTGACTTTATTTTTGCCCATAATTGTACAACTGTTATGTTACTCATCGTTGTTATTTCATTGAAGTTTCATACAAAATACTGACAAACTGAAAACCATATCTTGTGGCCATTTCAAAAACATTTTTGTTTGTTAATGTGTGTTACAGTGAACGTGTAGGACCCTGGTGGGACCTTTCATCTTTCAGAAAAAGATGGACAAGGCAAATACTGAATCAAGTGTCATTTCATGTGGACAGTGGGCAGATAATGGGAATTCTGGGGAATTCTGGTAAGTGACTTAAAAGGCAGAATAGATGCTTAGAGTTTTAACACATTTTAGATCAGAGTCCACAGCATGCCATAGTGATACAGTCTAAATATTTACCTACAGTATAAGTTAATTTGTGTATTTCACAATAATATTGTAATAGTGAAAGGCGTGATTATTTACTTTGAGAGTTTGGGAGCATGACCACCTTCAAAAGAAGTGGTAACAAAACAAAAAAAATGTTATACATCATATTCTCACAAATCTTTCCACTGTTGTTCACTGCACATGCATTATTAAGACTCTGAAATGAATGAGCTGTAAGCATTAGAGTGAACAAGGCAACGTACTACGTAAAGCAACTTACTGTACATTACATAATCCTGAACATATCATTTTGTCAGTGTCATATCTTATCAAAAGGTTTCCATAATGAGTAATAAATCTTTGTCAAACTTCAAGAAGGACTTTATTATTTTTGGACAGAGAGTGCATTTTACTTATTAATATTAATAAGAAATGTACTTATTATATTAATTAATAAAAGCTATTTAGACAAAAAAACACAACAAAGAACAACAACAAGAAAAACACAACCAAATTACTAAAACTAAATAATTATATAAAATATAAATAAAATATAAAAATAAAAACTGATTTAAAATAATAATAAAACTATGTTAATGTCTCAATATTACAAAAATAACACTGGAACGAATGAGGCAATTTATTATGCAAAGCAACTTACGTAAGGCTGAAAATATAATTTCTTTAAATGTCAGTGTCGTATTATATGACATCATATGAAAAGGTTATTAAGCCTACTGATGTCTTTCTCACTTCGTTTTTACTGCACATGCATTATTAAGACTCTGAAACGAATAAGCAGTAAGCATTAGAAAAACAAGGAAATGTAATACGTAAAGAAATTTACACTACGTAATCCCGAACATATAATTTCTTTAAATGTCAATGTCATATCGCATGAAAAGGTTAGTATAATGAGTAATGAATTTTTCTCAAAGTTCAGGAAGGACCACTTTATTATTTTTGGACCGAGAGTACATTTTACTTAAGTAAAGTACAGAAGTACTTGGTTTTAATACAGTTAATTATTAAGTACATGATATGAAAGTTCTGATTGATGAACCATGTTTAGCAATAATTCTAGTCAGCTCTAGTCAGTAAGAGTGCAGACTAAAACTTTTATTAAAATTAAATTATAAAAATAAAAACTACATTAGTGTCTTGATGTTACTAAAACAACTCTGGAATTAATGAGGGAAATTGTTAGGTAAAGCAACTTAGGCTGAAAATATTATTTCCTTAAATGTCAGTGTCATATTATATGATATCATATTGAAAGGTTAATAAGCCTACTGGTGTCTTTCTCAAGGTTCAGAAAAAACACTCTGTTTTTTGATGAAGTTCACTTCAGTTTTATTTGAGTGAAAGTACAAAAGTACTTGGTTACTGATAATTCAAATGTGAAAAAAACACTGTTGTTCCACTGTACATACATTATTAAGACTTTTTAAAGAAATGAATAAGCAGTAAGCATTAGAATAAACAAGGCAGTGTGCTACATAAAGCAACTTACATTACGAAAGACTGAACATTAAAGTAACTTACATTACAAAAGACTGAACATATAATTTCTTTAAATGTCAATATTATAATATATCAAAAGGTTAACATAATAATAATAATAAATCTTTCTCAAAGTTCAGGAAGAACAAACATTTTATTATATTACCAAAATGTAATATACCACATATCAAAACTTCAATATACTAAATGAAATCAAATAAAATATTTAAAAAATTATTTCAGCTTGTTGCTAAGGCAACATTTCTTATTTTCATTTTAATTTAACTTGATGTTCTAAAATAAATAAAAATAAAGCTGAAGTAAAAATGAATAAAAAGCTATATAGACAATGAGAAAAACAACAATAAAATTACTAAAACTTTAACTAAAATTAAAATAAAAATTATAAACTGACTCAAAATATTAATAAAAACTTTGTCTCAATGTTACTAAAATAACACTGGAATGATAGAGGCCATTTATAATATAAAGCAACTTAAATCATGTAAGGCTGAAAATATAATTTCTTTAAATGTCAGTGTCAACTTTTATGATATCATAGCAGTAAAAATTAGAATAAACAAGGCAATATTCTACGTAATGAAACTTACATTACGTAAGGCTGAAATTTCTTTAAATGTCAGAGTCATATATGAAAAGGTTAATAATGAGTAATAATGATAAATCATAAGGTTAATACGATTGCAGACTACAGTAAGAATTCTGGGAAATTCAGGTAAGTGACGCAGAACTTGTGAGGCAGAATGTGATACTCAACGTCGGAGACCACAGAATACCATTGTGATATAAAGTTCATTTGTGTAATTCACAACTACATTGTAGCCTAATAGTAAATGGTGAAATTTTAGGGAGTGTTGTTTTTCTGTTTATTTATTAGGACTGGGTAAAAAATATTGATTTCTCGATTTTAACCATTTGTCATTTTTACAAAATGATATTGATTCTTAAATGTTTTCAGTTAACGAACGAAGCACTGTAGTGCACCTCCCATCCAATAAATCGCAATACAATTTTTGCTTAGTTACTTTTGATATGAAACAAAGTCTCAAATTTCAAATTCTAGTACCTTCTATTTTAGTAAAATGAATGCTGTTTTAGCACTGTTTAATGTGGAGTGACAGGTAACTGTAGTGCCCCAGTTCAAAGGAAGCGGCAATCTCTAGAGAGAAACATTTTGCTAAATATATGCACTGTAAAACATGTTCGTTGTATTTTTACTGTTCTTCAATATTTTATGTATGCTTTAATAAATCCATGAAGTTTTTGACACTCACCATTTAAATGTTTATATTATAAAAAAAAAATTGAAGTAGAAATGCAATTGCAGAGTTAGTATTACAACTTTATTATAATAAAAACTTGTGTAATTTAAGAGTTTGCATACAGATCAGTTAATTTAAACCTTCAATATTATAGTAATATAGTACCAACTGGCTGTCATGTATATTTTACAGCATTAGTTGAGACATTTTTTTTTCCTTAAGAAAAATTGCCATGTACTGTACCTGATATATAGCCAAAATAATTAATATTGAATCGGAATCTAATTGAACAGCAAGCTTGTGAATAGAAATCGAATAGAATCATGATTAAGAAATGAATAAGCAGTAAGCATTAGAATAAACAAGGAAGTGTGCTACGTAAAGCAACTCACATTACGAAAGACTGAACATATAATTTCTTTAAATGTCAATATTATAATATATCAAAAGGTTAACATAATAATAATAAATCTTTCTTAAAGTTCAAGAAGAGCTGCTTTATTATTTTGGATAGAGAGTACATTTTATTTGAGTAAAAGTTCGAAAGTATGTGGTTTTTAATGTAATTAAGTATTAAGTACATTATATGAAGGTTCTGATTGATAAACCATGTTTAGTAATTCTATCCATACTAAATGAAATACAATAAAATATTAGAAAAATTATTTCAGCTAGTTGCCAAGGCAACATTTCTCATTTTAATTTAATATAACTTGATGTTCTAAAATAACTAAAAATAAAGCTGAAATAAAAATGAATAAAAAGCTATATAGACAATGAAAAAAAACAACAATAAAATTACTAAAACTTTAACTAAAATTAAAATAAAAATTATTTATTCTCAATGTTGTCTCAATGTTACTAAAATAACACTGGAATGATAGAGGCCATTTATAATATAAAGCAACTTACAATATGTAAGTCTGAAAATATAATTTCTTTAAATGTCAGTGTCAAATTATATGATATCATAGCAGTAAAAATTAGAATAAACAAGGCAATATACTATGTAATGAAACTTACATCACGTAAGACTGAGTAAGGCTGAAATTTCTTTAAATGTCAGAGTCATATATGAAAAGGTTAATCATGAGTAATAATGATAAATCATAAGGTTAATACGATTACAGAGTACAGTAAGAATTCTGGGAAATTCAGGTAAGTGACGCAGAACTTGTGAGGCAGAATATGATACTCATCGCCCACAGCATACCATAGTGATATAGAGTTAATTTGTGTAATTCACAACTACATTGTAGCCTAAGAGTAATTGGCAAAATTTTAGGGAGTGTTGTTTTTCTGTTTATTTATTAGGACTGGGTAAAAAATATTGATTTCTCGATTTTAACCATTTGTCATTTTTACAAAATGATATTGATTCTTAAATGTTTTCAGTTAATGAACGGAGCATTGTAGTGCACCTCCCATTCAATTTTTGCTTAGTTACTTTTGATATGAAACAAAGTCTCAGATTTCAAATTCTAGTACATTCCCTTTTAGTAAAATTAATGCTGTTTTGGCGCTGTGTAATGTTGAGTGACAGGTAACTGTAGTGCCTCAGTTCAAGAGAAGCGGCAGCAGCATATTTGGTGTCCATAAACTCGTTAGTCAGCTAGAAAAATTATCTCTAGAGAGAAGCATTTTGCTAAATATATGCACTGTAAAAGAGTCCACAGAGAGAAGAGAGGGGCGGGGCGAGCAGAGCTCATTTGCATTTAAAGGAACAATCCCTCAGAATGGGATGATTTTTGCAGAGCTCGTTTTGACAAGGTAAAAAGGGTGTTGTTCTACACAACCATTGAGAATTTTTAACTAAAGTATATTTTAAAAAAAATTTTGTTAAGACCCTAAAGAATCATATCAACTTGTGGAAAATGAGCATCCGATGACCTGGTCATGCTCTCAAGAGTTTGAGAGCATGACCACTAACAAAAAAAGCAGAACAAAATAAAAATGTTATAAATCATATTCTCACAGATCTTTTGACTGTTATTCTTTGTACATTCATTATTAAGACAACGTAAACAAGGCAGTGTGTACTATATAAAGCAACTTACATTGCGTAAGGTTAAAATATATATTTTTTTTAAATGTCAGTGTCATATGATAATATATTCAAATTTTCAATTCAATTCAAAAGGTTAATAAGTTTACTGACGTCTCTCTCTCTCAAGGTTCTGGAAAAACCACTCTTTTAGATGCTATAGCAGGACGAATCGGGAATTCTGGTGAACTCCTTGGAGAGGTTTTTGTCAATGGAAGAAAGCTAAAAGCAGAGCAGTTTCAAGACTGTTTCTCTTATGTGCTTCAGGTGAGGTTTTTTCTTCTTTAAAAATATGAATATAAAAATCTAAAATAGTGTGATAATTAAAGATTAATGCAGATTTTTAATGTGTGTTGATCCACAAATAAGTTAATGTTTTATTATACCACTAAAAAAACATTCGACTTCAATATACTAAAATATCAGTTTAAAGTTACTGGTAATTCCAGTGTGCAAACAAGTGGAGAAAAAAAAGAACCATATAGTATTTAAAAAATGCATTGAAAACAGAACTCTATCCCCTCTTGAAATAAGCCATCCTGCATTCCCATCCCTGATTTTAAGTGATTTTCAAAGAAAATTGCACAATGGAATTTATAATACACTGAATGCACACTGTAAATGTGCATGCGTGTGTGCATGTCTAAATATCACAGGCCACATGTGAGTAAACTTTGGTCAGCTGTAGAAAGTATACAGGTGAAAAGCAGTTGACTAGGTAACTAAAGGTCAAGTCTGCCACAGCCAAACTTAAACAAACACAGTAAAGTTTGCAGAACAGTTCATTTGTAGAGCTAACTCTGAAATTAGCCGTTACACATGAGTTCACTACATTAATCTTGTAAGCTATTCATGTGTATCTTCTGGAAAATTAAATAAGCATGGAGAGACGGCTGTTATTGCAGGTCATTTTTACAGATTAAATTTAGATGCAAAGAAGCTATAAATCTAATCCAGTAATTAAATGTGTCTGAGCTGAAGATATGTGAAGTTAAGAAGAGTGTACTTTTCAGTTTTTCAACCTTTTCCCCCCACAAAAGTAGAGGTTGTAGTACTATTGTTTCTAATCCAATTTCAGCCGTGTGAATTTCACTGCACAACAATTACAGGTACAGACAGACATGACGCACAAACTCCACAACCTTCTGACTCATCTTAAAAAGAATAGATAAACATAAGACCTAAACTGAAGATAAAGATAAGAATTTAAAATCAGGAGCAAAGTTTACAAATTGTGTAGTGTTGTAAGTGTCGATAATGTCCACCATGATTCATTAACAACTTAAAGCACAGGTCCTCTACCTACTGATACATGCACTTGCCAATAATAACAGAAGTCAACTTTAACTGGATGAGCATGTAGCTTCTGTGATTTTTTTTACTCAATACAGTGCTTTTGTAAATATTCTGAATACTATTTAAAGAGACAGCTCACCCAAAAATGATAATTCTGCCATCATTTACTCATTCTTGTGTTTTTTCAAACCTATATAATATTCTTTCTTAGAAGGATCAGAAATTGAGATGTTTAGCAGAATGACCAAGCTGCTCTTTTCCGCACAATTTTGTGCTCCATATGGAAGAAAGAAAGTCACACAATTTAGAACAGCATGAGGGCAGAAATTAGGTCAGGGTGCATTTCCCAAAAGCACTGTTAGCCAACTATGAACACAAGTTTTGTTGTTTCCTGGCAATTTGACCATTTCCAGAAACCAACGTTTCCACAAGCATTCAACTCTCAACCTGTGGTTAGAAGCATATTTTTATTAGTATTGAGTTTTAACAAACCATCTAACGCACGCGGTGAGTTTGGCGGAGTTTTTTTTTTTAAGTCTCTTCCGCTCACCAAGCCTGCATTTATTTGATTCAAAGTACAGCAAAAACAGTACAATTTTGAAATATTTTTACTATTTAAAATAACTGTTTTCTATTTGAATATATTTTAAATTGTAATTTATTCCTGTGATTTCACTGAATTTTTAGCATCATTACTCCAGTCACGTGATCCTTCAAAAATCATTCTAATATTTTTAATTTGCTGCTCGAAAAGATTTATTATTATTATGTTGAAAACAGCTGAGTAGAATTTTTTTCAGGTCTCTTTGATTAATAGAAAGTTCAGAAGAACAGCTTTTATCTGAAAATAAATTACATTTACAGAAATAAATTACATTTTAAAATATATTCAGACAGAAAACAGTTTATTTAAATAGTAAAAATATTTCACAACATTACTGCTTTTGCTGTATTTTGGATCAAATAAATGCAGGCTTGGTGAGCAGAAGAGACTTCTTTAAAAAAAAGCTAAAAATGTTACTGTTTAAAAACTTTTGACTGGTAGTGTAAGTTCACAAATAAAATATATTGTTTAAATTGTTAGTGCCTTGAGTTTTTTTGGAATAAATGCAAAATGCTTAAAAACTAACTTGTTAAAATATATTTATATATTTATACTTGTTAAATACTTGGCTTTAATAAAATAAAAATGTAAATATATATGTAATTGTTTTTGTGAGTAATGTTTATTTAACAAAGAAAATGTGACTGGGACATACATTTACATTTGATAAAAAAAACAGAACTTTCAGAACACCACTGTGCACCTTTCAATCTATGTATTTTACACAATAAGCATAATTTAATAAATAAATGTGTAAGGAGACCCCTTGCATTGTTGTTTATGTGGAAATGCTTTATTTTGAATTCATACATAATATATTTTTCTCTCTCAGAGTGACAATCTCTTGAGCTATCTGACTGTGGAGGAGACTCTGACATACACTGCTCGGCTTTCTTTGAGAAAACACTCTTCCGAAGCCATATACAAGAAGGTGAGCTCAGCCCCTTCATACATATTTGCCAGATGACCACAGACATGGAAATGTGGACTTAAAAATGGTTAAAATGAAATGGAAACATTATGATAGAGACATCATTGATATTTTTATTAAGTCGATCTCTGTTTGATCCATCGTAGGTAGCTGCAGTCATGGCAGAGCTGAGTTTGGGACACGTGGCTCACAGCGTAATTGGAGGCCGCATTTTCCCAGGCATTTCTGGTGGAGAGAGAAGAAGGGTCTCCATTGCCAGCCAGCTGCTTCAGGACCCAAGTGAGCTGCCCTCTGACCTTCCTGAGACTTGTTAATAATAACCCATAATAGCATAATGTTTGTTTATGTATAGAGTACAAACACAGCGTAGTGTGTTTATGTCCTTGCTTGCACATAAGACAGACTATTAAATGCAGAGCGACCAGCACAGCGACCCAAAGCCCCTCGAAGGATTATTGAGGAATGGACAAATGAGTGAAGGGGACTGAAGTAGAATATTAAAAGTGGCAGACAGGGTTATCACATTTTTAATATTAAGACAAGGTCTATGAGGGTCCCTTCGGATCCTTTATCAGGGTCTCCTGGGACAGTGGACTGTGGATTAGCCGAGGCCACTCCAAACTCAACACAAACCAGCAATTATAAGTGGCTTTCATCTGCGGCCTTCACCAGTCATGCAGTAAATGAATTCATCAGCCAATTAATTTTGGCTCTAACTTTAGACAAAGGGAAATCTATTAATTGCTTTAATTACTTGAATTAAGAAGACACTCAAAGTTGTCTCTCAAAGGGCAGAAAGTGGACTTTGTAGAAAGTTTCTCATTTGTTTTATTTCTTCTCCTGTTTTGCCATTTCCGTTATGTCACGGCAGAGGTGATTCTCCTGGATGAGCCGACCACAGGACTGGACAGCATGACGGCTAATCAGATAGTGTTGCTGCTGGCTGAACTGGCTAGAAGAGATCGAATTGTCATAGTGACCATCCACCAGCCCCGTTCAGAGCTTTTCAGGGTGAGCAGTGGCTAATGTTCAGGGTTGGTAACCTGAAGGCCTGTAGTGCTAGAATAATGGAAATTTTCTTTAAATTAAAATTTAAAAATGTCTCTTCTGTGGAAAAGGGACCAAAAATGTTGATGATGATGATGTCCTTATAATAACGATAATATATATATATATATATATATATATATATATAATTTATTATTATATATTATCAATGTTGTAAACAGTTGTGCTGCTTAATTATATTTTTTAATTATATGAACCTGTGATACTTTTTTCAGAATAAAACGTTAAAAAGAACAGCATTTATTTAAAGTAGAAATCTTTTGTAACAATATACACTAACGTTTAAGGTTTTGGGACAGTATTTTTATTTTTTTTTTCTTAGTTTGAAAGAAATTAATACTTTTTTTTTCAGCAAGGATGTGTTAGATTACTAACACAAATTATAGTGAAGACTTATATTGTTTGAAAATATTTCTATTTTGAATAAATGCTGTTCTTTTGAACTTTGTATTAATCAAAGAATCCTGAACAAATATCACAGGTTCCAAAAACTATATTATTGAACAGCACAACTGTTTCCAACATTAATAATAAATCAGCTTATTAGAATGGATCATGTGACACTGAGCACTGGAGTAATGATGCTGAAAATTCAGCTTTGCGTCACAGAAATAAATTATATTTTTAAGTATATTAAAATAGCAATAATATTAATAAATTGCAATAATATTTCTTAATATAAATATTTTTCTGTATTTTTGATTAAATAAATGGAACTTTAATGAGCATAAGAGACTACTTTAAAAAACATAAAAAATCTTACTAGATCCCAAACTTTTGAATGTCAGTATAGTAATAATAATAATAATAATATTAATAATAATAATAATAATAATAATAATAATTGTATTTATGGCCTTTTATGCATAAAATGCAGCTCAAACTTCATAGGTCAGAATATTAACATTAATAAAAAAATAAACTTACTTAAAATAAATAAATAAATAAATATATAAATAAGATAAATAAAAACACAAGCAACAAGAACAAAATTATTAATAATAATAATAATAAATAAAAGCATGTAAAAATATAATAATAATAAAAGCATGTCTTCATCTGGTTTTTGCCTGCATTAAAAAGAAATAAAACAAGATAAAACTAACAAGCAACAGTACACAATAAAAAAGATTTATTATTTTTTTATTAACTATAGATTAATAAATACTGTAACAAATGTATTGCTCATTGTTAGTTAACAGAGGTTAATATAATATAATAACATAATAAGATTAACTAATTGGACATTATTGTAATGTGTTACCATAATAATAATTCATTACAATAATTTAAGGGACTTAAAGCTAAATAAAAAACGTGTGTCCTCACTATGGTGCATATGACAACATTACTATTTTACATTCAGCGCAGTGAATTATGAATTATATTCATTTAGCATGAATTGTGACAGCCCTGATGATATAAACTGAAAGATGTATAAATATCTGCAGATCTTCAACAGAATAGCAATTATGAGCCGAGGGGAACTGGTGTTCTGTGGGCAGCCTGATGAGATGGTGAATTTCTTCAGCAGCTCAGGATATGAGTGTCCTGAGTACTGCAACCCTTTTGATTTTTATGGTAGGACTTTTGAAGTTATCTGAGAACCACCTTGAATGAATTAGCCTGTTTTCATATCTAAAAATATACCTGCTTTTATTAAATGATCCTGATCCTTTTATTTGACAGTTGACCTGACCTCTGTGGACACACGCAGCAGTGAGAGGGAAGCTGCCACCTACAGCCGCATGCATGACATCACATCAGGCTACCAGAACTCAGAAATCTATGAAAACATGCTGGAGAGGATCGAGCAAAGCTGCCAGAGTGCACACAAACCCATGATACCATTCAAAAGCAAGGACTCCCCCAACTGCATATCCAAATTGAATGTCCTTCTTAGGTAAAACTGTAGCCGTGACACTGGCTAACAATTGTTAAGTCATATTTCCAGAAGATTTAATGACAGGACACTGTAAAGGATGAAAATATGCCTTATACAAGCTATTTCTACCTTACCTGAGCTTTAAAAGAAATAAAATCAAAGTAGTTTATTTAGATGTTACCACTTTTCATGCATTTTCTATTTTCTTGCACACACAGGCGGACCGTGCGTAATATGTCTCGTGACAGGATGGGCATTCTCATGCGCCTCTCTCAGAATCTCATCTACGGCCTCTTCATTGCTTTTTTTGTCATGAGACTGGATAAGGATGTGGCAAAAGGTGCTGTGCAGGACCGAATCGGCATCATCTACCAATCCATGGGTGCCTCACCTTATACCGGCATGCTGAATGCTGTGGCTTTATGTGAGTATCTCATCCACCGTTAAAATAACAAAAAAAGATGTAAAAAATTATATATATATATATATATATATATATATATAAGAAGTAATTATTAAAACTAAATAGCTAAACAAAAAATTATAAACCAATAAACATACATTTACAAAAATTAATAAAATGAACAAAAATGCAAAATTGCTAAAACTTAAACTTGAAAATGGATCATACTAAAACAACACTTGTTTCAAGAACTGTTTATGGTTTATCGAAATAATTTCTGTCCTTTATATATCGCATATCAGTTTCTGGCTGATAAGAGATTACATCTCACAAATTGCTCCAGCATGCCCATGATTGTTGCTTAACCTTGAACTTAGAGTTCTAGAGATAACACATAATTGGTAACACAAGTCATGTCTGCTACTGTATTTTCAGTGCGGTTTAAATAAATATATAGTACTTGATAAGCGTGGAAAATAGTTTTATGTCATTTTCTTCCTGATTAAAAAAATATGATCTTTTTTTAAAACAGTTCCTGCTTTAAGGGCCATCGCTGACCAGGAGAGTAAAGATGGCTTGTACCAAAAGTGGCAGATGTTTCTGGCTTACATCATCCATATTCTGCCCTTCAGTATTATCAGTGTGTTCATCTTCACCTCTTTCTTGTACTGGTAAGTATGGGTGTGTTCATGTAACCTACTTGAGTTTATCAGAGCTCCGGTTAGGGTAACTACAGTTCAAATCCGAGAGGGAATGTCATCAGAATCAAATAAAAGTTACTGGTTTTTGGATGTTGACCTCATGTTGTTTCTCTGTGTATGGTTTGGTTTTTCAGGACCGTTGGCATGAACCCGGATATTGTGCGCTTCTTGTGTTTTTCAGCTGTGGTTATGGTTCCTCACATCATAGGTGAACTTTTAACACTGGTCTTGTTGGGGGTCGTTCAAGACCCCAACATGGTGAACAGTGGGGTCGCTCTACTCAATGTAGCTGGAATCATGGTGGGATCTGGATTTCTAAGGTGAAGAAATGCCTTTTGATTTATTCAACATTGTCATAATGTGTAATAAAGACATTAGATTGGATAAAATTCCCATCAATTAGACAACATAATACTACAGTGCCCTCCACTAATATTGGCACCCTTGGTAAATATGAACAAAGGTGGCTGTGAAAATAATTCTGCATTGTTTATCCGTTTGATCTTTTATTTAAAAAAATGCACAAAATTCTAACCCATCACTGAAGTAAAACAACTGAAAGTTGGGGAGATAATCTCATGATGAAATAAATGTTTTTTCGCTAATGCATGTTGGCCACAATTATTGGCACCCTTAGAAATTCTTATGAGTAAAATATCTCTGAAGTATATTCCCATACATATTTACATTTTTAGCACACCAGGATGACTAGGAGCATGAAATTGTCCAGCCATGACTTCCTGTTCGACAGGATTATAAATATGAGGAACGCAAAGGTCACATTTCCTTAATTATCTATCACAAGGAGTAAAACCAAAGAATATAGTTCTGATGTGCAGAAGAAGATTGTTGAGCTTCACAAAATAGAAAGTGGCTGTAAGAAAAGAGCTAAAGCATTGAAAATCCCTATATCCAAGGGTGCCAATATTAGTGGAGAGCATAGTATTTCCATTTTTTATACCAATGCACAAAGTCAGTATATTAAATGGATGGTTCACGCAAAAAAGAAAAATTGCTGCCACCGTCTGGCCTCCCAAGATGTAGATGAGTTTGATTAATTATTGAAACAGATTTGGAAAAATGTAGCATTATATAAGTTGCTCACCATTGTATCTGCTGCTGTGAATGGGTGCCGTCAGAATGAGAATTCCAACAGCTGATAAAAACATCACAATGACTTGGCTTTAATCCATCAGTTAACATCTTGTGATGCAAAAAAGCATGTTTAAAATAAATCCATCGTGAGGTTTATGAAGAACTTCTGTTTCTGGCCAAAATATTTCTCCAGTTAAAAATTTTAGCTGAATCAGGAGAGAAATATGCACAGATAAAGCATTGTTTATAAGCACAAACAGTCCAAAACTGTTCTAAACAAATATGTTGGTGGATTTTGATGTGAGAGGACAACAGGGGATGGACTTTCTCACTGGACTATTACGGTATTTTGTCCAGAAGTGATGGTTTAAAGTTAAAAATGTCTTGATGGATTTGTTTATTACAAACATGCAGCTTTGATGGACTAGAGTTGTGTGGACTATTGTGATGTTTTTATCAGCTGTTTAAGGGTAATTCCATGCAAATGTTAACTGTTAAATGTTAAGTTTTTACCAAAGGTTTTTACTATACTGATAGCACAGATGTCAACATTTGGTCATTCAAATACCCATGTGATGTCTCTTAAAGTATTTAAAGCCTTTTTTTATTTTTAGTGCATTGTTTTCCATAGTCTAGTAAGTAAGTAGTAAATTTTCAGGCTTGTCACATACATAACAGAACATATTCCTCATAAATAGACACATCAAAATAATAAAATGAAGTAACAATTATATGTTCTGTGAAGAGCCATCACTTCTCTGTTTGTTGGGTATTATTGCGTCTGGTTTGTGCATTTTAATTTGCAGAAGACTATTGCATATACTATTTTTCTGACGTTTAGACTCTATCAACAAGGGTTTATTAAAATATAAACAGATGGTTCTGTATATTGGTAACATATTCTCTAAGCATTTATATGTCACATCCACAACGCATAATGTCACATCCATAACGCTGGATTCACCCTTAAACTCTCATTCTGACGGCACCCTTTCACTTCAGAGAATCCAATGGTGAGCAAGTGGTTTAATGATAAGATTCTCCAAATTTGTTAAGATCAAGAAACAAATTTAGAGTTTTGGATGGACTATTTCTTTAAGTATGACGTTTCATTAAAAAATGTTTTATCCTTTCAGGAGTTTTAAACAAATGCCTGTGGTGTTCCAATGGCTGAGTTATCTCACCTTCCAGAAGTACGGCTGCGAGCTCCTGATCGTCACTGAGTTCTATGGCCTGAACTTCACCTGCAGTAAGAAAAATCATCATCTTCCTCAATCTATTGCGTACTTCTAATAGACCCCATGAAATAGCTTCACAGATTTTCTGTTAATTTCTTTCTTACTGAAATAAAAACTTGAGGTGAGACATACTGAAGTAGTCATTCGTTTCTAGATTACACCATGTCAAATATCATCCATATTTTTGGACTCTTTTCCCAGAAGATGAAATGTGCACATTTCAAAAGTATATGTATCAGCTATTTTTTATTTATCTGAGTCAAATTGACATGGACTAAATTTACTTTTGATTTCATGGGGTCTTTAAAGGAGAAGTCCACTTCCAGAACAACAACTCACAAATAATTTACTCACCCCCTTGTCATCCAAGATGTTCATGTCTTTCTGTCGTCAGTCGTAAAGAAATTATGGTTTTTGAGGAAAACATTTCAGGACTTTTCTCCATATAATGGACTTCATTGGTGCCCCGATTTTGAACTTGAAGTTTAAATGCAGCTTCAAAGAGCTCTAAATGATCCCAGCCGAGGAAGAAGGGTCTTATCTATCTTTTTTCGGAAAATATAAATTTGTATACTTTTTAAGCACAAAAGCTCGTGCAGCACAGGCTCTGGGATGCGCGTTCATGACATTACATACTATTGAATCATGTTGAAAGGTCACGCGGAACGTAGGTGACTAAGAAAGTGCAAGTAAGTCAAATGCTATTTACAAACAAAAAGGTACAACGTGTTGTAGAAGAAAATAAGATGGAGTTTTTTGCCATTCTTTACCTTTTTGAGCCAGAGTACACAGACGATGAACTTGATCACACTACAAACAAGACAAAACTATAATGCTATAAGAAAAGATTCATTCGTTGTTTACCTGGGTCTTTAGTCTATGATTAGCTCATCTCACCTCTTATCTGACAAATTTTTGGGTTTGAGTTGTTCGTTCAACACGTGACAGCCCTTTAAACTTAACCAATGCAGTGTGAATCGGAAACAGAATTGATTAGTTCATCTCTCGAGTCTTCGAGTTCGAGTCGTTCGTTCAATACGTGACAGCCCCATAAGATGAACGAACGACTCGAAAAACTCGAAACAGGTGAACTAATTCCAGTACAGAACCTAATAGGATGTTGCGCATGCGCGACTGAACAAATCACTTCCCGAGTCACATTAAAGATTTGTTCAAAATGAACGAATCGTTCAAGAACGACCCATCATTAATCCGTAGCATTGTGGACGCGCATCCCAGAGCCTGTGCTACACGAGCTTTTGTGCTTAAAAAGTATACAAATTTTAATTTTTCAAAAAAAATGACTGATCGTTTCGCTAGATAAGACCCTTCTTCCTCAGCTGGGATCATTTAGAGCTCTTTGAAGCTGCATTTAAACTACATTTTAGAAGTTCAAAATTCGGGGCACCAGTGAAGTCCATTATATGGAGAAAAATCCTGAAATGTTTTCCTCCAAAAAAAATCATTTCTTTATGACTGAAGACAGAAAGACATGAACATAAGCTGTCCACAAGGATGTCCTCTGACTAACCATTCCTCTCACTCAGCTCCAAAAGCTGGTTTTCCAGAATCATGTCTGGTGGACAGTGGGAATATAATCATTGATGAGGGTTATCCTGGAGCTCTCTCACGTTACACAGAAGACTTCCTCCTGCTCTACGCCTTCCTGCCTGCGCTTGTGATATTGGGCATCATCAGCTTCAAGATACGCGACCACATCGTCAAACGTTAAGCTTCTGAGTGTGTGTTGGTGTGCCTGTGAATGTTATTGTATGTTCTATGTTCTTTATTTTGTATGTACAATATCTCTAAATCAAATATAGTAGACTATATCCAGAAAACCTCAATGTGAAAGCTAAATCAATCAACCTTTTCCATAGTTATTGATCCATTTTCTCCACAATGTTTTTCCACTAATGTGACTGTAAGTAATCTGTTATACACAGATTTAATAAAACATCTACCTGATGTTTTACAATTTATTCAGAATAAATGGCATTTACAGCATTTAAATAAAAAAGCCACTTCACACCAATGATTGCTTTGCATACATTTGTGAATTTGTCATGTGAATGCTTTTATTACTACAAATACACATGTACTGTCCCTGTCAGTTCTGACCAGTATTTTCATTTGAGGGAAGCCAAAGTTATTATTTGTGGTTATTTCATACAACAGCAAGATCATGCTGACAGTATCATGTTATTAGTTTTGTCTCTTACGAAAATTAACCTAGGTTTACTACAAATAAAACCCAAACCATTACCATATTTTAACCATGGCCTTTGTAGTAAGACAGTGCTTATACAAATGAGGTGATCATTCTGTCAAAAAATCATGGTTACTACACTGTTAATATAAAAAAAAAAACGTGTTACATTTCCGTAAAGGTTCTTTAGCCAATACTACTGAAACATTCTCAGTCCAAATTTATGTAGTTTGCCATTTTGATTTTTGATTTCACAACATATCATAATTAGTGTCCATACTCTGATCTATGTAATGTGACATATTTTAGAGTGAAACAGGTTTTAGAATGTGAAAAATTATAGGGCAAGACTTGACTTTATTCATCGATGTAGTAAATGTATAAATTCAAGGGTGGGGGTAAAGGAGTAGGTATCTTGGTGAATGGGACCTTAAGAGCAGAAAATGCACGTCTTTTATTTCGGATTGTGGCTGTGTGTGTTTTGGGTTGTATATGACTTTTTTTTTCTTGAATGAAAATGAGGTTGTGATGGATAAACCTAGTCTTTACAATGGTATACACTGTGTATAAAGCCCAACCTATACTTTCCATAAGTCACAGCAAACTCACACCTGTTTTATTTTTGAATGCCTTTATAGTTACATTAATTACAATAAATTGCATTATATAAGGAATAATTGATGATGGGCCATTTAATTATGTTATTGTAATGTAATTGTTTTATTATTATTTTAATTTTTTTTTTTTTTTTTTTTTTTTTTACAAAAACAACGAAAAATAAATAAATAATTGTAGGGAATGACAATTTAATTATCAGAAAATCATGCACACCCAAGGTGGTTTTGGACCCATAAAAACTGTTGCTGCAAAGATGTTAGAAAAATTATTTTTCTTTCAAGCTAGAAACTGCCACCATGTTTAAATAATAAGAATTTCAACACAGAAAAAACTAATCAACCAATGTAAGTAAAACATTCTCGAGCTCAAGGCAAGTAAACACTCCAAGTATTACTTACAAGCAAAAGTATTAATACATATATTGATCAAAAATACAAATGAAATAATATTTTTTCAAATAGAATTGTAGGGTTTTTTTTATGTAGGTCTATGTAAAGGCTATTACAGAAATAGACTACAGACATTTCATGAAGTAATAAATGTTAAAATAAAACACTGCACTGTACTTCCACGTTAAAAAAATAAGGTGGATAAATTCCGCGTGGAAAGAGTGAACGCGAGACAGAAAAGAAAATTAGTTGAAGAAATGAAGCCAAACTTCATTTCCCATAGTGCACTAGACGTATTACATCATCAAACAGTGACGTTGCCCCTCACAACGGTAATCAAGCGTCTCCTTCAGTCTACAAGCATCAGTAGAACAGAGGACTGAACTGAATCCAAACCCGTTTCTTCGATGAAACCAGGCGTAAACTATTTAACGTCAGGTTTTTTAAGAACAAAGAGTGATAATGCCTAAAATAAGGTAAGCTACTGGTTGACGTATTATACACAACATTGTTTTATCCGCATTTCACTTATGTAGCTTACCCAGAGAGAGGGAGAGAGTCGAGCTATTCTTTTGTAAACATGCAGATGCTGCTATTTAGATGATGTTGTTTCGTAGTTCGGATACTTTATGGGATATTGCTGAAGCGGAAGTGCGCAGTAGGGAGAGCAGGACAGATGAAGAGGAGGCTGAAGAGGACGCACACTTTCCCACACAGAGAACAGTCTTCTTCATGGGCAGTAAAGCAGGGGTATGTTTGCCTTCAATACATCACTCTAGGCCTACCTCAGGTCTTTTAGGTCTGGTAATGCTTAAAAATGTATGTGCTAAAACCAAACAATTAAAATATTTTAGCCAACACAATATTTTACACTGCATTTCTGTTTTAGGGTAAGACAACAATATTACTGCGGTTTCTAGATAGGTAAGTTAGAATGTCATACTGTACAGTACAAATTTTTAAGTACATTTTTAAGAGTTTTCCTGTCATCCTCACATGTGTATGTTTTACCCTTTAAACCAGAGATGAGGCAGCTAAACCTACTCTTGCACTGGAGTACACTTTTGGTAGACGTGCAAGAGGGCATAATACGGTATGAGTATTATCTTTAGTGTGTTATAGGGGAAAAAAAACAGAATTTCCTAATTGATATATACTCTAAATGTACCTTAATCTCCTCTCTGCAGCCTAAAGACATTGCTCATCTGTGGGAATTGGGAGGAGGAATTTCCTTATCAGACCTAGTGCAGATTCCCATCACGGCTGATAATGTCAGGTTAGACTTGCGAACACTGTGTACTCATTCAGGCAGGATTTGAATTTGATTCAAATTGAATTGCGGTAGTAAAAAAAAATAAAATAAAATAACAATAATAAATTATTGTGAGTTTTAATCTCACAATTTAGACTTTTTTCTCAGTATTGCTTGTAATTGTGAGTTAACTCGCAGTTTAGTTTTCTTTGAATTTGTTTATATCTTGCAATTCCGACTTTTTTTGTTTCCACCACAAAATAAAAATTTTAAAGTTAACTGCAGCTTTATATCTCACAATTCAGATCTTTTTTCTTCACAATTCTGAATTAATCAATTTTTTTTGCTTACAGTTGTTTATATCTCACAGCCTTTTCTTAGAATTCTGAGTTTATATCTCACAATTCAGATTTTTTTCTCAGATTTCTGAATTTATGTTGCGTAATTCATTTTTTTTGCCACTGAATAAATAAAAGATAATTGTGACTTTTTATCTCACAATTCAGACTTTTTTTTCAGTATTGCTCATAATTGTGAGTTAACATCTCACAGTTTAGATTGTTTTCTTTGAATTCTGAGTTTATATCTTGCATTTCCGACATTTTTTTCTCCAAATTTCCTGATTTTTTTTCTGTTTCCACCACAAAATAAAAATTAAAAAGGTAATTGCAGCTTTATATCTCACAATTCAAATATTTTTCCTCATAATTTTGAATTTATATCTCACAATTTTCTTTTCAGAATTGTGAGTTTACATCTTGCAATTCAGATTTTTTTTTAATCAGAATTCTCGATTTATATTTTACAATTCTTTTTTTCACCACCTAAATAAATATAAACTTCCAACTTTTTAAACATGTAATTGCAACTTTAACAATTCAGACTTTTCTTAGAATTCTGAGTTTATATCTCACAATTCAGATTTTTTTCTCAGATTTCTGAATTTACGCTGCGTAATTCAGTTTTTTCGCTACTGTATAAATAAAAGGCAATTGTGACTTTTTATCTCACAATTCAGATAATTTTTTTTGTATTGCTTGTAATTGTGAATTAACATCTCGCAATTTAGATCGTTTAGAATCTTTTATATCTATTTTATATCTATAATTTAGAATTTTCATGTCTTGCAATTCGACTTTTTTCTACAAATTTCCGGATTTTTTCGTTTCCACCACAAAATAAAAATTAAAAAGGTAATTTCAGCTTTATATCTCACAATTCAGATCTTTTTTCCTCACAGTTGTGAATTTATATCTCACAATTTTCTTTTCAAAATTGTGAGTTTACATCTTGCAATTTTGTTTTTGTTTTTTGTTTTTTTTTTTGGCATTTTGCCTTTATTACGGACAGGAGAGATCAGAAAGGACAGGAAGTGAAACGAAGAGATCTGGGCCGGGATCGGGAAAGGTCCTCGAGTCGGGACTCAAACACGGGATGCCCAGAGCACAACAGCGCTAAATGCAATTTAGATTTTTTTTTTATCAGAATTCTCAGTGTACATTTTACTATTCTTTTTTCACCACCTAAATAAATATAAACTTGCAACCTTTTAAAAAAGTAATAGCAACTTTTTAACAATTTAGACTTTTTTCTTTACAATTGTATTTATATCTCACAAATCAGTCTTTCTTCTTAGAATTCTGAATTTATATCTCAAAATTCTATGGTAATTTTCACTCAGATTTTTTCAGAATTCAGTTTTTACCACTGAATAAAAAAAGTAATTGTGACTTTTTATCTCACAATTCAGACTTTTTTCTCAGAAATATCTGAATTTTTATTCAGTGGTGGAAATGAACTTCCATACATGTTCCAAATGCAACAAATTCAGATCAGTTGTGCTTGTTTGTATAGTTCTTTGTCTGTAGTACTTGTTCTGGATCTGTCTAAACCCAATGCTCTGTGGGAGACCATGGAAAGACTTCTGGATTCAGCTCGAAGTCAGGTGGAAAAAGTGTGTGCTTCACTTCAGAAGACAGGAGAATCCAGATCTGGCAAACAACGAGTCCCACGAGTCCTCCACAAGGACTATCCGGTGTGAGAGAGTAACATAATTGCTGTAAATGAAGCTTGAAATTGAATGTTTCAGTCTATTACATGAAACATTCTCTTTTTAACAGGACCGAGAGCTCATCAACCCTTTCCCTGTTCCTCTTCTCATAGTTGGAAGCAAGTTTGACATCTTTCAGGTAAAATCTCATTGTGTTATATAGCTTTTGCTTTCTACAATATACACTTAATGCTGCTTTCTAGGTTTTTAATAGCATGCAGAACAATATAATATGCAACAGTTAACATGTCAAAGCATTACCTTTTTTTAGTTACATCTTAACTATAAAGTCAGCTCTAATCAAACAAACTTACCTGATATTACATTCATAATTTAAATTTTATCTATCCATCTTCTTCTAGGACTTTGATTCAGAGAAGAGAAAGGTGATTTGTAAGACTCTGCGCTTCATAGCCCACTTTTATGGAGCCTCATTAATCGTAAGGCTGACCTCATACTACAGAATTTCAGAATGTGGTTTTGAAAACTGATCATGGGTCATAACCTATAGAAATTTGTAGCTTCGGAGAGCAACTGAGAAACTATAAACTGACAGCCCTTTTATGGCATAACCAAGCTTTACTAAATCACACATTTAGCATTTGTTTTTCTCTCTGGTTAGTGTTATATTTGTGTGCACTTTGTCTGTCCGTAGCTCACCAGCAGCAAGTCAGAAGCTACGATGTCTAAAAGCAGGAGTTTTGTTAATCAGCTGGCATTTGGGACTGAAAGACCGTATGAACCTTTTGTTATTCTCTTGTGCTTCAGATGTAAGATATTTTTCATTATTAAAGTGACAATTAGTGACTATATTAACACAAAACATGGCTTTCCCTTATTCTTTTAGAAAGTCAGTCTCTACTGACACCAGCAAACCACTGGCTATTCCAGCAGGCTTTGACTCCCTTAGTCAGATTGGTAAAATATTGTACTACTGTTGTGGTTGTGATGTTAATGTTTATTGATAATAATAAATTATTTAATTGCAATTATAATTATCACAGATATATTGTTATACACTACCAGCCTGCATTTAGTTGATCAAAAATACAGCAAAACAGTATTGTGAACTATTTTAAAATTTTTAATAACTGCTTTTGATTTGAATATATTTTAAAATGTAATTTATTTCCGGTGATCAAAGCTAAATATTTAGCGTAATTATTCCAGTCTTCAGTGTCACATGATCCTTCAGAAATCATTCTAATATGCTGATTTGCTGTTCAAGAGACATTTTTTCTGATTATTATTATTAAAGTGTCAATATTTAAGTTAACAGTTGAGTAAATTTTGTTAGGATTCTCTGATGAATACAAAGATCCAAAGATCATTTTTTTTGTATAGAAATTAATATTTTTATTTAGCAAGGATTCTTTAATTGATCAAAATTGATGATAAAGACATTTATAATGTTACAAAAGATTTCTATTTCAGGTATATGCTGTTCTTATGAACTTTCTATTCATCAAAGAAACCTGGAAAAATTGTACTGTTTTTAACACAATAATAATAACAATAAATGTTTTTTGAGTAGCAAATCAGAATATTAGAATGATTTCTGAAGGATCAAGTGACTGGAGTAATGATGCTAAAATTCAGCTTTGGAATTACAGGAATAAAATATATTCAAATAGAAAGCAGTTATTTTAAATTTTGCAGTTTTGCTGTACTTTGGGTCAAACATATGCAGGCTTGGTGAGCAGAAGAGACTTCTTTTAAAAAAACGTTAAAAATCTTACTGTTCAAAAACTTTTGACTGGTAGTGTACGTTCAGTTTTTATTACCTCAAATTAAAAAGGTTTAAAAAAATTATAAACACAATTATAATGCACTTATATACATTAATTTGTCATGTACTCATATGTGGGTGTTCAAAATATTTTAATTCATTCATCTTCTAGGGCCGCCTGTAACTTCTGATGTTGATATCGGGACTCTTCATGCCAAAAACCCCTTAGATCTTTGGAAGAAGGTTTTTGAAAGGGTTTTCCCACCTGAGGTAAGTTTTTTTTGTTTTAAACAACAATAATAATGGTATAATAATGTCTGTCTGATCCTTGACCTTTGTGTCTTTAGAACACCAAGGAGCGTAAGGAGCTGAAAGATCCTGCCAAAGACCCTCAGTACAGTGAACCCCTTATAGACTCTATCAGAGCCCAGAAAGACCAGGTACAAGAAGCATGTTTACTGTCACTCTAAAATCACCCTTCAGCAAATATTTGTCCTTTAGTAACCTCTAGGCATGTTTGTGTATATATAACCCTGCAATAAAACTGAGAGTTATTACTGTGCTGTTATAGCCATTAACTGATTGTCCAGACTGTTTTACATTATTTGACCGAAAGTTACCCTGTACCTCACACTCACTGCCCTCCAGTAGCTTCTCACCTTTGATTTAAGCTGTTATTGCTGAGTGCTTAGTGATTGCAATCATCAGCCAATATGAGGCAGAGGGTTACTATTGCACAGATTCACCTGCTCAGAATGCAGTTTTTGTACAGAGTAAAAAATGTAAATTGTATTTTTAAATATAACTAAAAATATAAATAATATCATAATTGAATGATTTTCTACACAAGTTTGAAATACAAGTTCATAGCATGTTTTTAGTTTTTAAGAAGGTTTTAGGGAAGCCTCTTTCTGCCAGTAAATAAAAAATAAAGCAGGTTATTGCAACTTTTTCTCACAATTCAGAATTGTGTGATACAAACTCAGAGTTGTGAGAAATAGTCAAAACTGCAAAATAAAAACTCTGAAAAATAAATAAAAATTCTGACTTTTTTTCTCAGAATTGTGTGATAGAAACTCGCAATTGCGAGTTATAAGATCAGAATTGATATAAACTTTTTTTTCTTGATATAGAAATAGACTTTATATAGACTTATATAGAAATAGACTTGATATAGACTTTTTTTTTCAGAATTGCGTGACATAAACTCACAATTGCCAGTTGTAAAGTCAGAATTGCGTGATATAAACTCACAATTGTGAGAAAAAGTCAGAGTTATGAGAAAAAACCTTGCAATTCTGACTTTTTTCTCGTAAATGCAAGTTAGTATCTCACAAATTCAGACTTTTTCCCTCAGAATTTGCTTGATATAAACTCGTAATTGCAAGATATAAAGTCACAGTTCTGACTTTTTCTCTCAGAATTGCTTGGGTCATTCCATGAAATTTATGCCTTTTTCACTTGGAGAATTTGTTTTTTTTTTTTAAACATCCATGAAATTCTGACACCTGAAAATGACAAGAAATTGTATTGTGTAATCTCAGGCTATGTAATTTATTATTTTATGACTATTTTTCTACCTCATGTTTTGGTATTTTTGTCATCTGTCACCGACACAAGCGTTACCGAACACTTTAGTTTAATTAGAACTCATATGCCACTAAATGATATAGGCATTAGCTCAATAATATGCTGAAGGTGACCTTTAAAATGTTTACATTTGCACAGACAGTCTTTAAAAAAATAGTCAAACCTAATTAATTGCACACCCACATGTCAAGACCTGTTACTCTAAAAAGTAACAGGTTGACAGTGACAATTTCAAACAAATTTTCTAATTGCTAGCTAATAGTCAAGTTCACAAAAGCACATATTGTACACTTTGAAAGGATTTTACTTGTAGATACTGGTTATGTTACATGTACGAAATAATTTGAGAGATGATGTAGCCTCCTAGAAGTCATGTCACTTGGCTGTACGTTATTTTACAATAATTTTTAGATGAGGGTAACAGAGCTGACATGAAATCAGGGGACACCAATAAAATGATTTATATTTAATAGAAAAAATGCATACTTATGCCAAAAACATCACTTAACAATGAGACTGTATTTAGAACATTGTGCAAATGTGATTTTTATATTATTGTGCCTTCATTTTGCAAAATAAAAGTCCTGCTGAAAAAGAAAAAAGTATAGTGAGCGTCGAGCGACGGACCAAAAACCTTACCCTTACCAGCATATATGCTATTTAAATTATTTAAAATAATATTTCGTTATCTAATATTGATGAAAGCATACATAGTATTGTTATATTTGTAAATTGCATATTAATTTGCTATATTAAATCTATGTTTGATTATTTCTTAGGGATGCAAAAGGCACAGATTTTGTGGAATGACCCATAAACTAACAATTGTGAGTTATGAAGTCAGAATTGCGTGACAAACTCAAAATTCTGACTTTTTTCTCACAACTGCATGATACAAACTCGCAATTGTGTTATAAAGTCAGAATTGCATCATATAAAATCATGATTCTGACCTTTTTTTTTTTCAGAATTGCATGATATAAATTTAATTTTGAGAAATTTCTTGTTTATCTCTCAATTCTGACTTTTTTTCTCGCAAATGCGGGTTTGTCTCGCAATTCAGACTTTTTTTTTGTCAGAATTGCGTGATGTAAATGCACAGTTGTGAGTTATAAAATTGGAATTGCATGACAATTCTTGACATTTTTTTCTGAGAATTGTGTGATGTAAACTCAACTGCAAGTTATAAAGTCCAATTTTGAGGGGGGAAAAAAAGACTATGTTCCCAGAATTGCAAATTTATATCTCACAATTTTAATTCAATAACTTGCAGTTGCAAGTTATAAAGCCAGAATTGTGTGATATAAACTCAATATATATATATATATAAACTCAATATATGATATAAACAATTGCAAGATGTAAAGTCAGAATTGCTATAAAAGATAAAAACTTGCAATTGTGAGTTATAAAGTTGCAATTATGTGATATAAACTTAAAATATGGACTTTTTTTTCTGAAAATTGTGTGATTTGTCTTGCAATTCTGACTTTATAACTTGCAGTTGCTGGGAAGAAAGTCTGGACTTTTTAAAGGGAAAAAAGTCAGAATTGTGATAAAAATTTGCAATTATCTCTTTTTTTTACTTTTTTATTCACTGGCGGAAACAGACTTCCATACATTTAACTTTAACGTACTAAAGAAGAAACATTGCATTACAACTTTTCTTCGTTGTGTGTGTGTTTTTTCCTCAGGAGCTGGAGCAGTATAAGAGAGAACAAGCGAAGTCATGGAAAAGTTTGGCTCTGGATCCATAGTGTTAACGTATTGTACTTGACTTTCCATTATGTACCATAAAGAATGAAATGTCGTCTTGTATAAATATTTCTATAATATGTGTAATGGCAATATGGTTGCCTATGTTTTAGCCCGTGTTAGAATATTTTGTAAAAAAAGAATTACATGCATTATTTTATATATTTCCCTATCAAACCAACTGGACACGGGACACGACATACAACTCGAATTCAAAATTAAACAAAAACTTGTATTTAATATGCTGTTCCCCCCTTTATTGAGAATATGCAAAATTATATAAAAAAGAAAAAAAAGTGCCTTAACAATAAAACAAAAATAAATAAAACACATTAAAAACAATAAAAAGAAAAAAAAAACACTGATATGATACACAATGTGTAAACCACACAAGGGAAAAAAAAAAAAATCGATGTACCAAGCACTTTATCTGCCGTCCACCCTCTCATACACTGGCAGATTCACACAGGTTGTTTTGTCAGAGGGCGTCCCGCTGAAAAGGCATCTTGTAGTGAGTACAGCGGGATTTAGTGGTGACCTAATCATTTTAGTGCCCTGAATCGACTACTTCATTTCACATTACGCCTTTGATGTGCAAAATGAAACCGTATCACAATGAATCAAGTCCTTTAAGACCGAAAGACTAAGCTGAAAATACTGGGCACTTAGTGACATAATACATGTAGAACACACAGAAAAGCCCACTGGATGTATTCTGTCAGGTACCAGTCTGCACTATCGTCTAAGTCTACAATTACACTATATGTCAGAAATACTCTTCCTACAGGGCTTCTAAAGAAAGGCCAGGAAAGTGGTTCAGACTTCCGCCAACATCCTCCTAAAAATACAGCCAAGCAGCAGAAGGAAAGAAACGGGTAACAGTAAACGCACACAGAGAGGTGGAACACTTTCATGAGAAGAAGGCTAGTAGGTATCAGAGACGTCCGTCTATGCAGAATGTTAGTACACACGCGCTTACAGTCATAAGGCTGATTCAGCAGTGCTGATCGAGGGAGCATAAAATCGTTTTAGCCAGGGTGCGCTTGTGCGCAGTCCATTAGTGCATGCCATGCATTTGTCTGCAAGTTCCCTCTCTTTATGTTTTTGTAACTATAAAATGATGGATATTTCAGTTTCCGATGATACAAGTCATTACATTCCACAAAAAGAAGATGAAAAAAAAAAAAAAAAAAAAAAAAAAATCAAGACCCTTAAGCTAATTTATAATAGCTTGAACGCACAAAAATGTAACATCTAAAACTTTTTCCAAAAATGACAGTTATCTAAATAGACAAATTTCAAAATACATTTGCGCATAGTTTGCTGAATTCAGTTTGGTAAACTGCAGAACGTGATATCAAAGAAAAGTAAGCTCAGAGGAGAGCAGACAGGCACTGGAGTTGTTTTTTGTCCGTTCACTAAGGATCCATCTGGCAGTTCATTTGGGGCTTGGATGGCCACTTGCTTCCTGTCACATGCAGCTGTGTGTGTTTTGGTGTGGTTTTGCTTAGCCGTGCTAAGCGGTCAGTTCAGATACACAGGTGTGATCCTAAAGGTTACACGACTACAGGGTAAAACATAACATTTTACATACACATAAAAGATCCATTCAGGAACACGTTACAGTATGTAGTTTTATTAGTCCAGTTTACTAAAAGATAGTTTTTTTTTTTTTTTGCTAGCGATGGCACTTTCCTCTCCGGTGGGGTGTGTGCGGTTGAAGTTGAGTCCTACGCTGGGTTTGTCTGCGCCGGGGTTGATCGTTGTTGTTGTTGGTGGTGGCGGCTGAGGGGCTCCGTTACTGGGCAGAGGCCCCCATATGCTCTGAGAGCCAGGACTGCTTCTGGGTTTGGGGGTGGTTGGACTGGTCAGGCCGAGGCTTGTCAGAGCGTCAAGGGTTCCATCAGGGTCAACCATGACGTTTATAACTGCAGGGGTAGAGAAGTGTGAATGAGTGTGTATTTTGTTTTGCTACCACTTCAAATTAGAGCAAAAACATCAGAAGTTGACTGATGTAACAGTCAGAAGTTATTTAAAGAGATAGTTCACCCAAAAATGCAATTTCTGTCAATAATTACTCACACTCATGTTGTTTCAAACTCGTAAGATCTTTGTTCATCTTTGGAACACAAGCAACTTATTCAACAATTTCTTCTCTTCCGTGTTAGTTGTCGATGCTCACAGCTTCATAAAATTAAGGATGTCCCAAGGACTATTTTATCAATGTCCTTACTAGCTTTCTGGGCCTTGAACGTGTCTATGCAGGGTCAGAAAGCTCTTGGATTTCATCAAAAATATCTTCATTTGTGTTCCAAAGCTGAACGAAGGTCTTACGGGTTTGGAACGACATGAGGGTGAGTAATTAATGACAGAATTTTTATTTTTGGGTGAACTATCCCTTTAAAGATATATTAAATAATAAAAAATGATTATAAAGTTTTACAGCATATCAGAAATAGAAATGTGGACAGTTTAGATGATTATTAAGGCAAGCTAAATTTAGTTGCATTGTGCCGCTGTTGATGTAAGTCTTACCTTGAAGCTGTTTTTCTACCCTCTTCAGCTCTGTTAGTATAGATGAAATTTCCTAAATGGCATAAAGAATAGTTAGCAGAAGTACAAATCAATATCTATTACTGTAAGACATTTGACATTAAGGAACTTACCTTGTTTGTAGTTTTAGGAAGTGGAACTTCACTGTCCAAACTGAGTTTGCTCTCAATATCATCCCAGTTCCTGTCTTTGTCTTTGAACAATATCCTTTAAAATATGAAAAAAAAATGAAAAATTTACTATATTATTAAATTGTCTTTTAAATAGATTTAAAAACAAAACAAAACAAAAAGATTACATTTATCCATGAGATGTATCTATTAGCAGCCGTAAATTCCTATAGAAACCAATGTAATGTTTAAAACAGTGCTTCTCAAAATTCACTAAAATAGAAAAAACACTCAATAAAATTAAATCCACTGAAAATTCATGATTCCAGAAATTTCAAGAAATGTATGTCCTTGAAAAAATTCTAAAGGCCAAAAAAATTCCAGATTTCAGTGTTTCAGTTCAGTATTGATTTTGTATTTTCCTTAATGCATTTTAATTTTGTAATGGGTATATATACATATATATATATATATATATGGGTATATATATCTTAGCACATGAAAATACACTATTAGTCAAAAGATTTTTAATGTTTTAATGTTTGCATTTATTTGATCCAAAATACATCAAAAACAGTAATATTCTGAAATATTTGGGCTATTTAAAATATCTGTTTTCTGTTTTCATATGTAAAAAATGTAACAAATGTTATATATATATATATATGTATATATATATATATATATATATATATATATTTTTTTTTTTTTCAGACCTGAATTTTTAACGTCATTACTTCAGTTACGTGATCCTTCAGAAATCATTCTAATATTCTGATTTGCTGCTCAAAAAACATTTATTATTGTTGTGCTGAAAAGAGCTGAGTAGATTTTTTTCAGGTTTCTATGATAAATAGAAAATTCAGAAAAAACAGCATTTATCTGAAATAGAAACCTTTTGTAACATTATAAATGTCTTTATCATCACTTTCGTTCAATTTAAACCATCCTTGCTAAATAAAAGTATTATTTCTATAACTTCTTTCTAAACATTTCTAAACAAATGTTTAATTACTTTCTAAACATTTAGCTTTGACCAGGAATAAATTGCATTTTAAAATATTATACAATATATTCAAATAGAAAGCAGTAGTTTTAAATAGTAAAAATATCTCAAAATATTACTGCTTTTGCTGTATTTTGGAATAAACCAATGCAGGCTTGGTGAGCAGAAGAGACTTCTTTAAAAAACATTAAAAATCTTACTGTTCAAAAACTTTTTACTGGTATTGTTTTCATGTGCTCCATTAACTATATTTTAGTCCAAAATAATAAGTAGCAAAATGTTGTAAAATATAGTTCCTTTGACAAAATTAAGAAATAAAAAAGTTAAACATTTAATACCCTGGAGTTATTGGTTTCCATTAACATCAATGACATTTTACAATTATTCAGTGTGACTTTAATATTAAATAAAAAAATACGACAAATATAATATAGTATGTGTTGATATAATATATGGTTGGTTTAATGTAAGGTTGTTTGATTGCTGTAAATTTTTCAGCAATTATAGAATGCCCCTTTATGTAATTTGGCTTAATAAACAAAATAGTACACGTCTATGACTCTATGACTGACCTGATTTTGCCAGCAGTTTTATCTACAGACTGTCGGATTTTGGAAGACAGCTGGGAAACCGACGTCAGCAATAAACTGTCTAGCACCGCCTGCAAAGAAAAAACAATCATCAGGACCATGTCAATCAATAATTTACCAAACAAACAACATCCAGACGATAAAACACTGATCATATCGGTTTTCACATCACCACTCAGGCTATACTAAACAAGAAGTTCTCATCTGGTACCACAAACACACTTAAAAACAAACACCACACCCTAACATACATTCATAGCGACCCGAAAGATTAGGCAGATTTCATAAAATTAAGTGGTTCATACCGGTCTCACCTCATCCCGGTTCCAGGTACGTCTGCGCAGGGCCGCCTGAGGATCCAGGCTGTCCGGGGCCCGGGGACGAAGCTCCACCGGTCTGCCGTTGATCTCTGAGGCTTTGGTGTGAACTACAGGGGGAATCTTCCTGAAGTTTAGACTTTCGTCAAAAACTCTTTCAACCAGCTGCAAAAAAGGAGAATTAACAAGAAAAGTATTAAGAACAAGCACCATGCAAACTAATAAACATCTTGAAAGTGAGTAAGGTGTTAATGTACCTCCTCCCTCGTGTCGATGGCGGAGCCCGGTGTGGTGGCGGCCGTGCTGACCGTGGTGCTGGGCGCCGTGCCGGAGGAACTGACGGAGTCGATCTCGCCCGCCACGTCGTGGATCTCTCGTGCCAGGATGGCCAGATCCTTGGCCAGGTCCTGACTGATTCTGCGCACACAGGGAAATAACCTGTAAACATTCAGATGGGTGTCTAGACTAGGGGAGCACAAATACACACACATCATGCAAATGACATCACAGACTCACATTAGGTAGGCCCTACTTTATGCAAGCACATGCACATGCTTATACATAGCATGCAATTAACATATTGTATGGATGACATGCATAACATGCATCATTTATAAAAATCTAAAAATGTTGGGTTCAGTACAATTTTTTTGTTTTATGCAGCTATGATGCATTAAATTGATCTTAAGTGACAGTTAAGACTTTCAGATTGTTACAAAAGACTACTTTTTCAAAGAATCCTCAAGAAAATATATTAAGGTTTCCTCAAAAATATTAAGCAACTGTTTTCAACATTGATAATAAGAAGAAATATTTCTTGAGCAACAAATCAGCATATCAAAATGATTTCTGAAAGATCATGTGACACTGAAGACGCTGCTCAAAACTCAGATTTAACATCACAGCAACAAATTACAATTTAAAATATATTAAAATAGAACACAGTTATTTAATATTGTAATATTTCACAATTGTACTGTTTCTACTGTACTGATCCAATAAATGCGGTCTTTGTGAGCATAAGTGACTTCTTTCCAAAACAATCTTACCAAACCTAACCTTATCATTAGTGTATATAATATTATAACATGGTAAACACATCAAGAATGGCTCATTATATATAAATCACACTGTTGTGTATAGCTTTAGATTAATACTTAATTATTACAGTGTTTTAATGTTGAAAGGGTTTTTGAAATAACCACAAGGTGGCAGTATTGCTACATGAACAAGTTTTACAACAAATATATGAGGCATATATGGGTTGCTAAACATACGTGTCACCTTTGCGTAAAAAAATGGTATTTTATTCATCATTAAAAACACTAAAACATATTACACAAAGAAATTAAAGGATTAGTTCACTTTCAAAACAAAAATGTACAGATAATGTACTCGATTTTGATGATTTTAAAGTTGAAGGAGTAAATGAGATGGGAGTTTTTTTTTTTTTTTTTTATGTCCTAACTGTCATGACCGGAAAAAACAGAGTTCACTCAAAAGCTTTTTAACCTCAAAGTTTGAGGTTAAAAAGTATATAAATGATATTTTTTTGGAAAATAACCGATCGACCCTTATTCCTCGGCTGGGATCGTTTGAAGCTGCATTTAAGCTGCATTTAAGCTGCATTTAAGCTGCATTTAAACTGCATTTTGGAAGTTCAAATTTGGGGACACCATAGAAGTCCATTACATGAAGAGAAAATGTTTTCCTCAAAAACAATTTCTTTACGACTGAAAGACATGAACATCTTGGATGACAAGGGGGTGAGTACAGTAAATTTTTGTTCTGGAAGTGAACTAATCATTTGACTGTATGAATAGTGCTTTTGAAATATTTAACATGTCCACTCACATTAAGATAGACCCCAGTCATAAAAGTAGACTAATAAAAGCTATTTTTATATTTTATATTGAGTGGCCTCATGGGAGCTGACATGCTGTGATCACATGGGCAGATGAATTAAACTATAGTAACCCCACAGTTACTGTACACAGTCATTAACAGAGTAAATTAACCACGGCTAACCACAAACACCACATTTCTAAGGGCACTGGTAACTGAAAACTTTGTTTTGTTGTTTGAGTAGATTTAAGTAGATAAACCAGAACAGGAAAACAAGGGTTAATGAGAGATAAAGACTAAAACTAAGTGAGAGATAAAGACTAGAAATGTCAAAAACAATATGAAAAAGTAAGAGATAGAATAAGCATGTGATCCGCTTATATTAGTGTTTGCCCTACAGCAGTGGATTTGAAAACAGTCTCTCTTGTTGCTCTTCCAGCTGTAACTAATGCTACATGAGGACATTTCCTGAGATAACAGACTATATGCTGCATGTAACACCAGCACTGAGTGCCCACTTTTTCAGCAACCTTGGTTCTCAATGTACTATACCCATTCATTTTCTCCACAGGGATTTTAAAAGCCTGTTCATTAAAGAGGTCTAAACCTTGAACTACACCAACCAAGAGATGAATCACAGCCTAAGTATTTTCTGATTTTACTTCAAAAAAGATTTTACTTTTTACTTTACTGGGTTTACTTCAAATCAAAGGAATAACTGATGAAATAAGACATTATTGGCGGAATTATCTTCCCTACGTGGGTTGTGCATCGGCACGTCCTCAGCGCGGATGAATCTAATGTTTTGAGGTGTATGTGTATGGGCTGTCTGTCAGTCAACGCACGAGTGTACATATTCACTGTATTTCGGAATTAAAGATACTACATTTTGGAAATATGTCCAAAATAATATGTTTCAACCAAAAATGTCAAACGAACAAGTAAGTTTCATGTCTCTGTTTTGTTTTAACCAACTGAAAAAAAAAAGAAAAAAAAGTTTTACAGTAACGTTAAATCAATCGTGCTACCAATCGTGATTAAATTCAACTATGGCAAAGTTAGCTTAGATCACGTCAAACATTAAAATTGTTAATGTTAACAACATTGAGCAAGGAAACTCGCACATTTTGCTGATTATTGCTGCTGAAAATTGTCAATTATTGTCATGTTTTGGGCTGTACTAATCAGTCGGACCAGGAAAAACATTTGGAGAAACGAAAGGTGTTTGTGGTTGGCTAAATTGAACAAGGATGTCCAGGGCAAGAATCTTGGCAACATTTGTGTTTGTTCTTATCATTTCCGGTCAGGTAGGTGAAATATTAGGCTAATATCTTAATTAATACTGCTCCTACATAACTTTACCACGTATTAACCTTACTTTGTCAAAATATTGCGCCCTTTCCTGCTTCCTTCTCTATATGATTTAGCAGCTTCCACACATTTTTTCAGTGGTTTAGACAAAATAAATTAGTGAAACAACGCATTTAGTAGTACATTATCCATACAATCCATGCTGTTGTATACATCAGAGTATCGCCAATATGGCCGCGCATCCGGGTAACTGACCAAATCGTGACGAAGGTGCAAACCCTCTAATAGTGTTATCATTTCTGCATTTTTATTCATATAATGGACTGGTATGGTGCCCCGATTTTAAACTTCCAAAATGCAGTGTAAATGCGGCTTCAAACGATCCCAAATGCGGTTGTAAATGATCCCAGCCGAGGAAGAAGGGTCTTATCTAGCGAAATGATGTGTTATTTTCATTTAAAAAAATACAAATCAAATACTTTTTAATCTCAAATGCTCGTTTTGCCTTTCTCTCCCTGAACTCTGTGTATTCTGGCTCAAGACAGTTAAGGTATGTTGGAAAACTCCAATCGTATTTTCTCCCTCAACTTCAAAAATCATTTCAAAATCATCCTACATCACTGCAGAAGTTCCGACCCAGTCTTTGCAACGTGAACATGCAAAGATGATCAAACACCCTTAACAAAAACAATAAAACAGCGATATATGGTGATTTCGAAGTTGAGAGAGAACATGAGATGGGAGTTTTTCGACATACCCTAACTGTCACGAACCGGAACAAAAACAGTCCACGCAGAGTAAGAGAAGATGAGCGTTTGGCATTAAAAAGTATATAAATTGTATTCTTTTTATTAAAATATCCGATCGTTACGCTACATAAGACCCTTCTTTGGCTGGGATCGTCTACAACTGCATTTGGGATCGTTTGAAGCTGCATTTAAACTGCATATTGGAAGTTCAAAATCGGGGCACCATATCAGTCCATTATATAGGGAAAAATGCTGAAATGTTTTCCTCAAAAAACAATTTCTTTATGACTAAAGAAAAAAAGACATGAACATCTTGGATGACAAGGGGGTGAGTAAATTATTTGTAAATTGTTGTTCTGGAAGTGGACTTCTCCTTTAATCCCTCATTGTCAAACCATTTGAATATCATCAAAAGAAATTGTTACATCAAAAAACATTTACAAAAAAAGTAATGTTCTTTAGAACTCATTGTAAAATGACAAGTTTAATTATTTAGCTGTTCTAAGAAGTAACTACAAGTGATCTGTAGTTAGACCATTTGTATCTGTAGTTAAATCATTTGTATCTCCTTCTTTATGTATACAGACATGATGTAATGATGTAAAAACAAATGACCAATAATTTATTTAGGATAATTTTTAATTAAAAAAGTTACATAATGCTTCTTTAATAACGTCATAATGTGTTTGTGTGTACGATAAGGACAGAGTTGATGAGTACCTGGCGATCTCCTCACTGTGGGCTGTCCAATCTCGTATGTACTCCTCCTGCTCTCTCATCCTGTTTTTCAGGAGGAGACCCCCTGGGCTGGTTGTGACCGGAGTGGGACCACCCAGCCTGCTAGTGCGAAGGGTGGTGCCCGGTCGCAGGCGAATGTGTTTGGGAGAGTTCCGGTTAGAGCCAAACTCATCCTCAGAGGTAGAGGCATATTCAGGAGGCAGCCGTCTCCACCGGTTAGTGGCTGAAAAAAAATAGAGGTATGACTGAAATGTTTACAGAAATACAAATTAAAAATAAATAATAACACTCCATATGAATTGAGGGGGTGGTTACAGGTATGTATATTAAAAAAAACCTTTGGGAGCAGTTAATGTATGAGTATTTTTGTCAGTATTACACACAAACAGTTTCCAAACTCCTTGCATCTCTGTTACATGATGCAAAAATCTTCTTCCCCATTGGCTCAAGGTTTATAAACATGGCAACTAAAAACGTTATAATTATACTCAAAATTCAAGTATCACTGTACACTAATAGTGTTGTTTCAATTTAAATTTTGTATTTGTACTTCACACTCCATTCCTATGTACACTACAACCATAAAAACCTTGTTTCAAATGGGGATGGAGCAATTGTAGTTATCAAAATTATGTATAAAGAGTTTAAAACAAACCACTCGGCGCAAAAGAAGTTGAATATTGCATTTACCCCTGCAGAAATCAAACAACAAAGCTCTTTTGACCAACTATCTCTAAAATATGACACTAGCAAGTGATGAAAAGGACATTTGGGATGATGATTTTAATGATGGTTGTGGGTTTTATTTTAAATAAGTGTCCTCCATGTTTGCGTCTGAAATGTTTTCTTTTTGCCTGCAAAGCTGTTTGCTGTCATGTTGTTTTAACTTTGTGCCACCAGGGGGAATGCGTTTAACATCCACTGACCCTCATTTCTTATTGCTTAGTGCTTGCATCAGCATATGAGGCACAACTTTGCTCTGATTTTGACTGTGTGGCAGGACAAACATCTCAGAAGCTATCGTTGTAATATTAACATAATTCATTATTTACTTTAAAGACCAGATATCTCTCTGTAAATGTTTATTTAACAGTAAAGCAAATAAATGGAGATCCTTTTCATCACTGCTGAGTTTGATTTAAAAAATAGCATAAATTAAAAAATGAAATAACATAGCATGCTGAGTTTTAGTTTCTACACACACACACACAGCCCAGAGATATTACAGTACCCATGGGCTCCTCCTCTGCGAGAACACTTTCAGGCTCAAGTTGAGATTCTGTGTAAAATGGGATCTTTATAAATATCACAAGCATGCAGAGACAGACAATTACAGACAAATATGACTAATGACAGTGATCCAGTCTGCATGAAACATAACAAAAATGCACTGCTCAATTCTGCTGGATGCTAAAATTCTCATGATAAACTTAGTTAAAACAACTTTTTTTTTGGCTGCAGCACTTTCATACAATTGTTATTTTAATGACTTGGAATTGAAACTTGGAAATGCACCCTTTATGCTACCTGATTTCATGACGGAACTTTCTCGCAAGAGGTGAAATATGTACCAATAAGTACAAATTGAATCACTGCAGTCTCCAACAGAAATGAACACTAGAGGGGGTCAAACAGCGAGCACTTATAATCGTTTTCATATAGTTATGATTACAGCTCTATATCATTGGGTATGCGGAACCCTTTGGGTACGAATCCCGTGAAAAACATGACTCAGGATGAAACAGCTGAAATATGAGAGAAAAACAAGCTAAAACGGCATGCGTATGATTGCGTTTTTACGTCACATTCGCTTTTGTTCATACTACCGGGTAGGTTTAGGTGTAGTGCAGATAGTATGTTATTTTAAAACGTCATGGAGCATTAGAGTTACAGCGCCACTCAACGAACATTTCAAGTCAGAGCTGCGGTGACACATACAAAACGTACCATATGTACGTTCATCTGTTCCGGGGAACACTCTTTCAGCGCCACTCAGTGGACATTTCACATCAAATATGTCACAAACATACTTGGCAGTATGTATTCCGCATCTTGCGAAAAAGTTCCCACAGGTACATTTTCGTCATGAGATCAGGTTGGTTTTCTAAATAGATCTTAATGATCTTAGTGTTCATTTGCGTATTCTTAAATTTTTATTTTATTATTCTTTTTTTTTTTACTTTAGAATTCTGAAAAAGAATATCATAATTTAATTTCAAACAGTTGATGGTAGTAATCGACTAGTATTTTTTTCATACTATGGAAGTCAATGGCTACCCTGAACGTTTTGGTCACCAAAATTCGTCAAATATATTCTTTTGTGTTCAAAAGAAGAAAAAAAAAAAACTACAGGTTTGAAGCAATATGAGGGTGAGTAAACATTGGCAGAATTTTCATTTTTGTGCAAACTAACCTAAATTCTGTCATTAATTACTCACCCTCATATCGTTTCAAACCCATGAGACCTTCTTTCATCTTTGGAACACTAATTGATATTTCTGACCCTGCATAGACATTAATGCAACTACTACGTACAAGGCCCAAAAATAGTCCATTTGACATCAGTGGTTCAACCGTAATATTACGAAGCTACAAAAATACTTTTTGCGTGCAAAGAATACAAAAATAATGACTTTATTCAAAAATGTTATCAGTTACTACATAAACAGTGCTTAAATCTGTTTCTATAACTCAAATTGGCATTAAAACAAATCACCTTACTTCTGCTTTCGCCTTCTGCTAAGTAACATTTCCAATCATTCAGCAGCCACATGAGTATATTAATATCACCATTACATTCCTCCTCACCTGATGGGGTGCTGTTGACAGGTGCTGTCTTCGGTTTGGGGTCTGCTAGTTTGGAGACACTATTAGCCCTCATGCGTGCAGTGAGCTTGTTGTCCGGTGCTTGCTGATTAGGGCTTCTCAGTCCCAGACGAAGCGCTGTCTCTGCAGACACACGTGTCGCCGTGGTCCTACTGATCGTGGCCTCCGAATCACTCCGTGCTGAAAACGAGCCGAGTCTGGTGCGCCGTGGTTGTGCCAACATATCAATGCGTGACTGCGCCTTCCTCCCCGACGGCGGTTTGGAAGTGGAACTGGTGGTGGACACCTCAGACGCCACCGAGACCCTGTCTGCATCTGCCAAGTCTGTGTCTGACGTGTCTCCAAGCCGAGCCCTGCGCAACAGGGATGCTCTTGTAGGACGGGGTTGCGGAAGACCAGCCTGTTTCGCGAGGGCTGTGGTGCTAGCTTGCAGAGTCTTGCTGGGTTTTGCAGACCTTGCGGATTTGCTGGTATCAAGCTTGGACTGCAGAAGGTCATCGGTGGAGGTGAAGTGACCTTTGGTGTGTGAGCGACTGGAATACATCTCCTGGTCCGAGGACAGGATGTCTGAGATGGCTAATGAGGACGTCTGGTCATCATCAGTGAGATCTTGTGAGGGTTGGCGGCCACGGGAGGATGTTTGTACTGAACGACGAGTATCTGAGCGGCTTTCTGTGGTCTTGGTTTTTGTCTTTCTTTCTAGACGCTCCCTTGCGCTGGTTGTGGTTTTCGATGTGGTGCTTGCATTGCTTTTTTCTCTATAAAGGCTGCTGAGGGATCGACGTTTTTGAACCGCCTTACGATCGCCCTCGGCTGCCGCCTGGCTGACTGTGCTGGCTGTGTCGATATCAGATTCGGGGGATAAAGGGCAGACTGAGGGCGTTACCGGGTCCAACTTCTTCTCATCGCGGAGTTTAGCTTCAAGGAAAGCCATGACAGCTTCAGTGTCCTTGAGAAGAGTCGCCGTGTCCATGCTGCCCACCGAGTCGCTTCGCTCCCTTCCTCCATTCTGCCGGTTGATGCGAGGAATCAGTTCTATGGGGACGTTACCGCTGGGCTTCTCAATGGTGAAACTACCCTGCCTCACCAGTGGCTTCCCAGACCTCTCCCCGTCACTTCCTTTACTCTTGTCCTCGGATCGCCTCCTGCGACTCTCTTCTGATGCTCTCCTCTCTCCACTTCCCAGGGGGCGCACAGAGGACTGTTTTCCTGCCTTTCCATCCTGCTGGATGCTCTTGGATTGGCTAGACACAACGTCCTTGTTGTTCAGAGTGCCAATGCACTCGCCATCACCTTTATGGTCACTGTGGCTTTCTTTTTCCTGGGGTTCAGTGTCCTGCTTCTCACCAATCTCAGAGCGCTTGATCTTCTCCTCTGTGGGAAGCTGCGGAAGAGTCCTTCTTTTGCGCTCAGCTTGGCTGGAAGTGGTGGAGCCGGTGCTTTTGATAGAGACACCAGCTTCAAATGCATCTCCATCTGAAGTGAGAAAAGAAAATACGTATTATAGAAATACAACCATATTTACAGTACTGTTGAAAGAGAACCCTGGGTATTAAGACTTGTATGGCTTAATATAACAAATTATGTCTCTTACTGAAATGCAATAGTAGAAACCCCATGAAATATTTATGTTATTAAAAAAATTACAATACAATATTTCGATGATGTAAAATAGTTGAACTTGGTGAGCGGCTGGCACTACCTGTTGCTATTTTTACCACAACACAACTCGGAAAATAAAATACTGATACGATGCCACATTATGCCGCAGCTTTTGGTTGTAATTTTCAGTTGAAGGACAACAACGTAAATTGATGTGTCTTCACTGCTTTTCTAGTGATAGAATGGGAATGGGAAGATGCCTGTGGACGAATAAAACTTCCTAAAGACCTGCATCTTTGTTCTCTTCACTTTAGCCCTTATGTATTTGAGGCTTTTAGTAAACCACAGCTACTGAAAGAGCTTACAAACGGCAGAGACAAGAAACGCTAGATGCCATCCTGGCATGATGTAAACATACAGACGCTTGTCATGACGCCGCAGCTACTGAAGAAGTTTCTTAGCATGGATTTCACTCAATATCTGGAAGCGTTTAGACTCATTGATGGGAAAATCAATGGTACTGCATTTGGTTTAAGCCAACATTTATATTATTTGCCACCTATAAGCTTGTTCAGGAGCTGTGGTCATTGTATGAGTATTTTATCTTCTGAGTTGTGTCGCGGTAATAATAGCAACAGGTAGTGCCAGTAGCTCAACGAGTGCAACCATTTGATGTCATCGAAATAATAGCGCCCATAGTCCAAAATATGTTTAAAATGACGTTTTTTTAAATAACATTAATTTTTCATAGGTTTTCTACTACATATTTTAGTAAGAGATGTCATTTACATTATATTAAGCCATACAATAGTCTTAATACCTGGGGTTTCCTTTAAATAGAGCAAAAGTAAAGACATTTATAATGTTACAAAAAAATTCTATGACACTAAAGATTGAAGTAATAGGTGCTGATAATTCAGTTTTACCAAGTTACATTTTAAATTATAAAACAGATAGTTCCAGTCCTTGATTCTAAATGGTTTAGCCTCGTTCTGAGCTGTTGTAAATTACTCTACATACATACACCATTGTTTACATTTGTGTGTTGCTTGGCAACCACTTTGTTGCAACCACAACTGTTTCTGTGGAACTACATTGTTTGGTGGAAGAATATGTTTTTATTAATATCATTACACTTCATTTGCTCTGTTTTATTTTGTGAAACCTTACTACGTATATGGAATAACCGTTTTATAAAAGCGATAAGCCCTGCTTTGCGTCGTGCCTAACAACGCTCCTTACCTGTTATAAATTCACTGTAAACCATGGCTTTTTAGGGCCTGTTGCTTTAATATACAGTTATTCATAATTGCAGCAATATTTGAGAATAATTAAAGAGACTTCTTTTAAAAGTAAGTTACCTCGCTCTTGATGGACAAAAGCTGGTGGTTCAGCTCCAGAGCCCTCAGGGTCTGTCCGTGTTTGATTAGCAGCTAAACTGGCCCACTGTGAAACCCAGCGAGGGCTGCCGACTGCAACCGAATCCTCCACAAGTCTCTATAAATGAAGCAAACATGTTTCTCCAGTCAGTACTACTCACTTGAATTACCCCTGCAATTGTTATCTGTGATCCAGCACTGAGCTGACGGGTTGCATGCTACATTGGCTTTTTGCTATGATGCATAGTCTGCATTATATTTAGAATTTCTTTTCTAAACAAACTACACTTTTTTTGATTATGTTAGCTTTAGTAAGCACCACGAAAATAACAACAATAAATCAGAGTCGCTGCTCATTCTAGAGTGAAGACTGGATGTAAACTTGGCATGGATCCACAACAAGGATTCAAAACAAGGACACTTTTGTAGCCTTATTCTTGTGTGTTTGTAGATATTGCCTTAAGGCAGTAGACCACTACTTCTCATTCCCGAACTGGGTCAGTGAGCAAGTGGCCAGTTTTCAGCCTAACAAGGAAGTGGTCAGTGGCGGGGGGGGGTGACTGACAAAGCACTGTGTCAGTATTCCTGAAAGTCCTCTCCATGTAACATTAAACCCAATCATTCCAAATTAGAATGTGAAATGCAGTTTCAACTGGTGTAGTCATAGTCCACAACAAATTAGAAATTAGAAACACATTAAAAACAACCTGGTTTCTGTTACATGTGAATCTGCTCTTTGATATCAACAAACACTACGGCACAAATTATGAAAACCAGTTACTTTGACTAAAGACAGATGGCTGTAAATTACATAAACTCAAAATGATAAGATAATGAAATGATCATGCAGGATAGTTCATGCAACACCATTAATTTGAAAGATAGCTGCGTATAATGTATACGTTTGTTATAAAAGCACTTAAGTCTTTACCTCAGACAAAGTTGAGCTGAGCTTCTTGCCGTCCTTCACTTTTCCACTGGTTTCTCGTTGTTCAGGGCAACCAGGATCCTTAGAGTCCTCCACCCCAAACACCTACACATGACAAACACATGAAAAAACACATGCAGGAGAATCAAAAGCTGCTGCACTTATTGGTGAGATATGACACAATGGCAGCACCTATGTGGCAAAAAGAGTTTAAATAAACACAGCTGCACAGACTCTATAGCAACAGAGCCAGAACAACATCTTAGAAAGGTACAAACAGGAAGTAGTAATGTTAGTTCAATAGAAACACCTACACAACACAGGATGTGATAAAGTAATCATACGTCAGCTTTATTGACAGTCAGTCTGTATAAACCTAATACTTCTGTCTATCCACCTGACTATTTACTGATCCATCCATCACGGCTGGATGATATTAAATATTCACCATGTATTTTTAATTATTTTGAGATCAATTTAACCTCCATTTAATTTGGTTTTTAATTTAATTGTTAAGTTTCCTATAGACGTACACTACCTGTTCAAAAGTTTGGGGACAGTTAATACTTTTATTAAGAAATTAATACTTTTATTCAGCAAGTACACACTAAATTCAAAGATTTATAATGAAAGATTTATAATGTGATCAAATAAATAAATATGACATTTTCCACAAAAATATTAATCAGCACAACATTGATAATAATAAATGTTTTGTGAGCAGCAAATCAGCATATTAGAATGATTTCTGAAGGATCATGTGACACTGAGGACTGGAGTAATGATGCTGAAAAATCAGCTTTGCGTCACAGGAATAAATTACATTTAAAAATATATTGAAATAGAAAACAGTTATTTTAAATTGTAGCAATCATTCACAATATTACAGTTGTACTGTATTTTTGAACAAATAAGTTCAGCATCGGTGCACATAAGAGACTTTAAAAAAAATCTTAACAACCCTAAACTTTTAAACAGCAGCGTCAATATCAAAATATCTACGTAAAATCACCAGATGGCTGAAAACTGTTAAGCGTTTTTTCGTTCACCCATCATTTATGACTGAAAACAACCAAATGTGCAATATTCTGTTTTTCATTGTCTTTTCGAAACAAATGCATGAACATTCATAAACACTTTATAAGTAATAGCACACAGACGTGCATTAAAAGGCAAAGCTTTAAAACTCCCCGAAGATAAAATGAATAAAGAAGGAGTTGATTGGTTGGCCACATGAGAGCCATTATAAAGCCATTAGACAGAGAGCTTCACAGCAAGATGCACTCAAACTGCTTGATGTTCAGAGACACATTTCCAGGATAAACTCAACATTCACAATGCACTCGAGAGAGCATGTTGAGGATCATTACAGTGCTTGTAAGGCTGTATTGACATTCCTTAAACATTCTGACCTCTAGTTTTTAACCCTGAGTATTAAACGTACACATTTAATATAGCCCGACTCAACTCAGCCTGTTTGCAACCAATTTCAGCCTGTGCTATCTATTTTTATTTTTTCTTATTTCTTCCACTGCTCACAAAGGGAAGTGACTCCCATGTTAATCTGCAAGTCTTGTGATGAGTGATGAGGTTTGATGACAGTGAACCACCATCCTCCACAAACCAAGCCGGCAAGTGTTTAACAAATAGAAACATGTCATCTGTCAGGCTATATCTTAAAGGGATAGTTCGCCCAAAAATGAAAATTCTGTCATTAATTACTCACCCTAACGCCGTTCCAAACCTGTAAGACCTTTGTTCATCTTCAGAACACAAATTAAGGTATTTTTAATGAAATCTGAAAACTTTTAGTCCTTGCATTGACAGCAATGCAACTGACATGTTCAACACCCAGAGAGGTAGTAAGGACATTGTTAAAATAGTCCTTGTGACGTCAGTGGTTCAACCGTAATGTTACGAATCTATAAGAATGCTTTTAGTGCACAAAGAAAACAAAAATAACTCATTTATTCAACAATTTCTTTTCTTCCGTGTCAGTCTTTGATGCACGTTTAACAAGAGTACCACGACGTCGAACCACGTTGACTATTTTATTGATGTCTTTACTGCCTTTCTGGGTCTTGACTGTGTCAGTTGCATTGCTTTCTATGCAGGGTCAGAAAGCTCTCAGATTTCATCAAAAATATCTTTATTTGTGTTCTGAAGATGAACGAAGGTCTTATGGGTTTGGAGAGACATGAGGGTGAATAATTAATGACATTATTTTCATTTTTGGGTGAACTATCCTTACACTATGCAACAGCACAATCACAATATTTCACATGTATTATGATAATCTACCAGGGTTGTGCTTAGGTATCATACCTTATCAATCATTCGCCGTGCCTCCTCTTCCTCAGGGTTGCTTTTATCCAGCTCAATGGTGTAAGTTCCCTTGTCGCTCTGGTCGTCATCTTGTTTCTGAGCCTCATCTGTAGGACTGGGCTGACCAGTAGTGGCAGGGCTCTGCACCACCTTTGGCTCCTCAGATCTCTGCTTGAGCAGGAGTCGAGCAGCGGTGGGGGCGACCGCCGCTAGGGACGATGACATGCCCTTACTGCCGTCCGCTGCCGTGGCGACGACCTTAGGACGTGAGGGCGGTGCAGGGCAAAGTCCCTCCCCTGCCACGCCTCCGAGCAGTGGTGCGGTCTGTGAAAATGAGTAGGAGCGTCGTTTACGAGGGTTATCCTCGTCATAGAACTCGATCATAAAGGCTGTGCGGCTCACAGAAGACGACCCCTCTGTTTTGACCCGGCCCACTCCTGCGGCTCTCAGGCGCTCCTCCAATGCGGCGTGGCGTTTGCTGCCAAATCGCAATCCTAGGCCATTTTCAGAATCGCTCTGAGTGCCATCCTCGTGTTTACTGCCTGCAACGGAAGATCGTTTAGATGGGTTACGGCAAATTTGAACACAGAACAGGGCTGTGGTTTCAACCAAGCGTGCAACTTCAGACGCAAACCTAACCAGAGCTAACACAAAATCCCCCATACGGTGCACCCTGAGGCATTACAGTGGACTAGAAAACCGGTTAAGTCTCTGGACGCTAACTTTCAGCGAGAGAGCAGGAAAGAAAAGGCAAGGAAATAAGAGGTGGAGGAGGGGGTCGTCTATTCTTCAGCTTGGTCGGCTGAGGAAGCAGCATGCAGTCAGAAGTGACAGCCTCTGCTCTGGGAGACTGGGAGAAACAACTACACCACTTCGACTGTGGCCTTTCACGCACAAACCGTGAAACAAAGCAGCTCTTCTGTGTCGCACAGCATGTTCTTTGAATGAGGAGAGCTGGCCCCACCAGCCCTCTATGAGTCAGACTGCATTTACTCTAACTAGTCCGATAACACCAAGTAAACATGCGTACTAAATTATACAAATACTGGAATGAACTTGTAGTATTGTTTCACTGCCTCTAGTTCAAACTCTGTATAATGTGAACTACCGTTCAAAAGTTTGGGGTCAGTAGGATTTTTTCAACAGAATTTCACACTTTTATTCAGCAAGGACACATTAAATAGATAAAAGTGGCAGTAAATACTGTCGTGATGTAACAAAAACCTAAAAAAAGCTGCAAAATTGTATTCAAAAATTGATGAGAAATGTTTTTGGAGCACCAAATCAGCATTTTAAAATGATTTCTGAAGGATCATGTGACACTAAAGAAAAATCGGCTTTGCATCACAGGAATAAATTACTTTTTATATTAAAATAGAACAAAATCTAAAGCAAATTAGAGACATTTTCATAGTTTGAGTCAGTACTGCATGGTCTGATTTAATTAACCTCCCAGTACTGACTTCAGACTATGTATTTAATTAGACAGGAAGGGTCATCTGATCAATATGCAATACGACAATAGCTTTTTGTAAGTGACGTTTAAAGGCTGGCAAATCTGAAATCAATTACGCTACAATAATAGAAGTTTTTAGAAATAAAAGTGGTTACAACAAATAATGGTGCAGCTTGCACTTCAAAGAAAATGTAAAGAATATGCGTTCTCCAAATGGCCTCAAACAAAACTGAATTTAAAAAATAACTTGCACACCTAAATAAAATGTATAGTACAGTGCAATGAAAAACTATAATGATTATTAAACTGAATGACAATAATTTCAACTTCATTAAAAATAACTGAAATTGACAACACAATCACTGAATGAAAAACCACAACTCTGCTGAGATCATGAATTTCAATATTTCTCAGTTTCTCTTTCTAGTTCTCCAAATTCCAATACACTATTTTCCCACCTCACATGAGAAAACAAGCCCTCAAAGGGTCAAAATGAAAAATCCAACTCACCGATGAACAATCAAAACAACAATCCAACTCACCAGTTCTCAGATCTCGCCCCACAAAACAAACAGCACCAAAGCAGTTTCCAAAGGACAACCGCAAACACAAGCACTAAAAAAAAAAGAACCACGCCTGAGACTGGATAGACCGCATAGTCTACCATCTTTCACCAATTATCAGTCCTGCTTGGAGTTCACACGTGGATTTGCTGTCAGCGCTTCTTGGCTGCATAGCACACGCTCCTCATAAATTAGCACACATTTCATTACAGATCAACGCGAAGGCGAGCAGAGTGGGCTTTCCTCTCCCAAAGCGGCATGCGGCAGTTTTACAATGAATAGTCCTACCGGAGGGAAGCATCCTGGGTGATCCACAGAAGGAGATGTTTTAGTTTGTGGAATCAAATCTTGTACAAACATAATAAACCACCACACAGACTAATCAATAGAACAAAAATCGATGTAGTTCTGCTACAGTTAGAGAAATGGCTCCTTAAGGAGAGCGTAAGAAGAAAGTGGAGCGCTAACCGCATTCTTTGCTAAGCTCTGTCAGTGGCTGCAAGGAAAAAAGGGTTTTAAAAGTGCTAGGTGGCAGCTAATCCTCTGGAATGGGAAATTCAGCTGACGCTATATAACCGTCTACTGGCTGGTTGCAGAGTTCAGTAAAATTTGATGTCATCACTATTGAATCCTTTTAACAGCTGTGAGAAATTCAGAAAAATCTTAAGGGGAATGAAAGTGGATAGTCTAGAAAATGAAAAGAAGTGGATGGCTATGAGATGGTAGACGTTATGCCTTGACATGATGGGCATCTTTGGTTAGTCTATGATTCTGTCCATTTAACTGTGTCAAATGTTTAAGAAATACATCAATGACTCCAGAACTGCTCATTTACATTTTTTAAACTGCAGGGATGGCAGAAGTGAGGAATAGAGGCATTGAAGCTTTAAGCAGTGCCATTTTTTTTTTGCAATGTATTTTATTTCAACCATGGATAGACGTCAATACACACAATGTTTTAAGTTTAAGTCCACCGAAGTTAATCTACTCCCCTGTCTGATTTGTTTGTTGGACAAAATGGCAGATTTGGCGTTATGATTGGTCAGATCGCCTGTCAATCAAGCTGTTTGCGAAGTGTCAGTTGACGATTAAAAAAACTCCCTTGTGGTGTTGAGAGATCAAATTCACAAGGTAATTTCCTGCAAATGCCTAGTGGTGGAATTGGCGTGGTACAAGGTATCTTTCAAAATTATTTTACAAAAACTCCCAAACTTTATTCAAACACTGCTATAATCAAAAAGCATTTGAACACTTCTAAGATCACATGATTAAATGCTGTATCCAGCCTTGTTAAAAATAGTTTCCAAAAATGCATTATTTGCCCACAGTCATGTTGGTCCAAACCTCATGCTGCTATATTTTCTGTGAAACACAAAAGTAAATGTTTTGGAAGAGTCATTTTGTCACACAATGACTTGGGTCAATGTTCCGATTTAAAAATAATGTCTTAAGTCACTTATTTGTGGACAGAAATGTGGGCTAGCAGTGAATAATGTCTTAGCTTTGTTTGAGGACCAGACCAAAATTGATCACAGATCTTTAAAAGACAGAACTTTTTGTGTTCTTTTTTTAAAGCATTTTTTGCTTCTTATTTTAGACCTTAACAGGCCTGCTGTGTTGTTTCAACAAAAATGATACTTTTGTGTTTTTTCACAGGAAAATATGGGTTTGAAATAACACAAGGGTGAGAAAATATTTGTATCATTTTAAAGGGGTCATGAACTGAGAAACCAAAATTCCCTTGATATTTTGACATATAAGAGCTGTGTAGTATGTAGTATAAATAGTATGTAGTATATATAGTATAAAAACATCTTATAAATTTCAGAACTCAAAACTTCCTCTTTAGTCTAAAAACAGATTATATTGAAGCCAGTTTGCCAAAACGACAGATTGATATGTGCCACTCTATGATGTAATAGTGTGGCTAAACACTGCTTCTGCAGAAGATGATCCTGCCTGCGTCTACATCACTGCCCATTTAGCCCCGCCCACTGATTTGCACATGTAGCGTAAAGGCCGGGACACACCAAGACAACGGTCAACCTCGGGCCTTCGTCCAAACGTCTGTCTAACTAGTTTGTTTGGTGTGTTCCACATGTCGGCTCTCGCTGGGCTCACGCTGGCAAGAGTTTGCCTGATTCAACATGTGATTGGATGATTGGATGCTCAGTTTAGCAAACGAGTCAGTGTCTGAGAATTAAAGCAAAGGAGATGAAAACGAATAAGTAAATTAAGACAAAGACTTAAAAAGACTTCTAATGTTACGTGATCTTACCCAAGGATTCCAGTACGCAAATATTTTCATAAAAACATGAGCTGCTTAAAATGAATAAAGTTATTAACATAACTGATATTCAAAATGGTAAGCAAGCACTGCTTAGTTTATGTTTCGTATACAGTAGTCAACATCTGAAGTGGATCAAAACCTTTCATCAAAGTTGTCCTAAAATCAAAACAATACCCATTCTTGTCTTAGTACAACTTTAACTTTTTTGATCCACTTCAAATGTTGACTACTATATATCTGCATATAGCTTGTATATGCTTGTTTTGGTTTCTCCTTTCGAAATACGCATATATACTCTCGATAGATAGTTAATTCCTCTCATGCAGGCACAGAATGCACATGTTAGTTCGCAGTTGGCTGTAGTCTGTGCATTGTGTTCAAGCACAGCTTTTTGGTCTAGACCAGGGGTGTCAAATTCCGTTCCTGGAGGGACGCAGCCCTGCAGAGGTTTGTTGCAACCCTGCTCCAACACACATACTATCCAGTTTTCAATTAAACCTGAGGGATCTGAGTAGTTGGATCAGGTGTGTTTTATTAGGGTTGCATCTAAACTCTGCAGCCCTGCGGCCCTCAGGACCGGAGTTTGACACCCATGGTCTAGACACTGCTGACGAACTTCTAGTTCTTTGAAGTCGGCTTGGTGTCTCCTGTCCTTGACAGACGAACGCAGATCTATGCAGAAACCAAGCGATAAACATTGCTCCGAACACAACTTCGAAGACACTGTGCAGTGCCAAATTGTGAAAGAACAGTCTTTGCATTGCCTTTCTTCTGATCCCAGCGTTAGAAAAGAGTGGATGAACTTTATTTTTAATGAAGGTCCAAGACCGTGTCAGTGAGAACTTGGTCCTTTGTTCACTTCATTTTACCGTGCATTCGTTTACAAAAAAGGAACAATTTGACACAGGATTTTCAGAAAGATGATGTTGCACCACGCAAGTGTGTGTTTTTATTATGTGTCACTATTGCTTTGTCTGTTGTTGTTATAGATTGTAGATATACAGAGTATTTATGCGTTTTTAACCTAAATCACAGCAGCGTCCATCAATGAGCAATGTAGGCTGTCAAACATACACAACTGTTAGCCAATCACAGCAGGGGGCGTTTACTTCCGAGTCTACAATTCACCACGCCTATGATGAGGGGGGTCAAAACAGGACAGAAAATAGCCTATTAGTTTTAAATTGTGTTTTTTGATGTAAAAATCTGGATAACATTTTAAGTGGACCTCAGAGAACAGTTCAAAAATCATTAAAAAGGTACTTCATGACCTGTTCCTTTAAACCAGGAACAAACAAACTTTTTGCACTTAGGACTTCAGCTCTAGCTGAATTTGCTATAAAATTTGCTAGGGTAGCACTACATGTATTGCATTCTCCCTTGGGATTATTTCTCCTTGCATTATTCTTATTTAATAAGTTTCATGCTTTCACAAAAGCACCTGCTTAATGAATAAATGTATGTGTAATGGCGTACCTTTAAGTCTCTTGAGGTGAACAGGCACATCACTCTTGATGCTCTTACTGTCCTCTTCCGTGGACTCACGCCTCACTAAAGGAGGGTCATTCTGCGCAAGCCAGTCAGCCACCTTGCTTTCAGAGGCCATGATGGCTGCCTGCAGGGTGCTGAGGTCTTTACCGCCAACGTGAGGTGATTTTTTAGGTCGTGGACGAGACACATGATCCTTAATGGTGACCTTCCCTGGGGAAGTGTCGTCAAACTCAATGGTGAATGAGGTGTTGGCCTGTGCAGCAGCATTGCCGGTGGCTGATTTTGCAGCCCCAGTGCCCTCAGTGTCCTTGGTTGGGATCTCATGGATGCTGTTCTGTGCCATTTGTCCCTTCTTGCTGGGAATCTCAAAGTAGCTGGGCTCAGCGCCTACAGGCCCCAAACCATTTTCCTTTGATTTATCACCTCGCTTGGACTCTTTGCTCTCTGTGGGGCCACAAAAAAAGAGAAAAAAAAAAGGATCACCATTTATGAGCTTAAGGGTCATGGCCTTAAAATGAACAGAATCAGATCAGCTTGCTATAAATCAGGACTGTGGACTTAAATCATTGTAAGGACAAAGCAAATGTTTAATATCTGTCACATGACGAGAATTAATGGGACGGCTAATGGCACCTTAACAACTTAATGGGCTGAGGACACATGGTGCTAAATTTTGGAAATGACAAACTGTCTGACTAATGCTACGCTGAATTACGTTTTCATTCTGTTAGTTGGAATAAACAGAAATGTTTAATATGTGACCCTAGACCACAAAACCAGTCTTAAGTAGCACGGGTATATTTGTAACAATAGCCAAAAATACACTGTATGGGTTAAAATTATTGGTTTTTCTTTTATGCCAAAAATCATTAAGATATTAAGTAAAGATCATGTTCCATGAAAATATTATGTAACTTTCCTACCATAAGAATATGAAAACTTAAGTTTTAATTAGTAATATGCATTGCTAAGAACTTTAGACAACTTTAAATGCGGATTTCTTAAAATTTTTTGCACTCTCAGATTCCAGATTTTCAAATAGCTGTATCTCGGCCAAATATTGTCCTATCTTAACACAGATACAGATCAGAGGCTCTCAACCCTAGGGGTTGAATATCATGAATAAAATATTTTTGAGCTGTAGTTTAGAGTATACTACATTATAAAGTCACATTTGATCAATCTGATGCATTCTTGCAGAATACAAGGGCATGAGTGTGGGAAAGGTGTGAGCAAGGTAAATACACAAAAATACCATTAAAAACACAAGAATACCATTAAACTACATTAAAACCAAATCTCATAAACAAGGCGCCAATGTATACTCTGGAAAAAAAAAAGAATTAACTAATTACGAAATGTACTAAATAGTATGTGTAATGTGGGCAGAGCGAGGGTGTGCAAGAATTCTGTAACCTAAAAATGAGTCACGTCGCAAATAGTGAACCACTGAATTAGGTACTCCATATAAATTAATATAATTGTAGCACAACATTTCATTTATTTCATTGAGGTGTGACTTTAAAGCTATATTTAAATACATATTAGTAATTTAGTACTCTATTGTTAGCAACAGGTGCACATGGCATTTACAGGCACAGCAACATTTTCCAAATATGTCATCGTGACATCATTCACACATCTGAATCAAGTTCTACTTAATTGTTCCACTAAATTTAATGTACCAGAAGTCATGTCCTCTGCAAATCACAACCTATCAGAGTGCAGCTGAAACTTCCTATTTTTAAAAATACTTTTGCACTTCCTCTTTTAAGTTATTATATTAAAAGATACTTATAAGACAGGCAACAACGACTCTTTTAGTTCACGCTCGGCAACAAAATACAACAGAAAAGCACTAACTACTATTGTTTTTTCACTACTAAACAAATATCACATCTGCTTACCAAAACTTTTGACTTAAGTAACATCTTAAGTACGTTCATGTGAGGCACAAGGTCTTATACGTAAATCTGCACCTTTCCTAACAAGTTAACATAAGATAAACTGTTTAATAAAGTATGAAAACTTTAATACTTAAAATACTTACAAATCTAGCATGTGTGGCTGCCTCTGTGATGAGCGGCACTGGTGTCACAGAGGAGAAAGCAAACACGCCTCCGTGACAATGGAGATGGAGGGGGCTGGGCCTGTCTGCAAATCACCCTATTCACTTCTTAAGGGAGACGGTTCCCTTTACATTCTCTTCCTCTTTCTTTCCTACGCTGGCTTGTGAGTCCCTGCCTTCGAAAAACCAGCCTAAAATAGCTCTGGGAGGTGTTGGCACTTTGATGTGGTGGACTGTTGCATGAATGGTTTGCTCTCTCTCTCTCTCTCTGTGGCAGCACTGAGATTTATCAAGCCTGAAACAAATAATGCTGATTCATTTCGAGCTTCTGCCAACTCTGCTGTCTTCTGAACCTGGGTCTGTACTCATTGTTTGAGTAACACTGTAAGGTTTTGTCAAACAGTGCCAATCAGTGTGCCTGCACTACCCCTTCGAGATATATTTACCCAGCATTCCCTCAGAAAGAAACAAGGCATCTTCTGGGAGTAGATTTTGTGTCTTTGAACAGAGACGGAGCTGTTTTGAGTGAATTAAATTAAGTGTGCTCGAGCACGAGTAAGATCTCTGGGCTTTGATGGTCTATTCTGGGGTCAATGATGAAAGCAGCACACATTATAAAGAAAGAAATCTAAATAACTCATGTTTATGATTATTTTGGTCTAATAACTGTTACATATAGGGTACATGAACATAATCTAGAAATGTAGCATTGAGTACATTTACATGTGCAGTTATAATCAAGCAGTGGGTAAACTCTCTGTTCAAGTATGCATGACCCAATACATAACAGAATATTTGAAAAATAAAACACACAAAAAGCAAACCGGTATGATTTAGTTGGTCTAAAATTGCATCATAAATTAAATAAAAATGCCATACTAATGCAAAACATGCTTGTCTTGCTGTATAGAAAAACTATTTTAAGTACACTTGTCTGGTTTAGTGTCTGTAGCAAATGTGTGATGTCCTGCTGTGGTAAAGCCTTGGTAATCTACAATCCCATTACTTCTATACGGAGCAAGTTAATGGGATTCCAGACCCCTAGATCAAAGTGCACTGAATATGCCAGCTTCAATCGGAAGCATTATTTTTTTCCTGGTTTAAACAGCAAATAATTCAAATTCTTTTCCCATTCTCTTCACAACTGTTTTCTCTCTGGTGTAGATCTGCTCAAAAGGCGTTAAAGGGAAAGATAATTTTCAAAAATGAAAATTATCCCATGATTTACTCACCCTCAAGCCATTCTAGGTGTATATGACTTTTTTTTTCAGACGAATACATTTGGAATTAAAGTTCAGCAGTAATAAAATAACTTTTTACATCATATCTTTTTGAACTAAATAGTATTGATAACAGTATTGATAAGTACCGTTATCGATAAGCAGTATTGGTGTCAGTTTCAATAAAATGCAAACGATACCCATCCCTACACAGAAATTCATGTACGATAGTTAGCAGAAACTTGAGACTATGGTTTATAATGTTTTAAATATGGATATGTTTCTGTTGCATCAGTTTGCTTCAGAAGGCCTTTATTAACCCCCCCGGAGCCATGTGGAGCACTTTTTATGATGTATTTATGGACTTTTATTGGGCTTCATCCATCCAACTTTAACCCCATTCACTGCCAGTATAAAGCTTGGAAGCGCCAGGACATTTTTAATATAACTCCGATTATAATTTTCTGAAAGAAGAAAGTCATATACACCTAGGATGGCTTGAGGGTGAGTAATTTTCATTTTTGGGTAAACTATTCCTTAAATAAGGATCTCCCTGTGACTTTCTTATTAAAAAAAATGTTTAATCACTTTTGTGTGAGCAGAGTGTTTAAAAGAATTCTGGGATGTCTTACCTGCCCCGCTGTTCTCCTGCTTCTTTCCAGATGTTTTATTCTCTTGTTTAAAGGAATTCTCATCATCCGCATCCCCATCGCCCCACCAGGATGGCTGGCCATACAGTGGGGTTCCCCTGTGCAAGGCCGCTATATCACCTATTACAGAAATAAAAAATGTTACTTTGCATTTTGAGGACATGAGAGTTACACATACAGAGGCATAAAGTATACAAACTATTTAAAGCTATTTATATATAGCTATGTATGTATTTCACTACTGTCCTTTCCTCTGATATTATGTGCTGTTTACTCTTTGAACTCAAAGAAATAGATCATAAATCTAATTTGCTTTCATGTTTAAATTTGAATTCCACTTTTAACTGAAGTCTGTTCCTCAAAAAACTCTCATATGATTTCAAAAGACTTGGAATATAGTGCAGAGAACTCATATGGACTAGTTTTTTTTCTTAAATGAAGGTTTCTGGTGTGCTTTTTGAAGTTTGACAGCCGTGGTTGCTATGGCCTGCCAGCATATTGAAAATAAGAGTGTGTACATCCTTCAAAATCTCATTTTTTTCTGGAAAAAATAACAGCATATAAGCTTGGGACAACATGAAGATGAGTAAATGATGACAGATTTTAGCCTGTAGCCAATTGTAATTTCATTAGAAACACAGTATGCAAGATAAGCCTTATGGAGGAATGTTTTTGATGTAATAATATTGACCATATTCATAATATTGATTCAGTGATTTAATTTTGCAGTGGAGTTAATTCTCTCCTGAAATCAGTAGTTTCTTCATGTGCTGCAAACAGATGCATCATGTAACTTTAGCAGCTGGGGGGCCAGGGGATTTTTGGACAAGCCTGACAATTAGCAGGATGAAATAACCAGGTGGCAGTGAGATAAGAGTGCATGTTAAATGCTACCCGCCCTTGACACGCTGATGGCTGGAAAACAGAGGCATGGGCGTAGGGCTGTTCCCTTCCCTATTATTAAATACCCAGCACTTCACGACAGGGCTAAACCATAGTTCTAATTACGCAGGGTAACACATAAATACATGTGTTTAGATGGGTTAAAGTCTCAAATAAAGCAATAACCCCCATGAAGCTGTGGTTTACACTGATTTTAGAACAGCTAATAAGGGGCGTTGTTAGGTATGGCGCTACATTTTACTACATATACCTGGCAAGGTTTGATAAAATAAACACAAAGCAACAAAATATAATAGTCAACTCATAACGAATATAAAAGTATTTCACCAAGCAATGTAGTTCTTCAGAAATGTTTAGCAAAATGGCTGCAGATGTCACAGGTGTGTTTATACAGTAATTTATTTATAATTAAGGACCAAAACAATCCATTTTACAATAAATCTGACTCTGTCAATAGATGTCTGTGCAATTAAAATGAACAGAACACCTCTCCGATTTGAGGTATCATTTATGCCCATAGCACAAACGGTGCGACCATTAAATGTGAAATCAATGGAACTGTGCTAGCCATTAAGGGTTGGCAATGTCATCCTTAATTTTCCATTTGTGACAAGTTTTTTCCATTTTCCATAACAGGAAAATAATCAGATGCAATCTTCTCTTTAGCCAGAGGGTTGTTTTTCTCTTTCACAACTGTCACATGTTTGTGTCACACGTTGGTACAGTGTGAGGAGAGTTAATGGTTTTTTTGCATCCCGCCCTGGTGCTTGACATTAAATGAGATGACAGGAGGTCACTTACACCTGTCACTAGTCAGTGCTTTGATAAAAATAAACTATGATCATTTATGCCACCTTGCACTGCTGAAAAGGGACAATGGATTAGTCAGATGGGGCACAGCAGCGTCTAGTCCACTATTACGATGACACATTGTTTTGCATCACCTACAAAGTGGTTTGAAAGCTTCAGACACCAGTACACTTATTCATAACTTACACCCTGGCATCATCAAGGTGTTTTTTTTTTTACCTGGCATCTTGTCATCTCCTTTGTTAGGCTCTGCCGGTTTGGCTACTGGTTCAGCAATGGGTTCTGTGGGTTTGCTCACTTTGGCTTTGTCTGGGGAAGACTTGGGTTTTTTTAAAGGGCTCTGCACAGGTGGGCTTCTTGCCCAGCTGAAGTTGGCTGGTGAACTTTTCATGCTGATAGAAAGGAGGGAGAAGAACATAATAAGTGCCAGAAACCTGTCATCAAACTTTACTTCAGGAAGATAAATAAAAACTATAACATCAGCAAGTGATATTCTGATAATATAAGTGCAAACATCTTGATGAACCAGTACATTATCTATATTAACTGATTCAGAAATGTAGTGGATGTTTTACCTTCAAAGCCTCCTCTGGCACATGTAGCTCTCCTCGCACCACAGTGAACAGGTTGGTATGTGAGTCAGGTTAAGGAAGATAGTTTCATAATAGCCAAAACATACTAAACATGGAAGCACGTAACTAGTTCTACTTCTTCTTTTCTCTGTCATGCACATACACAATAATCTTTCAAATTAAGAGTGTACAAACAAATTAAATTCTAACAGATCACATAGGACAACAGATACAAACAGGGGCTTTGAAATACCAAATTAATACTAAATCTTAAAGGCTTTCAGATGACATCTATGCTTTGAAGGATATCATATCCAAACCGCAGTTTGTCATCAATCTTTAAAGTAATGTACATCTGTTCCTGGATCCTGACATCGTTCACAAATGTCTGAAAATAAAAAAGTTAAATTAAATTCACATTTTAGTGGGATCAACTTATACTGGTCCAAATATGTTTGTAAAATGTTCAAATATAAAGTTAAAATCACAGACAGAGAAGTTAATTTCTAGTTTACCATAAGTACTGTAGCTTACATGGGTCAAGTGTTTTGTGGAATGAATGGATATGTAAGTACTGGTTTATATATAGAATTTCTGTAGAATCCTGTAAATAAACTTGACAACTTCAGGGTTTTTGTATTGATATGTTTCCTATTAAAGCAGAATATTTGGCAAGACATATTAAAATGATCAAATGTGACCCTGGACCACAAAACTAGTCTTAAGTCGCTGGGGTATATTTGTAGCAATGGCCAAAAATACATTTTATGGGTCAAAATTATTGATTTTTGTTTTATGCCAAAAATCATTAGGATATTAAGTGAAGATCATGTTCCATGAAGATATTTTGTAAAATTCCTACTATAAATATATAAAAAAGTAATTTTTGATTAATAATATGCATTGTTAAGAACTGTATTTGGACAACTTTAAAGGTGATTTTCTCAGTATTTTGTTTTTTGGCACCCTCAAATTCTAGATATTCAAATAGCTGTATCTCGACCAAATATTGTCCTATCCTAACAAAAAGATTATTTATTCAGCTTTCAGATGATGTATAAATCTCAATTTGGAGACTTAAATTGACCCTTATGACTGGTTTTGTGGTCCGGGGTCACAAATGATCAGTCTTGAACAGTGATTTGTAGGGCCCTCTGAAATCAGTTTTATTTTTTCCCAAATTCTGTTTTTTTTTTCCCTATGTAATTTTTAGGAGTTCAGTTTTTTCCATTTAAAATATAGTAGACTCTGTTTTAATGGTTGAACGAAGAAATGGTAATCAAAAAGCTTGTCTAATTAATCGAAAGCCTGAAACGTAGACAACTTAACAGCAATTTATTAAAAGTTACACATGATATATGTTTTTTCCTCAAATTCAGTATTATTTTTTCTCAAATTGTCTGTTTTCCATTAATTTTTGCATTCCATTTTAATGGTTTCATAAAATTTCATTAATCAAAAGCATCTGTAATTATTTGAAAAGTGTTTGCATTTCTCTGGTAAATAAATTCTGGTAAATTATTTTTCTGGTATATATTCAACAATAAAAAAAAATGTTTTAATAATCTTATTAGCAGTAGTAGCAGTACTATCATTACATTAAGTAATATATATGTCACAGTTTCTTCAAGATAAACCAAACTTTTACTTTGACTGGTTGCTGTGAATACCTTTGAGTTTCTGTTTGTATATGATACGACAATAGTTTTAGCTGCTCTCGAGATTGTTTCTTGTGTTCATGTACTCATATATAGAGGCAGCAAACACAGCAAGTGTCATGTACACTTCAGTATGTATGTAGTACATGCAGAACATGCGGGATTCATATTTAAATATTATTTTTGTGGCTTAATATTCACAAACACTAATCCATATCGCATTTTGATTTAAATGTACTGACCTAGACCTAGTCATAATTTATCCAAAATTCAGCAAATTCCATGACATTCTGTGTTATACAGTAAATTCCATTTTTATGACTGGATTCCGCAAAGTTTGGAACTTCTTCAGAGAATTATATAAAAACACACACACACACACACACACACACACACACAAAACAAAACAAAAGGCTTTCCTTGAAGTATGAAAAGATTAGACAGATCTGCAAGTCAATAACCCTCTAAATCTGGGCTTTCTAAAAAAAATCCATTTAATCTTAGAAATTGAGTAATAACAACATGCTTATGGTATAATCTCAAAATCTCCTTGATTTCAAAAACTGTACCTACACCTGAGAAGCACCATACACACACTAGACTCCATTAGCCTCCATTCATTAAGGCAGCAAGACATCTGTGTGTTTAATGAGTTCAACCTCAAAAGTTCAGTGCACAAATGGTTTACAGATCCCTCTAAACATATCACTACAGGGAGAGCCACCTCACAAAGTCTGAAAACATTCAGGGTGATAATAATGTGCTGTAAGGTCTGCTCTGTCTCAAATATCAGCCACTTCCTGCAAAGCCCAACAAAGAAGGGGAGCAAATCATACTGACAAAGCACTTTCTAAAGCATTCAAGTTTAAAATTTCCCTTGAAAAGCTGAATCAATCTCCTCCTCTGTCCTTCCTACAATATCCAAAGACCTTAAGATATTTTGCTGGAATGTGGGGTCACAGCCGGGGAATTTGTACAGGCTCTTCATTGGCTGACTGCAAGTTATTTCCCTTTATTCAACATGTGCCAACTTTAACTAAAGGAATACGATAGTTTCATACAATGTCAGGACTTGCTGTGTAGAGTTCTGCTAAAAACTAATTGCTGGTCAACATGAGAACTGTAAACGGTACTGAAAAAAGAGGTGGATAATATGCTGCACACTATAATAGTAATTTCCTGCCAAAGCAGGACAGGAAGAGGAATTCTTAGGCATGACTCAACAGGAAGGGGTTGTAATTTGTGTGAGCAGCCCCATGAGTTCTCATTTAGTCATAGAGTTTCTTCTGACCACAAACAGACGGACATAATCTAACACAAACAGAATACGGAGTACAGACCTAGGAAAAGCAGCCTGTACCTCAGTACATTACTAAGGTTTAGAATTACCACATAGTAAAAGAACCAAGTATAAAGAAGGAGGTCCGTATTTAAAAGGAGCAAGGGCACATAAATCTGTGTCAAGATTAAATAAAAAGTTGAATATACATAAATGGAAATTTTAAAGAACCTAGCTTTTTTACAGTAATAACTGGCTGACTGTACATCATCTTTCATTTTACACAATAACAGACTAAATAAGTAAATTGACATATTGTTTGATAAATTTCCTACTTGCTGAAGGGCACAGCTAAATAATGGGTTTATGTGAAGACTGTTTTGAGTTCACTTAAATTCGAAGTTATTTTTTAAAGTCTAATAAATGTTACAAATGATAGCTCTTAACTGTACTGTAATGTTAAATAGCTAGAGTCAATGGTTAAATATTAGGAAAAAATAACATTTTCATAGAGACATCAGTAATATTGATATCAGTGATACTCACCTTCAGTCATAAAAAAAAAAAGAGTAGTCAAATCGATTAGTCGTGATTATTCGCATCCAAAATAAAAGTTTGTTTATAAAATATATTTGCGCGTGCTGTGTATATTTATATGCATATATAAATATTCACACATACACGTATATATTTAAGAAATAAATGTCATATATATTTATATTTATATATAATCTAATCTGCTGGACAACAATTAATCACGATTAATTGCATTCAAAATAAAAGTATTCTGTACATTATGTGTGTGTACTGTGTATATTTATTATGTATATATAAATACACACGCATGCATATTTTCAAGAAAAATGTTATGTTTATATATTAAATATATTTATGTATAATATAAATTACATTAATATAAATATATAAACGTAAATACATGTAAATATTTTTTTATATATACACTGTATGTGTGTCTTTATATATACATAATAAATGTACACAGCACACACACATATATTATCTACACAAAACACAAAAACTTTTATTTTGGATGTGATTAATCATGATTAATAGTTGCCCAGCACTATATAAATCATATATAAATATGAATACATATATATGTAAATATTTCTTAAATATATACATGTATGTTTGCGTATTTATACATGCATTCAAATATACACAGCACACACAAATGTATTATGTAAACACAAACTTTTATCTGGGATGCGATTAATCGCGATTAATCGATTTGACAGCTCTAAAAATTTGTGACAAATATTAAAAAATATACTGGCTTTACGTTGTTTCTACATTAATTTTAAGATTGAATGTGAAATTATTGCAATAAAAAGTATATTAATCGATTAATCATGATTAATTTCAGAAAAAATGTGTGATTATTTCAGTAATTTTTTTAATTGATTAAAAAAAGCATAGTTCTGTAGAAAAATGGCAGCCTGGTCAAATGTAAATGGCATTCATTTATCGAAATCATTTATCTCCATTATCTCCATCCCTATTACTCACCCCATTCAGGCTTCCCAAATCCTTCACTTTATGCTCATCACTGCTGGACTCATAGTTGATGACAGCGTGCTGCTTGTCTACACTGCGAGACTGCAATCACACACAGATAAAAGCAAGAGTTACGAACCAGAGACAGTTTTCGCTGAGCATTCATGTATTTGTTATTTTTGGAAGCTAGTTTATATGCAGACACAGAAGTATTTCACCTCGTAGCAATAACAGAATTTGAAGGTGACATATCTTACATGTGCAACATACCTAAACTGACAAACATCTGATGAGAAACAATCCCTTATACTAGTATTGAAGATTGGTTATGATCTCAAGTTGAAGTCACATTAGTGAAATTGTGAACAAAAAAGGTCCATTGTCTACTGTACTGTCAAAAGCAGTGATATACGAAACACAGCTCACACAGAAGTTACTATCAAACCAAACGGCTTTCTGTTGGACAACACAGTGAATCTGATTGATAAAGGCCAACCTACAACGTTTGCAGACATTGTAATGACAAGTTGTTCATGAAATAACAATTAAAATTAGCAAATGAATGCACATGCAGAAGTTTAAGGTGTAAAACATGCATGTGCTGATGATAAAACACCTAAAACAAGTGTACAAGAGCATGGTAGCTCTATTTTAAAAGTGGACTCATCCTCAGTTCAGTGATAAGGAATCTAATACATTACCAATCTATTTTGAGACTAACCATGTGACCACTAAACGTATTGTAACACAATCACATGACCACGCTGAGTTTGATTTATGCTTGACCCTGACATGGAAGGGTCAAAGAGGGAAATGGGGCCTTCCTAACTAAACAATGCCTATGTTTATGTCCACCAAAGACTAGTATTTGAACACTTGAAACCCCAGAGTTACTTTGTTCTCTACAGTTCAATACTCACCATTTTAAAGAGCATAGTAAAGCTAGTATTTGTTATGTCCCAGTAATTGGATTTCAGAACAGGGTTTTTATTATTGCTTTGAGATGCGTAGAATTCACTTCCATTAAAGACTTCTGAAGGAAATGTTAGTAGGCCATTTCAACTCAAAGCTGTGTAGCTACTAATGTGTCATTGTGAGAGGGTTTTAGCATGTTGTTATGTGGTTGCTATAATGTTTCGTGCTGTTGCTAATGATTCTATGAGATACACAGTACACAGCTTTTCTTCAAGTGGCTGATATTACATCTGTGTTTGTGTTGTGATATGTCAGGTTTGTTTTGGGGTTGGACCGAGTTACTCGGCTCTCTCTAATGACGTGACTGGCACTCTCTCTCCCTCAATATTTGCCAGTCTATGCTCACGTAGTTCAACACTGTAGTACATCTAAAAGTACCCCATGAGCCGTTCGCCCCACTTTCTATTAATAAAGTTGCATGACTAACACGTGTATACTGATGATGAGGTAGATAGTCATGCCACTTAGATGGAACACAGCTTTCCTCTTGGGCATGGTTTAATCTTTCTCCATCCTTACTATCATCATTACAGAAAACATCTTTCAAGTGTTTTACGCTTACCAAGGCTGCATTCAGAAATATAGTAAAATAAAAAATAGCTGTTTTTAAAATGTAATTTATGGTAGTGATGACAAAGCTGAATTTTCAGCACAATTACTCCAGTTTTCAGTGTCACATGATCCAGTTTTTTTTTTTATAATTGAGCTTGACACTCTACATTCTAGCACTGCCTTGCATGAAGGATATATGTGATGATTCCTTAGAATCTTTAAACACAGTAACACCGTCTACCAATATTTTAAGTTTGAGGCAGAACTACAAGTTTGAAAACAGTCATTCTTTTGTCATTTCATTAGGTGATGCTAATATTACAAAGAATGCTCAATTCACCTAAACAGAGACTTTTGATTTAACAACCTGTTCATAAAAGCAGTAGTATTATAGTATGTATTCATATATATGTATATATATGTGTAATATATATATATATATATATATATATATATATATATATAGCTTTCATTTATTTTTATTTCAGTTTTAGTAATTTTTGTATTAAAAATTGTATTTCAGCAAGTTGACATGGCAACACTTCAACAAGTTTTTTTTATCTCATATATATGTTTTTTTCCAATTCTGTTTATTTTTCCATTTTTTCTCTTTTAATTTTTCGAGACGCTGTTTTAATGGTTAAATTAAATTGTATATGATCAGAAAGCATGTCTAATAAATTAAAATCACAAAACTTACACAATTTAATAGCAAATATTAAAAGTTTAACAAAACTTAAATTTTTAAGGCCCTATTAAATGTTTTTTTTCTTTCTCAAATTTTGTTTCAATTTTTATCAAATTCTGTTTTTCATTAATATTATAGATTCGATTTATAAGTTTAAATAAATTTTAATCATCAAAAGTGATTAAATAAATAAAATAACTAAATAATTAATTATTAATAATAATTAGTAAATAATCATTAATAAATAATAATAATAATTATTAGTATTATTATTTTGCAGAAATACTGTGTTGCATATTTACATATTTCTGGTAAATAAATTCTGGTAAATATTTTTTCTGGTAAATATTCCTTAAAAATAATGTTTTTACAATTTTATTAGTAGTAGTAGTACTATCAAATGTTACATTAAATAATATATTTCTGTCATAATTTCTTCAAGTTAAACCGCACTTTTATTTTGACAGGTTGCTTTGAAAACCTTTTTGTAAAATATATCACAGTATTCTTCTCACAAGAAACAGTAAATTGCCCATGAAGTGACTCAGAACAGAGCAGTTCTAGAGATTATATGTTCATGTACTCATATATGAAAACACAGCAAGCGTCACGCGTGCTTCAGTATGTGTGTAGTGGACGAAACCGTGCGTCTGCGCCATTCATTCACACAGAGACATGCAGGATTCATGTTCAAATAGTATTTTGCCACTTTATATTCACAGACACTAGTCCAAATCACATTCTGATTTAAGTGGACTGACCTACTTTTGATTCATTCATCCAAAATTTGGCAAATTCCATGATTATACAGTAAATTCCATTTTTATGACTGGATTCTGTGATTCCATTTGTGATTTCGCCTAAATCATACTAATATTTATACTTTTTATTTATACTTCTTATTATTTTGTTTATTTTACCTTTATATCTAATAATGAATATGATTTTCCATAGTTTTAGTTTTAAAATTGAGAGACACCCTTCCTGACCTGTAGCATAAGCTCGCAGTCATCACGGCCCACAAAGATCATCTCACGGGGCAGCCGGTGCCGCGTACCCCCGCTGCTCACGAGGAACCAGGACGTGAGGCTCATCTCTGCACTCTCCTCCAGCCTCAGTCCCTACGTCATCCTGATGGACAGAAAAACAGAGACATTTATGAAAACTTTCTATCAGTGACATTCCATTCCGCACTCTACACTTTTTTTTACATAACGTATGTTTCATTAGAAAAAAACAAAACAAAAAAAAGGTAGACTTTTTATGAAGAGATCATGTCCGTCCCACTAAGATGTTTAAATTTGAACCGACAGTGGAATGTGGGTGGAGAGAGACAGAGAGGGAGATCCGTTAGACCGCGCCGAAATCTGCTGCATGCTGACTACACAGGCCCGGGACACTTCCCTCCTCCCTCGCTGCCTATGATCATTGCCAGATGCGGCAGGAAGTGATGTAGGCAACTTGGCTGCACACCCTACTGGGCTCTGGGATTTTTTTTTCCCTTTTTATGAAAAGGAGGTCACATTCAGCTGCTCTGAGCTACAGCTGCAAATGGTCTGGGAAGAGGAATTTAATGTATCCTCCTGACTTACAAACCCACATACCTTTTCTAGGTGACCCAGTGCAACTTCTGAACCTCTTTAAAAATACATGGTACTCCTAGGTGCATGGTACAGCATTGTATATTAAAAAAACATTGTATTTCAGCAGTATAAAATAATGGACGTTGTTGTTTTTGTAGTCTGTCAGGTATTTACAGCTATGCACAACCTCAAATTCAGACGGATAAATGAAAAACAGACATCTGACCTACAATAACAAGTCTCTATATAACTGTAATTATTGTAGAGAGCATGACTGTTTCTCCTGGAAGACCCTCATGACTAATATCACACAGCACTCACAAGCAGCTAGGGCTACTTCACATTGGATATTGTGAAAGCCCTTTTTATTAGCACATCGCTATGACAATCTTGACCAATAATGGGTGTCGTTTTGATATATGTGCCCCATATTTGCTGAGAGTGCACTATGATTATGCAGCTTGAGGAGCTGGAACACAATATCCACTCACTGAAATACAAAATAGCCGGCCTCCACTTAAAAAATCTAAAGGTCCACTTATGGATGGAAAGTAGATGCAAGAAATGCATTTATTATAATAGTAATACGACAGTATTAACTTACATAATTTTAAATACTTTCTATGAAAATCTAAATAATTATAATACTAGTCGAAAATAACTGTGTAGGATTTTTTGTAAGTCTGTAATTTTTTATTATTTTATAAAAATAATAATAATATTTAGGGGTTCAAGCACATGAAACCCTACTGTAATTGTTAGAGCAGTCATGGATCAGCAATCTCCACGTAAAACTGATCATGCAGACCAAACCGTAAAGGTCATTGCACACCGAGTCCGAAATTTTTTTGTATGCGTTTTTTCGTTTTTCCATATTCGTCATCCTTTCCTATCAAAATGCTTGCTACGGATGCGAAAGCGCAGAAAATTGAACCTGATCTGGATTTTTTTATGATGGACAAATGTTTCGGAGGCAGTGTGTAAATGTGATTAGCACAATGTGAGGTTGTATTTATTTTTTAATGTTCGAAAATCAGTGTGTTCTAACTCAGTGTGCAATGACCTTTTGTTGTAGAGACTTGAAATTTGGAGGGATGTTAGTACTCATACCGCCTACAACGTGACAAAGGCTCGTCCCAATCGGCCTGACGGGGCGCTACAGTGAACAAAAGTACGAAATCGCTCATAACTCCTAAACTGTCAGTCGCAGGCTCAACTGCCTTATGTCGTTGGAATCCTTGGATCACGCCAGACAAAATGCATATTTCAGGTTCGATCGTAAGCCTGGCGAAATTTTCAGGTATTTAACTATTTTTTTCGCCCGATCTGAACCAAACCAATGCAGGAGTACTCTCTGGAGAGTGAATATCAATAATTATCAAAAAAATTTCAACTTTCGACTCACCGTCCCAAAGGGGCACCAAAACGTTCGAAAGGGACAAGGCCACTTTTAGTAAAATGCCTATAACTCCTGAACGGAATATCTCCACCTAACTCAGAACAATTATGTAAGAGCTCAATCTGAGCTTGGTATCGCTAAAAACATAAAAATGGTTATAACTGTGCAATTGTGTCCTATCAACATGAAAATTGGTGTGCATGGTCTTGGTCCAAAGTGCAACAAGCATCTACAAGGACATTAGCGTATCTCAAAGAACATGGCCACAATTGGCTGACCAATTTTGAGCACCTGTTAGACAAGGTTAATGGAGGCCGATCGGAATGAAACTTGGTGGGCCTGTTCGACCCTGTTCGATATTCATATCGTATAATAGAACTCCTCATTCCAGACAACTCTGCCTCTAGAACCACTGCTGTCAATCAAATGGTTTGTTAAATGATTGAGAAAAAAAAAACTACTTTCGCGAACTAGTCCTACATTTTTTGCTCAATGTGGAAAAAAAAACACTGCAGTACAATTCTCTGGACTTTCTAGGCCAATATTTATCAAAAAAAAATCTAATTTACCCTTTGGGAAAAGGGGCCTCTCCAAATTTAACCAAAATCCTAAAGGAAAGCTCAAAACTTCACGAAACCTGCACATGCAAAAGGTGATTCAAAACAAGCATGCAAAGTTTTACAGGGATCGGATGTGTGTACAGCCTTGCTAAAAAATATGTAATGTCTCTTTCCTTATATGCTTAGATGCCTTATGCGCTTGATTTTATTTGGGCTTTATTTTATTTTATTTTTGTATTTTCTTTAAAAGTATTCTCGTAGATTCATAACATTATGGTTGAACCACTGATGTCACATGGACTATTTTATCGATTTCTGGACCTTGAATGTGTCAGTTGTGTTGCTGTCTATGCAGGGTTAGAAAGCGCTCTGATTTCATCAAAACATCTTAATTTGTGTTGCGAAGATGAACCCGTAAGAAGATCTTATGGGTTTGGAACGACACAAGGGTGAGTAACTCAGGACAGAATTTTCATTTTTGGGTGAACTATGCCTTTAAAGAAAGTTTTAAAACTCCTTCCTGTGAGAATTTTTTATTTAGCAACACAGTTGTGATATTGCCTGTAGGTTTGGGATAATGTGTCTTGATAAGAATAAGTTCTGAGAAGTCCTTCACAACCTAGATAGATTATATCTTGGGAGCAGCTTGCAAGGAATAGCTGAACACTAGCAGCTGGGGTTTTTTCTTTTCTGGAACACAGGCATTAGTCGAGCAACCACAGGAAAACCTTCATACCCGTCAACTACCCACGGAATTCAGGAATAAGCACAACGTGGCAGAGGCGCCCTGATGTGGTGCGATATAAACCTCTCTCTTAACAAGACATGAAAGAGCTTTGGAAGCTGGAGAATGTTGGTCGTCGGTACGTTCTAATGAACATATGCATGTCTGACAGACCTCAATCTTCAAACCCATCAAAATCCCTGTATGACCGCAGAGAAAATCTTGAGAAAAGAAATACTTTAAGACTTCATTTAAAAGCTTAAAGCGAGAGCCGACTTTACTCTTGGAGTGAGCTTCACCTTCTTAGAGGCACAAGCATGCTTAAGATATCATGAATAGACACATCACTTTCTACTAAAGCAGTTTTGTAGCCCCAAAAGCTCCCTCTCTTCTTTCAAACCAAATGACATATGGTGTTTTTAGTGGGTGAAAGGGTGATTTCACCATGCTGGCTGTGAGTGCATCCTCCCGCTTCAGTGTCTGAAGAGATGGATTGTTTTGGGTTGACTGAGTGTTTTTGCAAGGAACAGGAAGTGTGGCTAACGCTTCCTCCTGCTTCCCCCAACTCATTTCTGAATCTCTGTCATCTTATTTATCTCTGAGAGGAATAAGGCACTGATTCACTCTGGAACAGATAAGAAGTAAAACTGGAAAACCCCATTTTTGCTAAGCTTCAATCTTTATGCTACGTTGCAATAGGAACTAAAATGTGACAGATTGGAATGTTTTTCTGTTCTACACATAATAGTAAAACTTATTCATTTCAGACTGGTATTTCTCATATATGAAGCTCTCCCTTGACTATCTGCATGAAGTCTACACCCATCTAATGAGATCTCCAGCCAGAGGATGACACAACCCTGTAAGTGTCCTCCCTAATCCACATGACCTCATATCATGACCCATGAGTACTAGCCTAACCCAACATCCCAGTCTAGTAAACAGACAGTCTTAAAGGAGCAGTCAATCTCAAAATTAAAATTCTGCTTTTTATTGACCTTCATGTCAATTCAAACATGTATGACGTCTGAAATTAAACACTTTATTAGCTAAAGAACTTTCCATTTGCATTCACATTTTTTTAAACCGGCAAATACTTATCTAAATACATGTAAATTTCACTTAGTCAGTACCTGACACAAACTACTGTACAGCTTCATAAAACTTGAAATATAGTGCACAAGATGACTGGGCCTGTTTAATGTCAGCACTTGACAGCACACATCACATCCCCATTTTTATTACCATATTTGCTGGAATGCAAGTTACGTTTCTTGTCACCGGAAACATGCTAATGCAACATATTCCAAAGCAACTTTCAGAAAAATGTACAGAACAAAAGCTGTCACTGGGACAGTACGCTTTCAAAAAGTACTAATATGTACCACTGAGGTACTAATATGTATACAGTAGGCCATAATATGTACATTTAAGGTACTTCTTTTAGAGGTAAATATGGCACAAAGGTATAGTTATTGAAAAGGTACCACACAGTGACATTGATAAGACCTTTTTTTCTGATAATGCAATTAAAATGAAGCATGCAAAACACATTTGTATTCATCCCAAATGAGAGACGGAGCCCACATAGGCCCGAGTTTATGTGTATAGCTCATGTCCCACACACTAATAGTTCCATTACAAATAAATTTGTTTATGCTTAGCATTTTTTTTTAAATGTTCTGAATACTGTTACATTTAAAAAAATTGTTTTGTGGAGTGAGGAGAACTAAAATACATATTTATAGTGTCTATAATGTTTGTAAATGTTAATTTTATTGGCTGACAATCTGTATTTTTCTCAACAATGCAATTTTGACCTGATGCGACTTATAGTATGGTGGACGGATAAAAAGCATCTGAATATTTTGCACCTTTTGTGGTCCACAATATAAAAAAATAAAACAGATTTGGAGCTACATAAGCATGAGTAAACACCTATTTTCAATTTGGGGTGAACTATCACTTTCAAATTAACACTTCATGACAGACAGGGTTCACGTACAGCAGATGCAGTGTAACATGAACGTCGCTCTTTGACAAGATGCGACGTTCAACAATACAGTTAAGTCCTCCGGTCTATGAATGCCATGTAAAGGTCCTTGAAGGTAACATGACGTTCTGAGGCAAATAAACACTGTTAAAATAGTAAGTGATAAAGTCAACGTCAACCTCACTGCTATCTTCAGTATCTCGAGAGAGGTAAAATCACTGAAGCATCACACACTGTTAAATAATCAGTCTCGGTTCATTGCTTTTATCTAACTCATCTGTAGAAACCACGCTTAGAAATTAAATCTCCATTATTCTGTTCCTCTCACAAAGCACTTTGTTTGCATTATCAAAAAATTGATTCTTATTTCCAGAAACAGATGCTGCAACAATAAGCCCGAGGGCAACTGAGCCTTCTGTTTCAAACACGAAAAGGCATCTCACTACACTTCTGACTAGTCACCACCAGACAGTATATTTTAAGCACATCTCTATATGCTAATGCTAGGAGAGAAATCGATCCACAGACCATGGGAAGAATACAGTGGCTGGACTTTCATTCAGATTGATTTGAATTCAAGTTGATGCTTGCACTGGAAACAGATAAAGTTTCTTGTCTGCAAAATTTCTCAGAGCAACAGTACATGCGATTGCACATTAACAGCTAAAGCTGCACACGGTATTTGAAGGAACACTGCTAAAAATACTGAAACTAAAAAAACTAAAATCATAAGCTTTACTAATAAGATGTTGGACAATTGTGATACTTCACAATGGCAATATTATGACTACTGAATAAAAATATACAGAAGACAAACAGAGTTCAGTCTCTTTAAAAATCATGAAATGTAAAAAAATTCACTTTCATTCATATGTACGCCCTATCTATGTACATAAAATGAAGCCAATGCAGTAAAACAAGCTGAGAGAGCAAATTTGGGGATGCTGTAAAAGTACCATATGGTCATGAGAAGCAGACATCTCATTTACATCATCAGCATGTGGCAGCAGGAAGAAAGATCCATCATTAATCCAAATCTAATACACTTGTGACTAGACCTATCAGACACAACAAAATGTGCCCGTTGGGTGGTAATAAACATGCATAATGACATACTTGACCCAAAAGACCTACTTATGCAAATCAACAACCAGTAAATGTTTCTGACCAAAGGGAATTTCTGCTTGTTCGGATGCTCATAATTTTCAAAGACAGAATAAAAACAAGCTATTTATTAAATGAATTAAACTACTGCTCAAAAGTTTAGGGTCAGTCTATTTTTATATATTATTGTGATGGCAAAGCTGAATTTTCAGCATCAGTACTCCAGCCAGTGTCACATGAGCCTTTCTTATCATTATCAATGTTGAAAACACTCGTGCTGCTTAATTTTTGTGAAAGATGTTATATGTTTCAGGATTCTTTAATGAAACGCAAGTTCAAAAGTTTGAAATCTTCATAACATTGCGATGTTATGAACATGAATGAGGAGAACTGTGTTTTCAGTAGTATATTATCAATAATCGCTTACTCTGACTGCCATTATACACCTTTAGGCATCGATTGCATGCACTTCAATTACCAATCAGCACACCAGATATCAGCGGGGGGACAAATAATGGATCACAAATATAGGTCAGAACTAAAGAGCAGGATTAGGTTAGCCAGTAGGCATACAGAATCCAGACTGGCCTGAAATAACCCAATCGTCTGATCATCACAGACAGACAGACAGCCATTTATATGCTTTTGCAATACAGCGCTGACAGGAGAAGAGCCAAGAAAAAAACTGAAGCTATTATTAAACTTAAAAAAAATGCATATACATTTTTTTGTTGCTAACTTATATACTAATTCTCAGATAATAATGTTTTTGTAACTAATTCTCTGTGGCTTCTTTGTGAATCCAGATTCACTTGGTACTTCCGTTTAACAACAGGAAGCTCACTGGATTGGTCAGTGAACGTGATCCAACTAAGGAAGTGATGCTGACTTATAAATAATTAATGATTTGGGGCCCAGGGTTCACAAAAGAAAGATTTCTTGTAAAAGCCCCAGACTCAGTGTGGGATATGTTTTGGTCTGGATGTAGGATTGTTGCATTCTTTTTCTTTTTCTGTTTCTTTTTAGTAGATTTACTCGGGACCAGACATATGATGTCCCACAAGCCATAAAAGATGCAGAATAATATGAAATTAATTCCATTCAGTTATCTGTTTTTCTTTGTTTTTGTGCCAAGAGAAGAAACAATTAAAAGGCAGTTAAAAAATTAAAATTAAAAACAAAGACCTGCCACATACTACTGTCACTGTGACAATATAGTGACAATTTTGCATGATGGAACCCAACAAGATGCATTAAAAAGGATCTGGACACAACATGTATAAACAAACAGCTGGTTCATAAACCTAGAGAGAAAAGCACAGATTAGTCAATGAAAATACAAATGAAATGTGCAATGCAATAAGAGTTACACCCAAAAAAGACGACAAGGGAAAAAATAAACATGCCATGCCTGTTTTTTATTTTTTGTGCAATTTAGTCTGTCACTTTTTGACACTAACGTATTCGAGAAGTTCAGAAAAAGGAACATGTTTCAAATCAATTCATATTTAAAAAAGCAGGGTCAAACTGAAGCTATACAACTTCAGTCCTGAAGCTCTCCAGTGGAGTTCAAATAACAACTGATATGCTCACATTTAAAGATGCTGAATATGTCAACATGACACCCAAAAATGCTGTCTAGGTAGCAGCTGAACTCACTAGGTTTTAAGACACAGTCTCTATATGCAGTTTTAGGCAATAACGTGCCCTTTTCAACTAGTAATTAATTTAGTAACAAACCCTATTACACACAGGACAATTCACTGTCAAGACGATCGCCTATTTTGACACTATACTGTTTCTCCTCTGAAACTACAGATAACAAATATTTAATAACAGGGTATAAACAATTGCAGCGTTAAAATGTGTCATTAACACTGCAATCAAAACACATGTAGGCCAGATGTAGCAGAACAAAACAAGACCCTTTGTCAAAACAAAGGATTCTGCGCAGTGCCCTTCACAGTGTGCACTAGTACCCGGCAAATCATGCACATCATCGCATACACATCCGACTTACTGTACTGAAATATTGTCGTTTTTAATGGTTCGCCGCGATCGGAAGCTAAATTTACGATAATAAGCAAGATGCCATGCGTTCGGCCAAACCGGTGACCAGTGCTTGCGTCTCCTTAATGCATATAATCAAACTCACTATTATATGTATTACATAAATTAACATCTCTGTGTATTAGAGTATCATTGAAGTCAACGAAGGACGCACAGCGTTAATTCAAAACACACACATATAAAGACAGGCGATGTTCGTGCTAGTGTATTCATTCAATATGATCGAACTGGCTAGCTGTGTCCTGCTGTTACATTTACGGTATCCTGACCACACGATCAGATCAGATCACAGGAAAAGCGTGAATTCTTTACACCACAGGCTTATGGGAAAATACGATTAACACGAGCAAATGCATTAACGTTAATACGCTAGCGCTATTGTACATGCCTTATTGTTATGTGCATTAAATGTAATTTATATATGTATATGTATAAGAATATTCACTCACCCTTGCTCTTCTTTCCGCTGTCAGTTTTACCTCAGGCTTCAATGCAGCAGCTAAACGGTTTTCGTAGCCCAGCCCAGTGTGTATCCCCACGTCTCCTTTTTGCCTCAGTTGCTCAGCAGCAATTTCGTTATTCCTAACAAATAGCGGCGACATACGGCAGCCTGGAATCAGGCAAGTAGGACAGCGTTTGCAGTTCCAACACAGTCCGGTGGGCGTGTCCTCATACGTGACTGCTACTCAAAATAACAAGCGTAAAATATTTTATAGATGATTTCTTTTATTGACCTGTTTAGAATGAAATTTGAACGCAAGTATTATGTTTACAATAATAAGCGTTTTAAACAGTAAACGTTCAATAACGTTCGTGCGACGCTATTGTGAATAGCGGAAATGCCCGTCTTGTAGTTTTTTACTCGCAAAGACCTAGTCAATTTGACGCCGTAAAAACTACAAGTTCCAGTTGTCTTTGCGCGGTTTACGGAAGTGAGCTTCTGCCATGCAACCGTTGACGTCTATTTGGACGTCGTTCATTGATAAGATACAACAACACTTTCAGTAACAGTGAGCCTGAAAATTGTGCGGTATATTTACAAACATTTTGGTGTTATTACGTGTTTAAAGCAATAATGAAACCGTCTTTGGACTCTGACGAGGAGGAGGAATTAGGAGCACTGCAGAAGACATTGAGAGGTGATGTTTTTAAACAGAAAATATGATGCTGCATTTCAGTCCAGTGTTGCTGTCTACAAAACTGTAAGGTTGGCAACAATATTACAGAAAGCAAAGTATGGACCCGTTTACTCACACTTAAAATGAGCCATACTCATTGTGAACACTTGCTCTTGCAACACAGTTAGCAAATACTCAAACTTGTTACTGCATATGTGATGAGCTATAAGGTATCTTCATATTCCTATTTTGCATACTAAAATGTATCATTGCAATGTTTCAGAGCGAGCCAATCGTAGTATCCAGCATCTCTCCAGCATGCTGGCCAGCCACAGCTCTGACTCTGAGCATTCAGAACCAAAGCAGCAGCAGGAGAACCTCAGTCCTGTGCTGCAAAACCCTGCTATGCCAGTTCAACAGAGTGAAGCAGGTACAGATCATGCAGGAGGCGTGTTATTCTGACAAATTATTATAATGCAAGATTGAGTTGCATCTGAAAATTGTAGCTGTGTATTAATATTCAGTACATGCAAAGATCTTCTGGATGAGTAGCCTTATTTGTGAAATTTGTTTATTTATTTTTTTATTTTTTTGCAGTCAGTCAGCTGCGTTCTTTGCTTCAAAAGCAGTCCAAAGATGGAAATGTTGCATCGCCTTCTCCTTCCAAAAGGAAAATAACAGGAAAGGTACTCCAGTTATTCTTGGAACTAATGATCAGAAATGAAACGAATTAGCTTTTCATCAGCTTGCAACTCCCATTTTGGAAAGCCCTGAGTTAAGCAATTAAATCAGGGCTTCTTAGAATGGGGGTTTGCAATTTGATGAAAAGCTAATCATGTTTTTAATTTATCATAAAAATGAAATTTAAATTAAGTATAAAAAAATTAGTTCACTTGCATGTCATGTGAACATTAACTGACATCAGAAAACTTTCAACGTAAATGTATTTAAATTATATATATATTTAATTTAGTTTATATGTGATTATGTAATTTTAATTTATATTCTGTATTCTAATTAAACAAAATATTTAACGTTAAAATGATTTAGCTGGCTTACTTAACCACGGTGAAAGTTGTCATTACACTCCTTACACTCTTTTTTTAATTAGCATATTAATGCACTATACTTTATATTACAATATTTTAATTTATTATGGTAATATGTACTACCAGTACCACTATGTAATATGTAGACTACCAGTCTAAAGTTTTTAACAGTAAGATTTTTACTGTTTTTTGAGGAAGTCACTTATGCTCACCTAGCCTGCATTTATTTGATCCAAAATACAGCAAAAACAGTAACATTTTTGAAATATTAATAAAGTAACTGTTTTCTATTTGAATATATTTTAAAATGTAATTTATTCCTGTGATTTCAAAGCTGAATTTTTAGCATCGTTGCTCCAGACACATGACCTTTAGAAATCATTCTAATATTTGATTTGATGCTCAAAAACATTTATTATTATTACTATTATTATGTTGAAAACAGCTGAGTAGAATTTTTTTTTTTTTAAGTTTCTTTGATGAATAGAAAGTTCAGAAGAGCAGCTTTTATCTGAAATAGAAATCTTTTGTAACATGACAAATGTCCTCATCACTTTTGATCAATTTAAAGCATCCTTGCTAAATAGAAATTTCAATTAAAAAATTACACTGACTTCTAGCTTTTGAATGCTTTGGCTCTTTCTATTCATTAAATAATAAAATTGTACTCAATAATAATAATGAATGTTTCTTGAATCAGAAATTAGAATGATTTCTGAAGGATCATGTGACCCTGAAGACTGGAGTAATGATGCTGAAAATTTAGCTTTGATCACACAAATAAATTACATTCTAAAATATATTTAAATATAAAACAGTTATTTTAAATAGTAAAAATATTTAAAAATTGTACTGTTTTTGTTGTACTTTGAATCAAATAAATGCAGGCTTGGTGAGCAGAAGAGACTTCTTTAAAAACATTAAAAAAAATCTTTCTGTGCAAAAACTTTTTGACTATTTGCTCATTAGTTTGCTTTCATTTAAAGTTTTCACAATATTAATTGAAAGAATATTAATTGTGCTGTCTAGCAAAGAATCACAGACAAGGGCAATAGCAGTTTGCCTGGTGTTCATGACTTGGTTCCCATCATCCACAATCAGTCTGAATACATTCAGCACCTGGAGGCTGAGGTCAAGTTCTGCAAGGTCAGTCCTGTTAATTAACAAAAGATATTATCAGTGATTTTATTGTCTGAGGCATTCTGAGTTTTATAATGAGAGTTTCCCCAGATAAAGCCAGTAGTATACAACTGGTCATGCAATGGGAATTTTATAGAAATTGTTTATGTGTTTGTACTGTTTGTGTTGTTTCCTCTCTAAAAGGATGAACTTCTTGGAATGAAACAGAGAGTGAGAGTGGTCATAGTGGAGAATGAGAAACTACACGAGGAGCTGAAAGCAAAGGCAGTTGAAGAAACTCTTAAAGAATACACATTTGTAGATAGCACGGTACGTCTCCATGAGACCTTTAGTTTTTGCTGACAGAAATGGCAAATGTGGGACTGTAATGACCCAAATTTTATTGATCTTTTTCAGTTAAACATGGAGCGCACACCAGAAAAGACTTCAAAGCAACGACTTGACTCCATAAATCAAGCTGAGGACCACAAATGGAAGAAAGAAATGGTATCTGTGGTTAAACATTCATGTAGCTGAAAATGTGACTTCAATAAATGTGCACTAAAATTGTAATTTCCATCTCTTTGTCTAAGGAGCAGCTGAAATGTCTCTATCAAGCACAAACTGAGACCCTGGAGGCTCAAGTGGTCTCCCTGAAGTAAGTGGGCTTCAATCAGTGGCCAAGCCTAAAACATTTTTTCCTCACTGAATCCCGACCACATTAAAATACACTCCTACAATTTGAGTGGGTACAATGATTGAATTACACATTTTATTCATTTGCATTGCTAAAAGGAACCAAAATGTGACATAAAATATATTTTTATCATGCATTCTGCATGCTTATGGTGTTAGAACACTTCCCTGCTGAAGATGTAGATTGCCAGAGTGTTGGCCATTGTGATTTATAGTGCTTCTTTTGCTATTAGGAATAGTCAGTGTACTGATTGTGCATATGCAATATTTGCACTGCGGTTCAGTCCACCAATAGGATCAGTCGGTCATCACATATGCATACTATAACAAAGTGCCCTCTTACTGCACATGTCTGTGTAGGAAAGACTTGGTGAGCATTCAGAAGGAATATGAGGAAACGAAAGAACGACTGAGGCACAAAGAAGCAATGGCTGTGGCGGCGGGCAGTGGTCAGCGTGTGGGTGGTTTGTGTCTGAAGTGTGCCCAGCATGAAGCAGTCCTGGCAGAGACGCACTCCAATGTCCATGTGCAGAGCATTGAAAGACTCACTAAGTAAGTGTGTTTTTAGTGCTTTAATTTTCTTGATTCCAAGACCTAATAATAATGTAATTCTGTTAGATAAATTACAATAATTTCAAATAGAATATGTGGGCATTTTTTATTTCATATGTTTTTTATTATTTTTTTTTAATTTTACAGTTCAAAAGGTGTGGGTCAGTAAGATTTTAATGTTTCGAAAGGCATTTATTTGGTCAAAAATATAGTAAAACTGTGATATATTAAAAATAATATTAGAATGTAAAATATATGTTTTCTGTTTTAAAATATTTCTGTGATGACAAAGTTGAATTTTCAGCAACCATTCTAATATGCTAAGTTTGTGCTCAAGAAATATTTCTTTTTATTAATTTTCTCAAGGTTTCTTTTATAAATAGAAAGAACAGCATTTGTAACGTTATAAATGTATTTGATCCCAAACAGTAAAACAAAATATATTTTAATAAATAAGTATTTTAAATGATAAAGAAATTAAATTATAAAATATAAATTATAAATAAAAAAATAGATATTGATAAGATATTGATGTTGTGACTAACTTGGAGCCAGAGCTCTTGGTTAATTTACACTGATTATAAGTTATAAATATTATAATTTCTAAACAAATTAAATTTTAAATTATAAATTATACATACACATTTTTATAGATTTTGTTATATAGAAGTTATAGATTAAAATTAATTATTATTGATTACAAATTATACATATTTTGTTTAAAATTGTAACAATTATTTAAAAATGTGAATTGTTTTTAATCATACTAAATAACTTGACCTAAGAGATATTGATGTTGTGATTACCTTGGAGCCAGACCTCTTGGTTAATTTACACTAATTATAAATTATAAGTATTATAAATTATAAATTAATTAAATTAAAATAAAGAAAATATGTCTATAAAATTATATTTATAACATATAATTTATAAATATTTTTTAAAATAGATTTTATAGTTTTTTTTAATAGGTTACAGTTATTATAGATTACAAATTATAAGTCCATTCAGCCTAATATTTTTATAAGACTGATTTACTTTTTTTTTTTTTTTTTTTTTTTTTTTTTAATCCTGCTTACTAACTTCACATGAGAGATATTGATATTGTAACTACCTTGGAGCCAAACCTCTGGATTAATTAACACTGATAGGCTCCTTTGACCACCTTAGTTGATCTATGTGTGTATTCAGTCAATTATTGTTCCTCACAGCAAGGTTGAATGTTGAATGTCTTGACTGGTCATGAAGCTAATCAGCTGCTGTCCTGATTATGTGTCAGATCAATGGCTGCTTTCAGTAACCTGATGAGATGCTTGTGTTTGTGTCTTTGTCAGAGAGCGGGATGAGCTGATGACCGTGCTGTGCTCTCTGAGGGCCAGTCAGACTGAGGCCCAGCAGAGAGAGTGGGCCGCCTATCAGCAGGTCAAACAGGCGGTGGAGATGGCAGAAGAGGCAAACCTGGAGAAGACAAGAGTATGTGCTAACACCGCTGATTTGAATATGAATTTTACTGTTTTGCATGATCTTGAATGCTAAATGTGATTACGTGTACTCATTGATCTTGACCTCTGGTCTGTCCATGTGCACTTGCAGGCGTTGGTGCAGTGTGAGCACTTCCACAATGAGCTGACTAGACAGAGGGAGAGGCTGGAGAGAGAGCTGGCATCTGAACAGGAGAAGATTTCCCAGGCTAGAGAAGCAGCGCGTTTAGAGAGCAAAAAAGAGAAAGAAGAGCTCGCCCAGACTGTTAGTTGCTTACCATAATAAGAGCTGTTTGCTTAATTTACATGTAGGCTCCTATATTTTATTGAACTGAATATTATGGCTGTCTTTGTTCAAAAGGATTGGTTGGTTCGACAAAGCTAGTATATGCTGCCCTCTAGTGTCATTTTAATTATGGTACACAACTACAGTTTTGACAAATGTGACCATGGACCACAAAACCAGTCTTAAGTAGCAGGGGTATATTTGTAGCAATAGCCAAAAATACATTGTTTGGGTCAATTATTGATTTTTCTTTTATGCAAAAAATCATTAGGATATTAAGTAAAGATCATGTTCCATGAAAATATTATGTAAATTTCTTACCGTAAATATATAAAAACATAAGTTTTAATTAGTAATATGCATTGCTAAGAACTTTTTCAGCTTTCAGGTGATGTATAAATCTCAATTTTGAAAAACTGACCCTTATGACTGGTTTTGTGGTCCAGGGTCACAGATGATTTTAGATACAATGCAAAAAAAAAAGGTTCTGCACTGTTATTAACTAAATATCAGAATTGAACAAAAGCTTCAATTTTAAACCAAACTAAAAACAGGGTTCCCACAGGTCCTTGAAATCCTTGAAAGTTTGTAAATCTGAAAAAAAAAAAAATATTTCAAGGCCCTGGAAAGTTTTTGAAAATGAACAAAATAGATACAGGTCCTTGAAAGTGCTTGAATTTATTTTGTGCAAGAATTTTTCTGGAAAAAATTCCATATTATTCCCTCTGGTCCGCTAATGTTTTAGTTCACCAACTAAAACCTATGGCCTATGCATACTAGCTTGCTTAATTTACATTCATTATGCACATTTACCCGTTACACATACAAGTGTTTCCTGCGTGAGGTACTTTGTGTTGTATGTTGCCATGATGTTCATGCCCGCACAAAACTACTACGATCGTACCTCAATGTTTCACAGACACATCGTGAAACATTGCAAAAATAGGCTGTGAAGTTTGAATAAAATGCTTCTTTGCGTAGTTGTGTTTGACACATGAAAACTGTAACAATGTATCTTACAAGTTAACGCGATGTAACCTTGTTCTCACTTGAAATGTATCCCCACATTAAGTCCTTGAATTTGAGGGTATTGGACCTGGAAAGTCCTTGTAAAGTCCTTGAATTTGAAGTTAATCAAGGTGTGGGAACCCTGTAAAAAGAAGACATTAGGCGTTCTAGAGTCTAGTGGGATCTAAATTTCAGAGACTACTAGAGCTCCTGTTATACATTTTTATGTTTTCACATTTACCTTTTATTTATTTGGAAGATGCTTTCATCCAAAGTGACTTACAAGTAATGACCACAACCAGCCTACTTTCTTTTTTTTATATTTTAATACATTACTACATTACAGATTGTATTAACTGCATAAAATTTTGAACTTCAGTTGAAATTAGATTTCCAAATTATTAAGTCTGTGCACATTTTGCTTAAATTATTTAATTTACTAATTTGTTTAGTGACCTAGAAATAGTGCAGAATCTGAAATATTCCTTATTCATACTACTATGCAACTGTAAACACTGTTGCCACGGGTTGTTTATCATGTCTGCAGGTTGAAGCAACCCCAATAACTTAATCTTTAGCACGTTGGAGCCCCTCCAAAAAATGTGGATTTTACCCACCAGGACCCGATTTTGCATGTTTTGAGCTAGTTTTTGTAGCAGTTGGATGGGTTTTTGTTGTGAAAACCTGGCAACCCTGATTTATGTTATTTTTTTGTACCTCATTTTAAGTGTATAAACAGTCCTATACAGTGGTCCCAAAAAGTATTTGGACATTCAAGCCAGACTTAGAAGTTATATAGTGAAATCAGCTAATATTAATTAATATCACTAATATAATTGTAATGTTCTCCACTGTAAGGTGACCAGTCTGTCTCAGAAAGTGGCTGAATTGGAAGGTCTGCTGGAGAGGGCAGAGAGAGACCGGAACTCACTCAATGTTCAGCTGGAGGACGCTTATAAGAAGCTCACAGCACAGGAAACGGACAGCAGCAAGGTACAGCCCACTGAAAGCCTTCCCCAAAACAGTCAAAGATTGCTGATTTTTACTGTGCTTTTCCTAATGCTCTGTACGCTTAACCTGATATTAATCTGGTGATGAATTTCTCATGATTTTGTGGTTATCTCATATTTGTTTCCCCAGGTTCTGGAAATCAATAGAAAAAATTCATTATTCTTTTAAAGGGATAGTTCACCCAAAAATGAAAATTGTCATTAATTACACACCCTCATGTCGTTCCAAACCTGTAAGACCTTTGTTCATCTTCGAAACACAAATTAAGTTGATATTTTTGTTTTCTTTGTGCACAAAAAGTATTCTCATAGCTTTATAAAATTATGGTTGAACCGCTGATGTCACATGGACATTTTTATCAGTGTCCTTACTACCTTTCTGGGTCTTGAACGTGTCAATTGTGTTGCTATGCAGAGTCAGAAAGCTCTTGGATTTCATCAAAAATATCTTAATTTGTCTTCCGATAATGATAGAAGATGTTGTAGGCTTTGAATGACATGAGGGCGATTAATGACAGAATTTTCATTTTTGGGTGAACTATACTTTTAATGTTGCCTCAGTGATGTGTCTCATCTTTCTTTAACGTTGCCAAGTTATATCTCTCAAACTAGTGTATGGTTGGTCACTTTGGTCACTTTAAATGAAAAGTGAGTGATTCACCATATAAATTCCAATTTTATTTCACAATGGAAAAAAACATGCCTTTTTTTCTTTGGAATAACATGCACTGATAAATTCATAATATCATCCACAATATGCAATAAGAAAGCAATTTTGCTTTCAGGTTTAACATTCTTTGAATAGCAAATTTTACCTTTATATATAAATTAATTGGTTCAGTCATCTTTGTATGGAGAATGTTTAGGCACTAGATGGCAGTAGAACTATATTATTTGCTAAGCTGATGGAGTTGATGCCGCAACAGCTCTAGTAGAAGTTTATGGTGCTGATAGAAATGCGCAGCAAACATCTCATTAATGAATCAGTTTATAGTATGTGAATTAACAGTTCTCTCCTGAACAGCAGACAGAAGTACTGAAACCTGCCTTGGACTTTGAGCTGCTTTGAGCTGCATGTTTGCTTTTTGTCAGGTATGTGCGGAGCTGCGTTTTCTGTTGAGCCAGGCCCAGCTGAAGAAAGAGGAGTCAGAGAGAGAGGTGAGAGACATCAGCTCAAAACTGGGACGTCAACTAGAACTGGCTGAGCAGGTAAGAGAAACTTGATCGGCCACACTGAGAAAATCTGCCTTTTTTGTTATCTTTAAAATCAACAGCTATTTTTAACCAGTTTTGCGATTTACAGTGTTACTGATGCAAATTGGTAATTAGTTTCTGTATTCAAAAAATAAACAAATAAATAAAAAGGCCTTTTTTACAAAGTTTCACTGAACACTAAGGACATGTGTTAATGCAAAAATGAATTATTGCTTGGTCTCTCTCTCCCCTCTCATGGGGTTCAGGAAGTACAGAAGTTGGGTGTGGAGCTGAACGGTTGCCGGCAGCGTTTGGAGGAAGCCCAGAGGGCAGAGGGCCGAGCCCGGGCGGAGGCAGCCGGCCTGGCTGAGGGGCTAAGCCGCGCCCAGCGCCAACTGCACCTCACCAGGTAACCCCCTTAATCCTATTACATGCCACAACACTGCGCCCGTCCACTGGCCCCAGTGCAGTGCCAGCACACCGGCAGGAGGGCACCCGCACTTTATTAAATCGCCACTAGCCACCGGCTGCCACCGCCACAGTCCACCACGCACCAGGAGAACAGGGCCGGAGCGAGGGGCACATGCTGTCTCTCTCGATAACATCACTCAGTTTAGCGAGGAGTAAAGTTGAAATCAGTTAATACTTCTGACAGGAACTTTGTTACTCTGATTCACATTATTTGTGTAAATCAGTATGGAGTGAGTAGTGCATATGTGGCTTCTCATACATTTATACATTTTCCACATATGTGCACATTTCACTCGTAATTCGTAGCCATGATAATGAGCTGGCGTTAAACATAAATATAAATATATTTTGGTTGTTAAATTAAATTCACACCAGTTAATTAAATCAAAAGCAGACATTGAGCTATCACTGTTTTATTTTATCCGAAGATATTACAGCAAAGATGTTGTCTTATGAATCAGTGGCACCTTTTGTGTTGAATGCTTGTCTGTATGTGTTCAAGCTTTGGACAACTGATTTCGAATTTTCTATGCGTCTTGCGAAAATCTCTTCAAACTCTGATGAAAATGGGACCAGAATAGGTGATAAGCGAATAAACAGTGTTTTTCGGTAACATTTGTTCAACTAATCCCGTCTTATTAGAAAGCAAATAGATTATAGCTCCAGATTAGGAAGAATAGATCATATTTAACACCTCCCACCCTTATTATTATATATGAGAGATAGTGTTTTTGGCACAGTAAGACACTTACATGGCCGTTAAGTGCATCTTAACAGTTTACAGTTCATTACTATAAATTAGAGTTACTGCCAGCAAAGCCCAAAGGAACATTCTGTATCTTTTAAATATATATATATATATATATATATATATATATTTTTTTTTTTAGTACTACTAAATATATAGTGGCCCCCAAAAAGTAAATGGACGATTTCATTGCGTATATTTTAAAATATTAAACCATGTGTTCTGCAAATGATGCTAGACGCTTCTCTCAGAACTAACTTTGTTTAGTCATCTTTTGCAGTTACTTTTAATCAGGTGGTGTTGATAAGACTTTTAGTGGATTTGTGAAGTCTGTTCGCCTTAAGTTCACACAGGTGTCCAATCAAAGTAAACGCAGTTATTTTAATTCATCACATTAACTATGAAGCATGACAGTTTGAAAGCTTCAAAGAATACAAATATATTGTTTGTTTTCATTTTGAACAGTATATCTAAAAACCTCTTTTTGTGAAGTGTTTTACTTAAAAGTGTCTTTGTGCTCTCTAAATGCCATATAGTTTGAAATATAATGTACAGGAAGTTTGAAGCAATCAGGTCAAAAAGAATTTAGTGGTTACCTATTTTACAATAAGGAAAATTATACTGAAAATAACTGCATATAACTATGCATTTCATGCAGAGATTGGATAGCGCTCTAACTAAGTAATTTTAATACTCAAATATACACTACCATTCAAAAGTTTGATGGCAGGTTTTATTTTAAAGAAATGAATACTTTTATTCAGCATGTATGCATTAAATGAATAAAAAAAAGACACTTAGCATTTCTTTTTCAAATAAATGCTGTTCTTTTGAACTTTCTATTTATCAAAGAATCCACCAAAATATTAAGCAACAAACTGTTTTCAACATTTGTAGTAATATAAAATATTACTTGTGAAGGATCATGTGACACTGAAGACTGAAGTAATGATGCTGAAAATTCAAGCTTTGCCATCACAGGAATAAATTACATTTAAGTAGTTTAATATTTCAGAATATTACTACAGTATAAATAAAACAGTTTTACTATATTTTTGATCAAATCAATGTGAGACTTTTAATCTTAACAACCTCTAGCTTTGAACTGTGATGTATATTTTCATCCGCTTTAACTGGCATTTCTGACACATGCACAATAGTTTTATTTCTGAGTTTATATACATGAAGTAAATGAAAAGAAGTTTTAATCAAATTCTTGCTATATAATCCCTGGAGCATGGTGTATACGCGTGCCTATTTAGGAATCACTGCTCTAGATTTCCTGTTTGGGCTTTATGGCATTTCTGTGCCCATTGAATGATTGCCCACAATGAAGCCATCCATTTCCATGTCTCCGTGGATGTGTCCTACCCCAGCGGTAAGCGTACGCAGTGCTGAAGCCTCAGTGGGTTTGAATGGCACAGGGGTCTCCATTCCTCTGGAGGAAGTGGAGATTTTCCAGCATCTGCCACAGAGCTGCACAGCTGCAGAGGAGGGACAGCATCTGTTCGCAAGGGAATTCAGTACTTAAGTATTAAGACTCGGTCATGTATTGTTTATAAATTAGCATAAAGATGCATGCTGTTGCAGAAATATTAGTGAATAATTTGAGTCATTTGTTTACATTTGGAAAAGTACCACTGTGCATGAAAATGATCCAGATGGTTTTTGCGGAGTATCGATTATTTGCAACAGCAGGTCTAGACAAACTCTTGTATTTGACATTATTACACAGCGGAAGAATGTAGTCCTGCATTGTTAGTTCAGTACACCTGCTTTTTAATGTACATTTACTATACTGTAGACACCACTTTAGTTTGGTCTACACAGAAAAATGTGCAGAAAATATGCAGTTCATACCTCTACAACTATTTTGATATGTGAGACATACCTTCAGAAAAGTCAAAGTGAAACATCCTGTGATCATAGTGATGGCAGAAGACTGAAATTCTGACAAAGTAGATTGTATTATTGGTAACGCTTTACAATAAGGTTCATTAGTTAACTTTAGTTAACTACATTAACATTAACTAAGAATGGACAATGCTTCTACAGCATTTATTAATCTTACTTACTGTTAATTTCAGCATTTACTAATGCATCATTAAAATCACGTTGTGTTTGTTAACATTAGTTAATGCACTGTGAACTAACATTAACAAAGATTAATAGTGTAAAAACTGCATTGTTGTTGTTCCCATAAAATAATAAGTAAAAGTAGTAGCACATTGTATTAATTTATAAATATTAAATTAACAGATTATTAAGTTAATATATTTATATTTAATATAAATAAGTAAATTAAATGTTAAATGTTTATAAAATAAATGTATTTATTTATAATAAATAAAAAAAATAAATATTAACTGCATTATTTTGGCATAATAATGCAGTATTTAGAAAAACTTTGACCAGATTTTGTTCACTAAATCAGTTAGTGTGGTGTGACAAGAAATTCTTAAAACAGGAAATTATATAGGGCTTCTGTAGATCCCTAAGTCGGCAAGTCTTGCAAAATATCACAAATAACCTTTTTATTACATGGTTTCAAGAAAACCTGAATGCATTTCAAGAAAGCATGAGACAGTGTATACTGTAAATACATTTTAACTTATGCTTTAACTTAAATACATGTATACAACTTACGTTTGAAAATAATAGTATGAAGGTCATTTATAAGTACTTAGCACATGCGTTGTGAATTTTTGGACTTGTTATTGACTGTCATGGAGGCTGTTAGAGTAGAGCAAATAAGTTCCTGTTTTTTTTTTTGTAATGGCCATGTGTGGCTTATCCATTTATAGATTTTATTACCGGTGTCTTTTGACAACTTTTTGCTGTTAAATTATTGAAGAAAATTCTGTGTGAGTGTATTACGGCAGTCTGTAGTTCAGTTTTTTTTGATCAGGGCGTTATTGAAACGTAAGAGATTTTGCGGTGATTAAATGAGGTTGAATTAGCATTAAAAAGCTCGGGCAGGATGCTGGCCTTTAAATGCTCTCTGCTTCTTCTAGATGAGGCAACAAAATGGCCTGCTGAAGATCAGAGTGGTTAAGCCGCTGACAGGCCCTGCTTTTGGCAGCGGAGAGTCTTTTAGCCACTGTATGCATGGTGTGGACGTGGGCTGCCAGGGCAGGTTCTTTGGGCCAGCCGTAGTGCACAGATGCAGCAGACATCTGTGCATTCTTTCTCTCTTCCTTGAGGCTAATCCTTCTCTCTCCCATCTCCCTGTTGTCTTTACTTTACACCACCTTTACACGTTCATAAACGCACGCGTACCGACCTGCGGGGGACCCTGCGACTGAGCGGCCCAGGGGACGGTCACGCGGGGACCCTCTCTGTGTCACGTCCCCTTTGCTGGGTGCTCATTCAACCAGGCCCTCTGAAGCCAGACTTTGACTCTTTCCGTTCTCGTCTCACAGCTTGGATGATCACAGCTCCCACCAAACGGATGGGCAAAGCAGTTGTCTTTTGCTTTTTTCAGTTTTTTTCCTCTCGCTCTGGCCCCCAGGCCCCCCGTGCACATGCTGGGGAGGGCCGGCGGCTCCAGTATTGGATCATCAGCCAGCTGTGCGCTGGGCAGCAGAGGATCTATCATAATCCTGCCGCTCTGTTCTCTGCCTTCTGACGGCTTTGAGCCCAGGCTTTATTCGGTTTGTTTGTTTGCTTTTGTGCGCTCGTGCCTTTTTGTCATCCCTCCCCCACTCCTTCCTTCTCTTGCACCCACCCTCCCACCTCTCCCAACATTCGGCAGACCCCATAGGGTGTGAAAATAAAGAGAGAAAAATGTGCGACGATATAAAAAAAACAAAAAACACCAAGTTGCGTTGTTTTGCCGTGTCGCTTTACCAGCCGCAACAGATTTTCCCCTTTGCCTTTCTGTGTTTGCTGGAGTTCACTGTGGTTTGGAACGGGACACAGGGGCTCGCTTTGTTCCAAATTCCCTCTCTTCTTCAGCAACATGAAATTTTGCAAGCAAGCGGTGACGCTGGCAGCGGGGCTCGAAGTTTTGATCCAACAAGAAGCATGTTGCGGTTTGTAAAGGAGAACCTTCAGGCATAAGTATGGATCTGAAAGTAGGAAATATTCACAACTTCTCTGTCGAGAGCTTAGCAGAGAACCTGGCCCTCTGAGCGCAGTAAACCCTCATACTCCACCATATTGGCTACCGATTGGTTAATCGTGCTGTTGTGGGGGATGGAGAATTACAAGAAAAAAGCCTGCTAGAAGTTTTTGGGGATATGAAATGATCAGCCCCATCTCTCTTTGGCTTATTTTGGTATGTGAAGTGGAATTATTGGAGAAAAAGTCTCTCGTTCATGAGAGGCTTGATGGTGCTCGATTGTCCACATGAGTAAGGCTTCGCTGTGAGCTGTGAGAGAATCTGGCTTATATTGACATCTGTGCTGTTGCTGGACATGTTAAACATGTTAGCACAGATGAAGACTGGACATCAATTTTTTTAATCTGATTTTATGCCTGGGTGTCTTTCTATAGTGTAATGTGATTTATTTTGTGCATTATTTTGTAAGTGGGTCAATAAGTGGTTGATGCTTTTTTTTCTATTAATTCATTCAGAAACTTTAAAATGCAATTCATAAAAACAATGATTTGAATATATTTATCCTATCATAGATATCATAATTTTGAAAAGTTAAAAATGTGTAGGTTTCACAACTGTTGTGATATTATAATGAAGAAAAAAAGCCTCATTAAAAAAAAGTCTTAAAATAGCAGATAATTTGACCTTTATAGGGCAAGTTTAGTTCAGGTTGTAAAATGACACATTGTGCAACTGCTCAAAAATGTAATAATTGATCATGTTTGTAAAAAAACAAAACAAGAACAAAAAAAAAAAGGACAATCACATCTCCTTAATTTTTAAATTAATATAGAATTCCAAGCACCACAAAACGGCTTGTCTCCACTGCCATGTACAGAGGGAAAGTGCTTTATTTTAAGGTCAGAAATGTGCCGAATAAATATAAAAATATAAATATATATTTAATAAAAGTAGTGGTTCCCTGGAGTTGTGTCACTGGTGTAAAAATTGTTTATTTTGAAATAAAAATCACACCAGTGACATCACTTGACTTCCTTCTTCATATTTCCTAAAGATCTATGAAAAAAGGCCCATGTTAAGTCCGCTGTTTCTTTTAAGTTATCATACAGTAAATTTTCTTATTTATGTCATGATGTCATATGAAGCTAGGGGATTAAAAAACAAACAAAAAAAAAACTAAAATATAAAAATAATTTAATATAATGGTAATAATAATAATAATCCATGATTGACAAGATGTGGTTTGATACCTTGCAGCAGCCATGTTGTAAAATGCATTTTTCTTTAAATAACTAAAAACAGGATTAAAAAATTAATTAAGCTGTCATTTATATGTTTTCATAAAGTCAAAAGTCAAAAGCTAAATGTTAGAAAAATAAATAAATGCTAAAACATCATATATGTATGTGTGTGTATATATATATATATATATATAATTTATTTACACTTTTCCAGTCAGTTTTCCTGAACAAAATAAATATCTATAAATTTAATTTCTTTGTTTCTATATTAATTTCTATAAATTAACTATAAATGGTTTCTATGTATTGGTATGAAAAACTGTAGTATAAATACGTTTAGTGTAAATGCACAAACGCTGTAGCTTAATCACAAAAAGTACTATAATCATACTCCATTACTCCTTTAATACATTAAATACATGTCTACATTAATAATATAATAAAATTCAATATGAGTATCCCACAGTTCTGCCACAACACCATGATGCAGGTAGTGTTACCACAGTAAATCCATTGTAAATGATGGCGATTTGTAGATTAAAAAGCCTTCTGACTGTATCGTTGCACACAGTGTTTCTCCTGATTGTCAGCACTGTTTTATCCGGCTTTAAACTAGTTCAAATCAGCAAATCATTTGTGTTTTTCACCGAATTCAAGTGCGTCACACTGGATCTCACAAGGCTGTTCAGTGGTCAAGTGATCAAGACTTAATAGCGAATAAATGCATCTGCTCTAGCAGAGCGGAAAACGGTCCATGATGCGCTGTTTCGCTGCGCTTTTGGTGCATAAACATTGTGCTGAACATTTTTTGATCTCTTGTTATCGTTTTAGCGAGGAAAATTTATATCGCAATAATTATTGTTACCATTTTATCGGCCAGCCCTACTGGCATGTGTTTTAAACTAGATTTTTTAAACTTAGGGTAATTTTACTATGTCATTGACCCAATATTCAACACCACTTGTCTTTTGTCAGGGTGTGTCATTGACTCGTCCTCTCGCTAAGTTCTCGTACACTCGCTAAGTTCTTGTGACTGGCCGACGAGAACCGCGAGACCAACTGCAGCGTTGGCATTAAAAAGTTGTTCATCCCACCCCAGAATTCCATTAAACTTTGCACGCTTCTCTGGTTTCCCTCGTCCGCGCGTGAACGCGTGGAGGATGACAATCCCCTGAAAGGTGGAGAATCGGAAAATGAATAAAAGAGTGAGCAGATGCAGCCCCACGCCAGAGGGAGGCTGCCGCGGTGAGCAAAGTCTGCCGTGCCACCAAACTGCTGCAAACCAAGTCGGCGGGAAGCGCGTGTACCATCCGACAGCAAATAAAAGAGCGTAGCCCGCCGCCCCTTGTCAGAAGTAGTAGCGAACGAAACGGGGGCCGCCGCCAGCCACGAGAAGCCGTGTTAGCGCTTTGGGGTGAGTGCGGGCGCGGGCACTGGCAGGTAGCGGGGCGGTGTGCACGGTGCTGGGCGGCAGCCATCTTGTTGGGGGAGCAGATGGCGATGGGGCATGGAGGGGAGGGGCTGCTTAGCAGAACTAATCAGACAGTAACGGATGGGGCAGCTGGGACCGCTGCCGGCCAGGCGGGAGAGTGCCGGCGAGCCGCCCAGTGAGTGTCATGATGTTGACAGTGGTGTGCCCGTTGGCCTGGGATGAGACCTTGCCACGTCTTCACGCCTTGCCGGCAGGGCTGCTGGCCTCCGGCTCCTCCTCCACTTCACACGGCAGAGGGCAAGAAGAGGGCTTTTGTCTTGTGTTATTCTCAACGTCTTAGAGACGACATTGCAGACTTTGTGAACTCGGGTCACGCGGTATAGCGACGTTGCAAATTGATCCAGAAGAAGTTGGTCCAGTGATGCTTTAACTGCGTGTTTACAGCTGAAATCTGGTTATTGTAATTTGTCTTATAAACCTAATTATCTTTGCAATGGGAAAACAGAACTACTTTCCAATTTTCTAAACAAATTAATTAATCTCTCAGTGACAATCATATCATATTTTACTGCACCAGCCATGAAGTTAAAAGTTAAAGATTTACTCTAGAATAGAGGAATAGAATGAACCTGTACAGAACAGCATATAGAATATGAATATCAAGCTCGGTGTGTATGTGTAATGTTTGCATTGATCAGCAGTGATTCTTCCCCCCCTCCTCCCCTTCTTCTTGTCCATGCATTATGTTTCTCCACTGGCCTATAAGACCAGATGCAATGCCAGAGGCTATGCCCCTCAACCAAGCAAGCCCTCAACTCATTGCCAGCAGTTTGCTCCATTATTTAACAGTGTAACCAAGTTCAAGGCAATTACATATGTGTCATTTATTTACAGGCCCCTAAGAGGACAATGTAGTGTACACAAGAGAACACACAACTCTCGTTCTCAATACTGCCGCTACAGCTAGCGGCGTTTGCCAACAGAATGCATATGTTTGAAACATTGTGCAATTTGCACAGAGGGGAAAATATTTCCAAACATGGCACATACTTTCCTTTCAAACATGAGCAATGACAGACTGTAATACTGACATTGCTAAATTAATGAATTCTTCGTATTTAGTGGAAATGTTAGCAGCTATGGCATGTCACTACTACTGGTACTTGGTGTGTAATAATTCCTGTGATAAATTCAATGTGATTCTAAAATTTCGGTATCAATTATCAGTTAGTATCAATAATACCCAATACAGTATAATATGTGGACCACAAAAACCGTTAAAAGTAGCACAGGGTATATTTGTAGCAATAGCCAAAAATACATTGTATGGGTCAAAATTATTGATTTTTTTCTTTTATGCCAAAATCATCAGGATGTTAAGTAAAGATGATTTTCCAAGAAGATATTTTGTAAATTTACTACCGTAAATATATCAAAACTTAATTTTTTGTTAGTAATATGCATTGCTAAGAACTTAATTTGGACAACTTTAAAGGTGATTTTCTCAATATTTTAATTTTTTTAATTGTTGTATCTCTGGCAAATATTGTCCTATCCTAACAAACCATACATCAATGCAAAGCGTATTTATTCAGCTTCAGATTTATAAATCAATTTAAAAAAAATGTACCCTTATGACTATTTTTGTGGTCCAAGGTCACATATTTTCGAAGAAATTAATGCATAACTCAAGAACAATTTTATGTATAATAACAAAATTAAGAGTTACATTTCATGTTTTAAGCACTATTTTGAAAATGTTAATATGAATAGTGTACCATGAATCATTCATACTTTTTTTTTTTCCATTTTTTTTTAAATGTGTGTGTGTGTGTGTGTGTGTGTGTGTGTGTATATATATATATATATATATATATATATATATATATATATATATATACATACCCCACTGTTCAAAAGTTAGTAAAAAACATTTCACTTTCCTGTAAAACTATTAAGCAACACAGCTATTTTCACCAATAATAATAAGAGCACCAAGTCAGCCTATTAGAATAATTTTTGAAGGATCATGTGACTTTGAAGACTGGAGTAATGATCTTGAAAATTACATTTTAAAATATATTGCAATCAATTACACATTTACAACATTACTACTTTTTTATTTTATTTTTTAATAAAATAAATGGTTGTGAGCAGAAGAGATTTCTTTTAAAAACATGAAAAATCTTACAGATCACAGACTTTTAAATGGTAGTGTAAGTGATGCATTCTTCATCTTCTCTTTTAGTGAAGAATCATAATTAGCAAATAATACTTTTGTCAAAGCAAATATTTATAAGAGTGAAGTTTCAGTTTCAGTCCTTCATCATGAAGGAACTCTCTATCTTACTAAAACTATACGTCCATGTGTCTTGAGAAGTGCTCCAGTGCCGTGGCCCAGCTCTGTGTCATGATGGTACAGGACAGAATGTTGCCAGTCCCCAGGCAAAGTGGGAGCAAATCTGTCGGGTGCAACTGTTCTCACTTGGGCCAACTCTGCCCAGAGAAAGTGCCCTACTTACTGTTTCTGGAAGCTGGGTTGTTCTCCTTCTCCTCCTCTTTTTCGAAGTCTCCATGACACTTTTTTTTCTTGGTCACCACAAGTGCAATTTCAATAATAGACTTTTGTCTATTATTATTCCGATAGGTTCCATATTAGCAGTAGCTGGGGCCAGAGTGCTGATTTCTGATTAATGGTGTCCACATGTTTCTGGAGGTGTATTTTAGTGTGCTTGGCTCATCGGCTCAGCTGTATTTGATTTTTTTCTATTTTAGAGCTTCATTTAATCAAGCATCTTTGCTCTGTTTAGCCAAAATATAACTTTTTTAAAAAAAAGTAAATTTATATTTTAAGGCCCATATCATGGCTTTCTCTATACGTCTCCCCTCTTTTCTTTCTCCCCATCTACTCCACTCTCCAGATGGCATAAGGAGTCCATCACAAAGCGGGCATCCTCCCACAAAAACCTGCCATGAAACAGGAGCGGAAGAGATGGGCACAACCCTAAGACCCGGCAGCCCGACACCCCGTTGGGTTAAAAGCGCTGTTTGTTTAGCTCAGCGCCGACCATGCGCTTTTTGTGGCAGGTTTGATTTCTGAGCATGGGCACGTTGGGCTTTTGGAGAGCGTTTTTGGTGTGTGATGGAGGGATGATGAAGGCAGCGCAGTTTAGTCGGGCCTCCTGTGTGAGGTGACACGAGTGGGGGGTCTGGCACAAGCCCCTCCAGGTCAACCCAGGCTGTGGAAATGCGTCACGCGCTCAGAGCGCGAGCCTCAACAGCGCTGTCACAGGCTGTTTCACCCAGGGATAGCGCTCTGTCTTGTTCTCTTCCTCTCTTCCTCCTTCTCATCTTTCCGCTTTTATTTCTGTCCAGTTTGTGCACTTCGTCCCAGAATGCACATTACAGAAGCCTATCAAACATTACTAGGATGGTTTAAAGGAATAGTTCCCTCAATAATGGAACATCTATTCACTAAGAATCTTTCTTGACAGCTTTGGTCACCATTCACTTTCACTGTATGAAACAGAGCAGCTTGGATATTCTACTAAATGTCTCTTTTTGAGTTCCATGTGAGAAAGAATTAGATGAGAATGACATGAGGGTGAATTTTTGAATGAACTATCCTCAGCAGTTTTTTTTTTCACAAACCTATTCAAAAATCCATTTTCTGTATTTCTGTCAAAACAGAAATCCTTGTCTTTAACATAAACACAAATCAAAACTGTGCAATTTCTTGACCTAATCTGAAAATGTGGATATTTATACAGCATATGCGAACACATCTCGCCTTCCTCTGTGTGCGTTTTCAAATCACAACAGATTCTCTTCGGATACATAAGAAAAAAATGATTATCGTGATTAGTTGGTTTGTTGATAAGGGTGTCTTATAGAAAGGGAGGGGGTTGTTTGTAAATTGGTGGCGTCTGCAATTCGTTTTGCCTCTGACCTTGAGGGGGTTTTGCGCTTCTTGAAGAAGAAAGCAGAAGCTGGCGGTAAACAAAGTTCACTTCTGACAGATGGATTGAATGACAGAGAGGTTGCGAGTGCCAGAATAGCCCTGGCATCCGAGGAAATGTTCAATGCGGTCCAACAGGAGAGGAGGTGTGAACAGGTGCGGGGCTGCTGAAGGAAAGGGGACCAGATGGAGGGAGCCAGAGCCAGTTTAGTTAAAGGAAAAAGGGTGGGAGGGAGCAGCGAAGAGGGGGGGGAATAAACGAAGGGTGGAGGGGGGGGCGATACGGGGCGAGCGATGTAGAGGCTGACGTGTACGCTAATAGATATGGTTTGGATGTCGAGTAAATATAGGGTGTGTACGTTCCGCAGACGAGACTCGGGCGGCTCAGGTTGGGCTGTTTCATTCGCTCCTGGAGGGATGGGGGTGAGCCTGTCAGCGGGAGACAGGAAATAGGAGTGCGATTTACACTGACCGAGTGCAGCTGAATAAATGCTATAAAACATCTGAGGTTTGAGAGTGTGAACACTTACTTTGCTGTACTTCCTGTGTTAGCATGCCAGCCAAGTTTTTCGGTTCATTTTTACATGAAGTGTTTGTGCATAACTTCACATGCTTGTAAATGAAATTGTGCTCTTTCAACTGCTTGAAAGATGAGAATATCATCCTGAAGTGCGTCTAACTGTATCACAAAAGCAGGATGAATGTTAGAATGCCAGATTAGCGCCTTCTGTCCGTTTCCCTTCTTCCCCGCAGTGCAACCTGTACTTTTTTAAAACTTTTGAAAGTTTCGCTCGCACATATATTAACATACAAACGGTGGCAAGTGTCCTTGTGTACTGTTGAGTGCTCATGAAGCCAAACGGCTGACTCCAATTTGCGCACATTTTAGGAACGGTAGCATTTGGTCATTTTTGGCGTGGGATCACGGAGCACCACAGGGTGCTGCAAACTCTGCGCTCGAGCGGTCTGTGGTAGTCCAAATCAAATGGGCAACAGCTTGAATAGTACCCACTTAGGCAGCCCTCGGCCCTCGCGCTTCACCAGCACCCAGCTACGGAAACTGCTTTCCGCGGCTCGATGCTGCTCCCTACCAGGCAGACCGACCAACCCGGCTATGGCTCTTGACCGGAGGACATTAGGCCTCGCTCACATCATTACCAGCAGTGAGCAAACACACACTGACCTGCCATTGTGGAGTGGCTGGAGAGGGTGCGAGGTGAGTCAGAGCTGTCTGACCTGCCTTCACAATTGTTCATGCCAGTGCAAACACTCGAAACGGATGACATTTCAGGTTTTAATTAACACAAGTGAATTGATTGCAAAATGCATCGAGAAGTGTTGTTTATACGTAAACATAAAATATGACGTATATACAGTCAAGCCAAAATTTATTCAGACACCTTCAGCATTTAACAGTTTATTCACTAGAGTTTAGAAAATGGTAACAAAATATGACTTAATAAAGAACTTAGAGTTAAACTCTGTCAGAACAAATTCATCTTGATAATGTCAGATAACTTTGATAGGGTATGTACTGAATTAGGTTGAATAGCTGTCAGCTGTTAAATTTAAGTACACAATTAGATAATACCAATTTAGGTCAACCAGTTACCAAGCTTAATTTTGTTGTGTGTGGTGTAATAAGTTCGCATTAGCTATTAAAGAAAAAACACTTGAGCAAAACATGTTCAGGTCAGGTGTAATTTGAATAATAATTTCTATCAGTAGTTTACTGTATGAAGAATTTTTGGGTATAATATGTCAGTTGACTTTGTTTTGCTATCCTCACTTGCATAAATGAACTATAGTGTCCTGCACCCACTAGTAAAAAATATCAAAAATTATATCTGGTGTCTGAATAGTTTGGGGTCAGTGAGATATTTTTAGATATCAATATCAAATATAATATAAAATATATTAAAATAATTAACTTTTATAATAACAGTAGGAAATGTTTTGTGAGCATCTCTGATTTCTCAAGCATAATGTTACACTGAAGACTGAAGTAATGGCTGCTGAAAATTCTGCTTTTTTATCACAGAACTAAATTACATAAGTATATCTGTATTAACAATAAATGAGTTTGAAATTGTAATAATATTTTACAATATTGCTGTTGTTACTGTATTTTTGATCAAACAAGTGCAACCTTTGTAAGCATGTAAGACTTCTTAAAAAAAAAAAAAAAAAAAAGAAAAATCTTACTGACCCAACATTTTTTGGTAACGCTTTACAATATGGTACATTAGTTAGTTCAAGCCTCTATGATTTTCTTTTTTCAGTGGAACACGGAAGAAGATATTTTGAAAAATGTCTCAGTCAATGGTAACCAAAACCATTTGGTTACCAACATTCCTCCAAATATCTTGAGAGGTGCAAAAGTCATATGTTTGGAGCGACATAAGGGTTATTAAATAGCCCTTCAAGTGCTCAAAACTAACTGTTCTTGCTTCATTTTGACTGTACATGATTGACAGTAATGACCTGCAATTCACTAAGCGACCCAGGCTTGACTGATTCAGTTAGTTCATTCAGTGAATGTTCACCAAACTCAAAACGATTCAAAACGATTACTCAATCATGATCCATGAGACTTCTTGAGTGATTCATTGAAGAAACTAGCTCACAACTGTCATTGGATTGTGTTTTTTTAACTGCACTCTTTACAGTGTTTCTTATTCTGTGGTATACAGTATTCATTTCAGCACATTAAATTCCGCCAGCAAACTTTGTTTAAGCAACACTAAGTAACTTTTGGCACTCTAGCTGTTAATAAACAGAACTGCACGCATCTCTACATTCTAACCGGAGCTACTTCTCTAAGTTTATATCTATGGCAATGTCACGCGGGTATGTGTTACTCCGCAGCTGTGATGACCCGACCAGGCTACAATAGTCCAAATATAAGCACTTATTATTAGTGTACCGTAGTGATTCGGGATAAGACAAAAATGTGGTTTTGAAGATGAATTCACAATGTACTTGCTCATTATATACATTTTCAAATTTTAAACAGAAAGAATTACATAGTGCTGCTTTAAAATATAATTTCATCACTCCCACTGGATCCTAAATGAATACATTTAGCAATAGCAGTAGCTCTGTTTGATACTAGATACATATGTGTTTTCTAGTAAATCAGCAGTATGGTACATATGACATGTTACTGATATTCCATATTGGGCATTAATTGAATTGTTAAACCCTGAGTATATGAGAAGCAGGCTACGAAAATGTCAAATTATATTATTTAGCAATCAATGCATGATAACACCTCTGTTTTTCTGCTAGCCACACTACATGAAATATTCTTTTCATTTAGATACACAAAGTTTTGATTTGTTGGTGTCCACAGTATCTCGCTCGAAGGCCTCTCGCTTAGCCAACTTTTTCCCTAAAGTGCTCTCGGTAACTTTCTGGCGGTCTCTCTCATGCTAATTGGTCGACAAACACCCGACCCCCCCCCCCTCCACTCCATCCACACCCCCGCACCCCAGTGAGTGGCTGGGCCCCCTGGAAAGCCACAGTAACAAATGGCTGGCTGTGAGGCCTTTGTGAGCCCCTGCTGAGCGCTGGTGTGGATGGTGTTTTAGGCCGCTGTTCAAGCACAGCGGGGGCCGAGCGCTCTCCCCCTGCTCGCTCTCTCTCACACAGCTCTCGCAGGCGGAGCGCCTTCACACTCCAGACGACAGCAGGCCTGCAGAGACGGTCACTTCTCCAGCTACATTCCAAACCCAGTGTGCGAGAAAAGTTTTCAGGCTTCACTGTTAATTAACACACTTTGACTTGAGTTTTGTGGGTGTTTTTTTCCTTCTTGTCTTACTTCCTTTGGCCTGCATTATGTCTGCTCTTTTGTAGTGTAGACTAGTAATTTTATTTGTGCTGCTCAGTAACGTGATGCTCTTCAACCTGGCGGCTGAATAAAGAATATGTGCTTTTGTTTCCACCTTTGAGGTGCTTTAACGTAGATCTACTGATCGATGTCGTATCTCAGAAATCATTGTGTAGTATGTCGCACATTTCTCTCTCACTTTATGTCTGAGAGTCAACAAAGCTTTATTTGCATATCTGTAGAATGGATTACAATACTGCCGGAGCATTCCAGGAATTGCGTAGCACAGGTGAGTAAAATCAACAGTAAAATAAAGGAGGGTGCCATAAATGAAGTGATACATGGGGTGTGAAGACATGGTAGAGTGACAAGAGATGTGTTGATGTATGATGTATAGTCTATACGTTAGATTTAAAATAACCTTGTTGTCACACCTGCCAGTGCTGGGTGAATTGAGTGAATTTATCAGTCTTAAATGTTTCTTACCGACTGTACTTTGCATAAATTTTCATTTAAAAAAAAATATATTTTTGTTACCTTACATTTTTACGGCAATGACAAGTTAATTTTGATGCTAGCAGCATGATGTATTCCCCATATGCTGTATGTGAAATGCCACTTCTCAATAAAACATTTAGACGCATTTTGGTGGCTTAATATGAGGATTATTCCTTAAAGAGTTAGTTCAATCCTCAATTTCAATTTCTTCAATTGAAAAAAAAAGAAGGTTTTTGAGGAAAACATTCCAGGATTTTTTTCCATATAGTGGACTGCAATAGGGATCAGCGGGTTTTAGGTCCAAATTGCAGTTTCAGTGCAGCTTCAAATGGCTCTACACAATGAGGAATAAGAGTCTTATCTATCGAAACAATTGGTAATTTTAAAAAAAAATGCAAATTTATATACTTTTTACCACAAATGCTCGTCTTGCACTAGCTCTGCGACTTCACGCATTACGTAATCACGCTGTAAAGGTCACATGTTCTTCGTCTGTGTACTTTGGCTCAAAAAGGGAGGGTAGGGTATGTCACTTAACAGCCTTACGTACTTACTAGCAGGCAGTAGCTCCACATTTTGAAAGCTCAGAAAAGAGAAATATATTTTATACTAACAGAAACATTTTTATCATTATTAGACAGATTTTTGTTACCAGAGCATTATGTTACCATTCCTAACAGCCAAATGGCCAGTAGGCTAACATTTTATTTACTTGCCAACTTTTACTCTCATTTGGTGCTTGGCGAGTGTTAATTTTGGACCCTAGTAAGTTAGTTCTGGTCCTGGTTTTTGATTCGTCAGTCTAGCTATGACACAGAAAACAGAGTTTATCCTGAAATTAATGTTCTGTCATCTTTTGCTCAGTCTCATGTCGTTTTAAACTTGTATGCATTCATTCTTCTGCAGAACACAAAAGAAGATATTTTGAAGAATGTTGGTGAGAAGACGTTTTGGTGACTGGACAAAAACACTGAGACATTCTTTAAAATATCTTCTTTTATGTTCCACAGAAGAAACAAAGTCTTACAGATTTGACACAAAATTAAGGTGAGTAAAAGATGACAGAATTTTCATTTTTTGGTGAACCCACAGACTGTAAAAAACATGGACGTAGTGTCCGTGACGTCACCCGTAGATTTCTGAAGAGCATTTTTGAAGCTCTTGGTGGGCGGGAGTCAGCCGTCGCCATCTTGGAATCGCGTCATTGCACGTCACTCCCGGATAATCGAAAATAGGCAAATAGGCGGGACGTGGGTTGAGCTGGTTGCTAAAACCACGCCCGCCTAGTGCGACGGTGGTGACAGCTGCAGCAATCCACCTGTCACTTAAATGGCCACGCCCTAAATTATGCAGAACTTTAAAGCTTAATATAAATTAAACGGATGAGTTATAAAAAAATGCACCCCCCTCACAGTTAACATGAAGGGCAAAATTAGCTATATAGACCAAAATCACTTTTTGTACCAGGCTGTATACAAAAAATTTTTCTGCTGTGAAGTTGGCCATTTTAACATGGGGAGTCTATGGGATTGATTCCCTTATGCAGCCAGTCTCTAGCGGCCAGTTGATGAATTGCAGTTTTAGTCACTTCCGTGTTGGCTTCAAGAGGGAGATCGGGAGGTTGCCACTTGGGTGAACCGTGTTTTTACTTAACAGTTAGTTAAATTTTGTGTCCTTTGTGTTGTAACATTTTTATTGTCCTGATTTTGTCCATTGTTCTTTGTAGTAGAGTAGTTCAATTCCAATTGAATTATCTCCATATAATGGACTTCTATGGTGCCCCAGAGTTTGAACTTACAAAATACAGTTTCAGTGCAGCTTCAAAGGGCTCCAAATGATCCCAGCCGAGGAATAAGGCTCTTATCTAGTGAAAAGATGTTATCACTGTTATACTTTTTTCTTTTTTTTTTTTTTTTTTTAAAGGGCGTTTGACCTTCTTTGCACATTCTCTTTGTAAACACTAGGTCAGTCCTTCTGCAGCAATGTACAGTAGGACAATTTTGAGACTGGAGGAGAATCTAACTGTCTTGAACTGAGTGCACAGAGTATGCATGTGCATGGCAGAGCTAGACGAGATGAGCATTTGAGGTTAAAAAGTATATACATTTTTATTTTTTTTAGAAAATGCCAGATCGTTTTGCTAGATATGACCCTTCTACTCGTCTGGTATCGTTTAGAGACCTTTGAAGCTGCATTTTAACTGCATTTTGGATGTTAAAACTCACGGGCACCACAGAAGTCCACTATATGGAGAGAAATCCTGAAATGTTTTCCTCAAAAAATATAATTTCTTTACGACTGAAGAATGAAAGACATGAACATCTTTTGTATGAGCAACCTGATCAAGCCTGGCACAACAGCGCTGGCTCAACCAGTGCTGTAAATTTGGGGCGGAGCTATCTGATTGTCTGACCAGTCACAGAGGGGAGTGATCAGGAAACCTGTTTGAAAACATTCATTTTGCGGTTCCGTCTGGTGACGCTAGTGGCACAGAAATCTTCATGTATATCACTGATCTACATGTGTATCACTCTCATTTTTTGCTCTCTCTCACCCTGCAGGCAGGAGAAGGAGGCGGTAGAGCGCTGCTGTGGAGAGGACATGGCCGCTCTGACCTTCCAGGCACAGCGGCGCGAACGTGAGCTGACACAGACGCTCCAGCAAATGGAGGCGCAGCACGAGAGGAGTGGTGGGTGTTCGCCGGTGCGCTGCCCCTTGCCAGAACAACCGCCTCACCCGCCCTTCCGCCTGCCTCACCCCCACACGCTCCGGGCGTGAGCCACACTGTGCGGGACGGCATCAGGAACACCTGTAACCTTTGGCTGGCCGAAGGGAGCAGATGCTCGGCGCTCCAGAGCTTCGGCGCTACGTATTAGTTAGCGTTTAAAAATGGGGGGGAGGCGGGCAGCGCTGCCCACTGTCTGCTGATTTCAGAGTGCTGCTCTCACATCTGTTGCACCATCTGGATGGGCGAGTTTAGTTTATTTACCTGTGTTTCCAGAAACTTGAGGCATGCTGATTGCCAGAACAAAGCGCAGAGAAAACAAAGGGCTTCTTTCTGGCGCGGCTGCACGGCACACATGTTGTCTAAAGAGAAATGGCATCAGAGGCTCAGCAGGAAGCTCTCTGGGCTTATGGAATTAGTCCTTTAATACCGCAGACCACTTCCCTCTCTAAGCATATAATGGCCACTCTCGATAGCTAATTATTTTTGTCCCGCTTCCCCCCGTCCCTATCTCTCTTAACTCTAAACGGATTGATTTTGGTAGTTGAGACAGAATCGCCTCTAGATGATACCACATTTTTTTTAAACTCTGCCCCGTTTGTTTAGAGTCCAGTTTGTTTCTTTTATCCTGGTTTGTGTGTGGTGTTTTCTCTGTGGCCTGCACATGCCCAGCTAGTTTCAAAGCGCAGCGACGCAGTAGGATTGCTTTGGTGAACTTTTCAACAGCTTCTGAACTTTTTGAACTTAATGAAAACTAAATTTAATTAATACTACAATCCACGTTGCTCCTACTTTCTGTCTGCTTCTGCTTGACCCCTTTTTTTTGTTGTTTTTTTTGTTTTTTGTTTTTAAAAAAGAATAGCTCTATATATAGCCTATATGCACAAAATACAAAGTAGGGCTCTTTGATATCCGTTTTAGTTTTTTCCAAATACAGTTTTTTTTTTTCCATTTTATAATTTTTTTGGATTCCGTTTTTTTCTGTTTTAATTTGTATAGACTCTGTTTTAATAGTTACATTTAAAAAAAAAATAATAATAACCAAAAAGCATGTCTAATTATTTGAAGTCATGAAACTTACACAATTTAACAGCAATTTAATAAAAGTTTAACAAAAATTACATTTTTAAGGCCCTATGAAATTGTTCTCTTTTTTTTTCTCAAATTTTGTTTGTACCAAATTCAGTTTTCCATTAATTTTCTGGATTCCATTTTAACAGTTTAATTAAATTTTAATAATTAAAATCATCTTTAAATAATTGATTTTATAAAAACATATATATTATTTTATTTATTTCTTTTTTTCCCAGAAATACTGTTATTGTGTTGGGTATTTAGATTTTTCTTATCAATAAATTCTGGTAAATAATTTTTCTCATAGGTATTATGTAAAGAATAATGTTTTAATCATTACATTCAGTAATATATTTTTGTCACAGTTTCTTCAAGTTGAACTGAACTTTTATTTTGACAGGTTGCTACAAACAGGTTGCTTTTGTTTGTATTTGATATGATGATTGTTTTTCTCAAAAAAAAAACAAAACAAAACAGTAAAATGTTCATGAAGTAACTCTCAGAGCAGTTCTAGGGATTATGTTTATGTTTTCATATGCTCAAAAATTGAGAAGGCAGAGGCTGAAAATACCGCAAGCATCACATGCGGTTTAGTATGTGTGCAGTAAACAAAACTGTGTGTGTGCGCCATTTATTCACACAAAGACATGCAGGATTCACATTTAAATAGTATTTTTGTGGCTTAATATTTACAGACACTAGTCCATATCACATTTTAATTTAAGTGTACTGACCTCATTTTGATTTATAAAGTGGGGATCCCTGAACAAATCTGAGACCACACTGAAAATCTATAATTTAAAATCCCATTTAAATCTAGAAATAAACAATTTTATGTTTTTCAAAAACTTAATGTAAAGTGAATAACACATTTGTCTGATTCTGCATTATTTTTAAGTCACTAATAAAATAAGAAAATGTGTGACAGTGGTCATATGACTCTTTGTACAGATGGTCATTAAAGCACAAGATACTCTTTGGATCATCTCAATTCTCAGTTTCAGATTTTGACACATGACCTTAAACTTTGGGATCAGGAAGAGTATTATTTATTTGTTTGTTGCCTTGTTGCTGTACCTGTGTTCTGTGTTTTAGCACATCTGTGTGTTTACAATGTTAATGAGTCAATGCTTTATCTGTTCACAGTCAGAGAAACAGATGCTCTTCTGAGTGCTCAGAACAGCCTGATCGGAAAACTGAAAGAGGAGTGTCAGACGCTTGGGGCAAAGCTGGAAGAACTGTCCCAGAGCAGCAGGTATGAAGCACTTTCAGATCATGTATACCTTATTCAACCCAACAAGTTCTAGACCTATATGTATACTTGTGTTCAAGGATTCTATGGCTATGGAAAACCTGCAAATGGCAAATGTGCAATTTTAAAATTGTTAGTCTTACTTTTTGTTGTTTTGCTCAGCTGTGAAATATTAAATCAAGTATAAATTGCTGTTTTTGAGTCACGACTGACAGTTCACTGACGTATGAAGCAGTCATTACAAATTGGTAAATAAGTGGAAATTCATTAGTCAAAAGATATGGGAACCCCGGCTGTCTTGAGACCAGTATGTGCTGTTTCAAATATCTTCGGTCATGACGCGCCTAGCATATCTACAGCCGAACTAAACATAGTGCTCACTGTAACTGTGCCATTCCTTTCAGTGAGATGAGTGAAAATGAGTTTCCATGTTTGAAATGCAGATTGCTTGACATCGTCTTCTCAACTGTTTGATCTTGTTGATGCTTTGTGAATTGTGTATCTTCGCGGAGTCCGACATTCAGCGCGGAGCCACTCGCGGTGTGTTATCCAGAGCGTGGCATCCTTTCCGTGCCATACTGCTCTAGTCTGTGCCCCAGTAAGGGAGCTGTCACTGTACCCTGGCACACGCCAGCCTGTCCTCCGTGCAGGCTTTGCTCTCTGCCCATCACATGTGCCTCTCACCTCAGGCCTCTGGGGTAGTCAGCTGTTAAAACAGTGTAAAGCGCATTACTCACATCGCAGCTTGCAATCTGCCATGGTCAGTCAGCCCAGCTTGGGAAGGTACAGGCCACTGCTGCTCTCCCTCCCCCTTCCGCCCGCACGCTGAACTCAAGAAGACCTCTGAAGAAGATGGATGCGGTGAATCATCTCAACGTATTAGTGACCGTACTGTATTTACTGCATTTTTAGTATTGCTGTTGACTGATAAAAACACGCACATGGATCTTTGACAAACGCCAGGCAGTGTCTCTCACTGTGACATTAGGGGTGGGTGATGTGACCAAAATCTTTTATCACGATATAAGTCATTTTATTTCATGGCAGTGATATACAGTCGTACATGAAAATTTGGGAACCCCTTGCCGAATCTGTGAAAATGTTAAGAATTTTAACAAAATAAGAGAGATCATACAAAATGCGTGCTATTTTTTTATTTAGTACTGTCCTGAGTAAGATATTTTACATAAAAGATGTTTCCAAATAGTCCACAAGAAAAAAAAAATAGCTGAAATTATTAAAATAATCCCCTGCAAAAGTTTGGGAACCCTTGGTTCTTAATACTGTGTGTGGTTACCTGGATGATCTACGACTGTTTTTTTTTTTTTTTTTTTTTTTTTTTTTTGTGATAGTTGTTTATGAGTCCCAGTTAAACTGAGCACTTTTCTTCAGAAAAATATTCCAGGTCATGCAGCATGCAGATTCTTTAGTTTTCCAGCAACTTTTGCATATTTGAACCCTCTTCAGCGGTGACTGTATGTGATTTTTCACACTGAGGACAATTGAGGGACTCAAACACAACTATTAAAAAAAGATTCAAACACTCAGTGATGTTCCAGAAGGAAACATGATGCATTAAAAGAGCTGGGGGTGAAAACTTTTCAAATTTGAAGATCAAGGAATATTGTACTTAATTTGTCTTCCAAAAACATGCAAGTATCTTCTCTTGCTTCTGAAGGGCAGTACTAAATGGGCAAAAAAAAAAAGATATTTCAACAAAATAATAAAAATGTGGATATCTTCATCCTGTTCAAAAGTTTTCACCCCCGGCTCTTAATGCATCTTGTTTTCTTCTGGAGAATCAGTGAATGATTGAACCTTTTAATAGTTGTGTTTGAGTCCCTCAGTTGTCCTCAGTGTGAAAAGATGAATCTCAAAACCATACAGTCACTGCTGGAAGGGGTTAAAATATGCAAAAGATGCTGGAAAATTGAAGAATCTGCAGGACATGGAGGATTTTTCTGAAAAACAGGAACAGTGCTCAGTTTAACTGTTCAGAACAAACAAGGGACTCATGAACAGCCATTAAAAACAGTCAAAGATCATCCAGGTAAGCACACACAGTTTTAAGAACCAAGGGTTTCCAAACTTTTGTAGGACTATATGTACACATATTTTATGTAAAATATCTTACTCAGGACAGTACTAAATAAAAATTAATATGAATTTTGTATGTTCTCTCTTATTTTGTTAAAATTATTCACAATTTCACAGATTCCCAAACTTCCGCATGCCACTGTATATCACAATATAGTTATTTTTGCTATAAATAAGAAATTGTAATCATAATTCTTGTCACCAGTGTCAATATCACACACCTAATAGTAGCCTAAATAAAAAAACATTAAAAAAAATCTACACACTACAGTAGAACAAATAAGAAATGCTACACACATTGTATAAAGCAGTCAAATGTATAAAAACACTGCTGATTTCTCACTGTGTAAATTAAATATATATTTCTTCTACTAAAGTTACTAAAGTTATTCAGTCAAAAGCAGTGAGAGATGTTGTCACTTTTGTTCTTTAATTAACATGAATGACAGACAGCAGGAATATTAAACTGTTGTCACTTTAAGAGCTGCCCAGATCCAATATACTGTTACATGTGTTTTCTTTCTCAGCTGTTTGCATTCTCTTAAGACCTAAATTACTGTGTTTGTGAGGATACTTCCGGAGATGGGCATTTTGACACATACACGTGTGTGTACTTAACCGTTCAAGGCCTATAAAGCAGCAAAAATAACTTCTTCATATGTGCGCACCTCTCTAGCAGAGCTTTGAAAAAGTCTCTCAGACAACACATATAGCGAAATGAGTTCTCTTTCACTTCTGATTGCATTTCAACAGCTTAAAATGACTTTTTTAAATCGCAGTGCTTAAAATCGCATGCAAACGATAAGTTTTCGTGATCACGTAGCACAGCAACGTCACATGAGCGTGTAACCGTGATAGAGACAATAGTCCAAAATCTCTACTGCCTAATTGTGTATACCAGTATATTGCCCACCCCAATGTGACGTGCTTTACTTTATAATTTCTAATACTTTTATAACTATCATACAAGCAGGTTTTGTGACCTTTTATTCACTGGGATGGAATATTTGCATCTTTAAAAATTAATGTCATGCGACAGTACTATTTAAGTGAACCACAGTGAAGCACAAAAGGTGAAGAAAGCTGTATTTGCATAACTTTTGCAAACAGAGTGAATGAAATCAACATAAAAGCTTAAAGTAAACAATAATGGGTGATTGACATAAAATACATAACGTATAATGTTTACATTGCCTCCTGTCGGGGTTTCCACTACCCTCCAAATGTTTGGAAACACCCCTGGCAAAGTGTGTTTTGGACGATATTTGCATAAATCCTTATCATTTTTTGGTGCAAATACATTAAAGTAACTTGACATTATCATTGAAGACCAGCAATAATAATTTTCATTTTGATTACATAATAATGGCAATATATACATGTCAAAGTCAGACATGCCCCTTTGCCAGCTGTGATGCCTGGTTACTGGTTTAAACTTGGCCCAGGTTTTTAAAAGATTTTTGGGTCAGCACATCTTAATAGCTTCAACAATTGATTGCCAATTAAGTTTAGAATACAATAGGCCCTGATTATGCAGAGCTGTAATAGCTGCTAATGGTGGATACTTTGAATCAAAAATGTTTTTTTTCTATGTATGAACTATTTATGTAGTAAAATATGTTTTTGTAGTTTGTGTTGTCCCTGATCAGTGCAAAATTATCACAAATTAAAAAGGATTTATGCCAATATTGTCCAAAACCCCATTTTCTAGGGCGTTTCCAAACTTTTGGAGGGCAGTGTATTTTGTGATAATATTTTGTAACTATGCATTATTGCATTTATGTTTCATTTATTTTGTTATCTAAAAAGAAAGTAAGATTTTAAAATGGTAGAAAAAGAAACAGTGACTGGTCACAGCACCTAAAATGTGCACTTTCAACTTTACATGTTGTTAAAAAAATAATAAGTTCAGGTACATGTTAATTTATAACTACCAGCATTCTTGTATTATTTACGTGTTTACATGTACATGCAGGTTTGTGAAAGTTAAACTTTTATATATATATATAACCATGTTAACAATTTTAGGACCATTTTTAAGTATTTTATTTTTAGTGAAATTTCAGTTTTTACACTATTAGATTTTAAATTGTAACTTTTTTTGTTGATTTTCATTTTATTTCAGTGAATGAAAATATTTTTTTTTTTCTGTAACAATAGCTCCATTGAAACTGACTGATGTTTAAAACAGAGTCATGTAAACATCCATGAACTCACAGGAATGGTGTATGGACTGTGTATATACACTCACACACTTGATTTATTTCCCTCTACTGATCTCCTTGTCCTGTTGTTTTACATCCGGTGATGGTGTGGCCTTCTGTTCAGTGTTGTGTTTTAAACCTACAGGCAGATGAGCACGCAGCACGCTGGCGACAAGGTTCATTCTACATAAGACTCGGATGAAGGTTGCTCTCATGTCTGATGCAGTGCATACAAGCGAGTTGTGGTGGTGGATTTAATTGCATGTATCTTTAACAGTTTGATCAAACGCAACCCATTACGATATCTGTTAACGTATATGAGCACATTAAACAAGTTTACACATTAAATCAAAGATCCGTTTTTGGAAGATGATGTCTTCCGTGTAGACTCTTTAACTTTGGAGAGCAGGGTGTTTACGGTGCTAATGGAGTTGACTTGGCAGGGCTTTACCTGATGGCAGAGTGCTCAGGTGTTTCTGGTGCAATGTAGTCTTGTTAAGCAAAGTGCCACACATTCGTCTCTGCCTAAATAACTAGTGTTGGAGCCATGGCGTAGTACAAATTTGGCTGTGACCAATCCGATGATTCAAATCCCTGTTTCTTCCCTTTCTTCAAACAAACAAACTATGACAAAAAAAACAATGTTTTTCTGCTACTTCCTGATAGGCCCTCATACATGCTGCATTTAAATATGTGAGGAAATTTTGAATTTATCATTTAGTAAAATATGCTTTTTCCTATGCTGTGTAGGCTGCTTAAACATTGTGTGTATTTGTGGTCTGAATGATCTAATCTCAGACCAAGCATTATTAGAGTTAAAGCATCTTTATTTAACAGTATTGAAATGTGAATTATAAAACCTAAGCATCTGTTTGTGTGTGTGTAGAGCAGAGATCGAGCAGTTGTCTCTGGAGAAGGAGCACCTGCAGGAGAGCGCTGAGAAACTGCGAGGTCGTTGTGAAGAGATGGAAGAGCAGTGTGTGCAACATGGGAGGATGCACCAGCGCATGAAGCAGAGGTATGAACACCTGCAGCACTGACCTTAAGTCCTGCATCACATGTATACTCCCTGTAGGAGCTTGTTTAGTGTGTTTCGCATACCATGACATCAACACATTTGCATAATGGGAGACTTCAGTTGAAAGCAACATCAATTTGGGGTGCGCATGCACTTTTGGTGTGACAGTCAGTCAATTTCACATATGATTCACAGGTTTTCAACTAAGATTTGATCCAGAAGTGTTTTAAAATGCATTATAGAATTTAGGCTCTGTTCACATTGCACACAAATCTTATTTGGATTGGTAACTTTGCACATGGTGGAATGTGATCTGTTTTTTCAGGTTTGTAAAAACTTGAAAATCATATTTAACTTTTTTTGCTTACTAACTTAACTATTAACTACTGCTATTAACTTTTTTTTTTGTTTTTTTGCTTCCTTGATGAATCTTGAAAACATTCAGAAATGAATAAGAATGTCAAACTAGATCAAGGTCAATGAATAAGTGTACAAATAATTAACAGAACTTGAAAGTTTGGGCTCTGTAAGATTTTTTTTGTTTTTAAAATAAGTTGCTTATACACACACAGGCTATTTTTTTTTTTAAATTCAAAAATACAGTAAAATTATAATATGTGACCCTGGACCACAAAACCAGTCTTAAGTAGCATTGGTATATTGGCAGTGGCAGAAATACACTGTATGGGTCAAACTGATTGATTTTTATTTTATGCCAAAAATCATTAGGATGTTAAGTAAATATCATTATATTTTTAGATATTTTTGAGATATATTTTGTAAATGTATCAAAACTTAATTTCAAAGAGTTGTATCTTGGCCAAATATTGTCTTATCCTAACAAACCACACATCAGTGGAAACCTTATTTATTTAGCTTTCAGACGATGTATAAATCTCAGTTTAAAAAAATTGACCCCTATATTTTTCTCGTCACATTTATTGCATTCTTTTTGAATAAAAGCATTACTTTGTTTTAACAAAAAAAACCTTACTGACCTCAAACGTTTAAACGGTAGTGTAAAATACATTTGTCAGACTAAAATGCTTCTCAATTCAAGAAGCCATTGATTAGAGTTACAGGCTGCATCTTTGTAACCTCTCAATATGTCTGTAATATTATTTGGACTTAATTTCAAAGAGTTGTATCTTGGCCAAATATTGTCTTATCCTAACAAACCACACATCAGTGGAAACCTTATTTATTCAGCTTTCAGACGATGTATAAATCTCAGTTTAAAAAAATTGACCCTTGACTGGTTTTGTGGTCCAGGGTCACATATTGTGAAATATTATTACTATTTAAAATAACTGTTTTCTTAATTTGATATTTTTTAAGGTGTAATTTATTCCTGTGATGGTAAAGCTGAATTTTCTGTAGCCACTACTCCAGTCATCTGTGTCACATTATCATTCAGATATAATTTGAATATGCTCATTTGGGTAATTTTGTTTAAAATGACTATATGGCTGGCTTAAAATTGACCCAAAATAGGTGGCAAATTAAAAATCAGACACAGATACTAGAGGCATCATCAATAATTAAAAGGTGAACATTTATTAAAAATCAATTTAAAATGTTTATCATTTATTCATTATTTATTAAACTTATGAATAAATACATTTATTAAACATATTAATATATGTTAATTTTGGGTTCATTTTAAGCAAGAAATGTAATCATTTTTAAGCAATAGT